>NC_060232.1:25808284-26121212 GCF_021155775.2 Neodiprion pinetum
TACTTCGCCGTAACTTATTTAATTATGATTTTATCTGTAAATAATACATATTGCAGAGGTAAAGTTCAATTTTGACAAATTTTGATTAGTCCCTTATTCCGCCACAGATATTGTCTCAGTTGTGTGCCGATCACGCGAGAAAGGAGAAGCGAGAATTCTGCAGGAAACTGATTTGATAGTCAGTTGAAACTACTAAATACTCACTGAAACTATGACTTGTGCTCCATAGTACGTAGGTCACGCGTTTTTTTTTCTTCTTCCTATTTTGTCGTTACCGAGAACCCATTAATTTCTCACATTTAGATATTATACTTATATACAAGAAATGTTAAGTTTTCCGAAAACGTAGATCGCAACGACGAAAGACGACTTTGTGTACTTTGATGCTACTTTCACACGGTTCCCTCACGTTGAGCATCAAAATTGATATTTTACTCAGAACCCGGATGATTTTTTTGAAAATGAAAGTAGAAGAGAATGGCATGATTTCGATCATCCGTAAAATCGATGTCACTTTTCTGAAGAAACAAGAAGTTGAAAAAAAATTTGAAAAAATCAAACTCGTCCATTGTGATGTGTATAATACTATTTTTACATAAAATTAGAATTAAATTTGCAGGAGTAAGATTAAAGTGTTCCGAAGATTCAGAAACAATGACCCATCATGTAAACATAGCCTGCACGTGATCAGTCTTGTTTCGGTGAATAAACCAGCGCGAATTTAGATTATTTAGAGAAACCGAAACGAAGTAATTGTTACGTGCATTGCGGCCACCTTTGGATTCACGTATTAGATATTTTTGCAGATGACTTTTACATTCTGCGTTTCCTGAGGGGGTGCAAATTCGACATGAAGAAGGCGAAAACGAAGTTTCGGAATTATCACGAGCTGAGAGCAACGGTTCCCGAATGGTTTGCCAACAGAGACCCGTTGCTGCCTGAGCTTCAAGAAATGTTCCAGATGGGGTAACATCTATTGAAGCGAAATAGAAAGTTCAAAATGAGATTTGTATTGAATTTTTCTACTAAATTTGACAGGGTATTTTTACCGTTGAGAAAATTCGATCACGAAGGAAGATTAGTCGTTATAATTCGAGCGTCGGTGCACGATCCCAGTAAGCACAAACAGTCAAACGTGTTCAAGGTACGCTTCGACCAAGATTTTAAACAGATTTCAAGATCTGTTATTCGAGTCTTGAAGCAATTAATGCTCGCCCGACTTGCCTAAGGCGGAATCAACAAGCTCCATTGAATCAACGTTTTTCAGGCTGGCAAGATGATTCTTGAACTCGCATCGAGATACAGCAAAGAGGTTTCGCTCTACGGTGTATTCGCGATATTTGACCTTGATGCAGTGACGCTAGGACACGCTCTGCAATTACCGCCAGCAGTGATCAAGCGAGCGGTTCATTCGTGGCAAAGTTGTTATCCGATGCGAACAAACTCCATGGAATTTATCAACGCTCCAGTTTACGTCAACTTCGTACTGAATGTATTCAGGAAATTTATGACCCCAAAAATGAAGTCTAGAGTTCACGTTCATACTCGCGGTTTGAAAAATCTGCATAAAAAAATATCACCGAACATATTACCGTTGGAATACGGCGGCACGGATGGCACTGTTAAAGAATTGACTGGTAAGCGGTCTTTTTTCTATCTCATGAATTACACAAGGGTTCAGAATAAATGTTTGGAACCTGATATGAAGCGGACTTCCATTATTACCTGTATGCCTGATAATTTGATAATTATACTCAATCATATATATCCGTTGAAGAATTATTTTTGTAATTACGATATTTTTGTGAAAGATTTGTACTGTATTAATTATATTGCATGGATCATGTGGTAACCGCGGAGTGTTTCAGTTACGATAAGAATTTACTGCTTTCCTGGTGCCACGGTATCAAACTTCATTTCACTCCCAACTGAAATCTCTGCACGCGTATATATTTATATATATGACTCCATGACATCACTTTCAAGATTCTACGTCGATGTCTCAAATTTGCTTTATAATTTTGTGTATGAAAGTACATGACAAAAAACGTAATGGCAATTTTTTTCAAAATCTTACGACCCAGCGTATCTGAAGTACGATATAAAAACTTGAAAAAAACCCCAACTTTCTAAAATCTGCAAATATTCAGAAAAATCTTATAAAATAGAACAAAATTATTTTTTATTATTGCATATTTGCCATAAGAATGAACATAAAAGCTCATTATAATAAGGGCCGAAAAATTTCTATACAGAGATATTATAATGAGCTTTTACGTTCATCCTTATATCAGAAATGCAATAATAATTAATTTTTTTTTTTAATTCTTCCTATTTATCTTTTTAAGTTATAAAATCTCCATCTTTTAACAAGTGTAAAACTTTTGATATATTTTATAATATTTTTCTAAATTTTTTCAGATTTTATAAAGTGGGTCTTTTTCAAGTTTTTATATCGTATTGCAGATACGCTGGGTAGAAAAATTCTGAAAAAATTACGATTACGTTTTTCGTCATGCACTCCCATGTAAAGAATTCTAAAGCCAATCTGAGAAATCGTCGTAGAATCTTGATAGTCACGCTATTGAATGGAAAATAATACAAACACACGTGTATAACTTATGTACTTTTATACGCATAATGTTGTCTATCATTGGTCATATCAGGCGACGAAGCTATAATTTTTTTAACGCCAAGAATCGAAACAGAATACCAGCCATAATTATTTTATCTGACCTGACGATTGTATACATATTAAACTGTCCCCATTTCTTATCATTGTGTCATGTTTTATGCTGGAATAACATGCAGAGCAACGCAAATTTGTTTATTTGTCGTTCTATACAGTTTCGCGATGATAAATTATAAAGAAATTTGAAGCGTGGAAGAAATATTTCATACGGTCCATTATCCTATTTTAATATATTTACTTGCTGGAAATAAGTTCGATTCGACCTCACGTCTTAATTTTTTTTATTTACATTTTTTTTTCTCTAAATATTGCTACATCCACACCATCTAATTCATGAGGTTGTGAAAATAATTCAGAAGGTGACCGACCGAGCCTGATCGAAACGTCGACATTTAAATAAATCATTTTAACCAATACCGACGAATCGTCATTCATCTAATTCCTGGTCACGAAACGCAATTGATAAAGTAGTACATTTTTGTTTGCACGGAAAATAGTAAAATTGGTTGTTACGTGTGACAAATTAATGACCTGAATTGTCACATTGAGAAGAAAAAATTTATCACAATGTGTACCTTATGACGCTATTAATATAAAAACATGTATCATTATACCGACGCGATGCTTCTGTTGACTGATAGAGGGACAAAGAGGCACTCAATTACTACAGATAAGCATTGATACTCATACGCGTATACAGTAATGTGAATCTATTCAACGCGTGATTAATATACATTCATAGTGAAAAATCGATCGTACATTTATTTCATTTCGGTATTTTATTTTTTCAGAATACTGGAAGACCAGGGTCGAGAATGATCGCGAATGGTTTATCGAAGACGAGAAGTACAAAATGATTTCCACCGATAACAATTCAATCAAACCGTCCTAAGCATCGAATTATTTATTTATATTAATGCACACTTAGGTGTATCACTTACGGATATAGGTGAAATATTTTTTGATAAGCAATAAAATATAAACTCCACTAATTATTGTTCAATTGCCCATCACCTCATTTCCAGGTGAAATTTTCTATATACACTGCCGGCCAGAAGTTCGAGTACACCAGTCGAAATTTCTCAAAAATAAAGATAATCAAACGTTCGAAGCAGCGTTTTTAAAAGAACAAATTTATCTTCATTTTGCTTTTTCAAAAAATTCTTTACACTCCTTTTTGGGCCTGGTACGTAATTTTTGAGCATGACCGTTTCGCGGCGTATGATTTTTTTTTCGTCCCAGTATTGCATTTTCAGTTAAAAAATACGTGTTTAAAACAAAGGCTGTAATTCAACAACTAGGGGGTTTCAGAGAAAATACGTCGAGGGTAAAAAATTGCATAGGTTCACACTGGAATAGCTTAAAGGTTTTCAGAGTTTAAAAAAAGTAATTTTCCTTACAATTTTGGGGTCGGGACTCTGATGAGTGGAGGGGCAATTTTTTCGGTTGGATTTGAAGAATCATCGTCAGTTGAATTGTTGTGTCTCGAAAACTATCAGATTTAAGACAAAATGTTAAAAGAGAAAAACTTTAAGCTTTTGAACTTGCTTCTTGACGCAAAAACAAAAAAAAAAAAAAAGCAGTCAGTCACGTCTCTAACCTCATTTACATGAGTTTTTCGTTGTAAAAAAAAAAAAAAAAAATTTTTGCCATAATTATATACGACATGACGGGATTACGTAAAGTAATAATCATGCCTCGTCTTTGAATATGAAGTTCTTTACATCCAGTCGATTTTACATGTTAAAACTTTTTGGAGCAGGCTAAATTTGAAAAATTTACACCACACAGTCAATGGAAATGTTGGTACGTTCTGTTCAAATTTAAAAAAAAAAGGAAGAAAATATCGTCAGGTTCGTGTAGAGCAATTTTTTACCTTCATACACTCCATGCGAAGCTTAAAACTAGACGTAGAGTTTATTTTGTTTTCATCCGGAGTTTTTGTTTTCGATCCGTTTCGACAGTCTTGCGTGCGATCGGTACGTGCGAATATAATCAAAAAATAAACCATTTTTTACATTCGCGCATACGATATTTTGGTAGAAATTAATGTAGGGCAGAACGATGATGATATAAATATTTTTTTATCTTTATTTCGAGAGACCGATTTTTTTTGTGTTGCTCCCGCTAACTATACGTATGCGTACATTTCGTAACAAATATAAACTAATAATATTACATTTATTATATGTATATTCATAATGAATTATTTATTATACAATCGTATTGGGTTAAATCTCACGCATCGTATATCATGTAGGTCCTTTTAAACCCAATTATTATCTCTGATCACATTGCATCTTGGATCGTACTGCTCGTCTATCGAATATGTATTCATATTTTATTGTCCTTATTATTGCTCTATTTTTCAATACTCCGTTTGTCACGTCAGAATCGTAAGAATTCTTTTGCAGTTTCATAAAAGATGAATCTGAAATAACTTCGTGTTCATTGGCTTATTATTTATATATGTAGATGTATTTGTAATTGAGCAGTCGGAAAAATACTCCGTTATGTTCGGGTAGACAATGTAGTCGGTTAAAATGTCTGCGTATTACAGAGATCAATCAATCGCACGATTATCTACGATAAATTTCGGTTCAATTCGCCTGTATCTCATGTATCGTCAAAAGTCAAAGTATCAAAATTGTTCAATTTCAACGCAACGGTATTCGAAGCGAGGCAAGCCACTCTCACGAGTCAATAATAAGTATAATATCATAATAATAAAATACGAATTATTGTCAGTTGAATGTGCTAACAATAATTATGAAATGCACGCCTGCAGAGAGTATTCTAATTATATGTTAAATACAAGTACATGCTTAAGTCATGGGCAAGTATAATCATCTTATTAAGCTTATCTTCTAATTAAATTCTAAAAACTTATAAAATACTAATTACAATCTTTCCCGCGATATATTTTACTGAAAAGAGAACAAAAAAAAAAACAAAAAAACAACGAAATAAAGTTTAGGGAAAATTATCGAACAGATCATCCAAGTTGAACACATGTAAAAAAATTTGGTTATTGTACAATGACATATTTACTCGATTGCACGTCTCTTTGATTTTAACATTCAATTATACACTCAAGTATAAAAAGAAAAATGGACAACAAATTTGTAGTAAAAGTAATAAGAATAACGGTGGCGCAGGAAAAAATAAAATAAAAAATTTGCTAGTTAAATTATTCGTATAATAATTCTTGTATATCTATATACAAATAAATGTACTGATTACGAACGAGCTACGCGATAAATACGTATCGTTTCAAAAATTTATTTTTATGCTACATGTGTTACGGAAAGAAGATTATAGAAAGAGTTAACAAGCTTACACAGTCCCATGAATAACTGTTGCTCCAATATCGCTTTATACATTTCTTTGATAAAACTGCAGTGTTAACAATAAATCGTATAAACCCGAGTCACCCGGTATATCCATAATTATATTGATCATTGATCGTCGTATTTATTATTAATCACGTATATGAATGTCGTTGTAATAGCAAAAGATAGGTACGAAAGAAGAATGTGGGTCATATGAAGCGAAAGCAGAAAAAAAAAAAAAATTAATAATCAACAGTTGTCCAACTACAAAGCGCGGAAGTTTTTATAATTGAGCAACTTTGCGTATCCTTAACTTTAAGCTAAGAACGGCAAACAGTTTCGTCGTCGTCTTCGTCGTCGTATTTCAACTAACATACACAGGGGGTCTCATACAGGGTCTCGGGATTCAGCGAAACTCTCGAAGATTCCCTAATCTGTTATATCATCACAATTTCTGAGTCAGTTAAACACGAGACAAGAAAGTGCAAAGTACACTCACTTTGACCCTCAGCGTTTACGATACAGGTTTTTAAAAAAAGGGAAAGGAATTTCGAACTACATTGGAATTCAGAAAGCTGAATAAAAGGCAGAGAGAGAACGATTATCAAACTACCACGATTCCTTGATATTGTGGAAAAAATTAACTTATCACAAGCAAGCCAGATAATCGTTAAAAGTGGGCCTTAAATATTTGCGAGCTGATGATCCTGTTTGCTTATTAATACAATACGTATCCATGGTTCATTCAACGAGCTTTCGGGCATATCCATACCGCTGAAACGACGACAACGTAACGAGTCAAAAGACAGATAGAGAGAGAGAGAGAGAGAGAGAGAGAGAGAGAGAGAGAGAGAGAGAGAGAGAGAGAGAAGAGAGAATTTAAAGTGCATATAGTCTCTTTTCTTAATTCTTAAAATTTACTGTACACACACACACTCACAGACAGTAACAATTCCCAGGATTGATTCCACCTTTTAACGTTATCTTTATCCCCGTTTGAATTTTAGCACAAGCATGCTTATCGTGAGGAAAACAACGATCCAGATTATTGTTGAGATGAAACCGTTGTAAACGTCAGGCTCCGTGACACTCCATCCACGTGTTAGCATCGATCTAAGCGACGTGGTTGCCATCGTTAGTGGCAAGCCTTGCGAAATGTATCGCAGAACTGTTGGCATTCCTTCGATTGGCCAAATTACACCTGCGAAAAGACAAATCGATACCGTGGCAATAATTTTCCGCGAAAACCGGTGGCATTTATAGATTTTTTCTCCTTTTTCAACAGTTAATTTCATATTGACACTTGTTGATCGTCATCCGTTGTAAAATGAAAAATTTAACTATGCCAACATGGAAAAAATAGTGTTTCGGTAAATTTGTAGAGAGAGAAAGAGAGAGAGAGAGAGTATTCTGAATAAATGAGCCAAATTCGTAGAGTGAAATCGAAGGAATCTATTAAATTTCCAACCACCTCGAAACAATTTGAAAGAAGCATCGATATCTAAGCATTTGCGTATAATTTTAGTATTTTCAATTTTTGTATTTCTAAAGACAATCTTTGTAGACCGTAAATTTAATAATCTGATAAATACTCTACATCGTAGTATGATTAATTAAAAGCATCAATTGGAAAACAGAAATATCTTGAAATGAAACTCCGTTACTAGCTCAAATAATTTCAGAATCCGATTTCGTTGTCTAATCTATTTTTTCTTATAATTATAGCCCCCCCCCCCCCCTTCGCCCCTCTTTTTTATAATTTTACAATCTCAACCGGATGACTCGAAGGATAAGAAAATCTCGGTACAGGCGTCATGTTCTTTTCAACCTTTATACCGGCGGTGATTTTAATGTATATTCAAATAACCCACATTTGTATTAATTGACTATAGCTTGGCCAGTATACTGTATAATACTGTATATATTGTATATAATGGCGGCCGAAAGGTTAATCATTCCTCTGAGCTGTAGGTGTTTTTATCTTTAATTAATGCAAGAATTTATCTGTGATATACTTGCAAGTAAAAAAATTCTACTTGTAGTAGTTGGAAACGGAAATATGACCGAGGTCGGTTGTCTCCTGTTAATCATTACTTTATATAATGATCGTGAAAGGTATACATGTACTATTATATGCATACGTAGTAATTGGTGCCTGTGCATATACGTACCACTGAGTAAAAGCGTTGGGTAAAAACTGCCAAGCGCCAATTGAATGGCATTTCTTTCGAGTTCGCAAATTGCAGAAATTACAAAACCTGGAACATGATAAAAACAACACGTCGAAATCAAAGTACGGGCGTTGTGCTGATTAATTTAAATCGTGTAAGAATTATATGAATCCTGATAATAAACGAATTCTTGACACAAATTAAGTTTCAACACAGCGAAAGTGTGAAATTGTTCTTAGTTAAATTGTCTCTCATTACGTTATAATTAATTGATGTGTTCGCTGTAATCACAGCTCGCAATTTTATCAAGCGAATTCATCCTTGAGTCGTGAAGTTTCAGTAAATCGTTGTAAAAATTATGATTCTGCAACAGATCTAAAATCTGCAAAGGCTATCATATTCAGTTAGATTACAAAGTTGAACTGCAACATAACGTATTATACAGTCAACGCGATCAAAAGTTCACACGCTGATATACAGATTGCGATTGAGCTAGCACTATTTACATATATTTTTAATCGGTTTTATTTACCATTGCAGTTATTGCTGCGCATTATGCTGCACTGCACTTTTTTGCGAAGCGTATATAAGCCAATTATCATTCCGATGTAACACAGACCGCATTGACGAATGCAGGATTTAATTAAAAGACGACTTGCAATGTTCAGCTGACGAATTGCGTGTAATAAAAATCGTTCGAATATAAAAATTATTCAATTGCGGACAACGGAAAAAGTATTGTGTTGCTCAAATTTAATTTTCGCTGCTTGCACGAAATCCTCAAATATTTTCTCCAATCGAAAAGTAACATTTTGCTGAACGATCAAATTTTCTACTCAAAGTCCAGAAATACTCAGTAAACAGCCTTGCTCACTGTAAAGAATTTCTGATCTGCAGCTATAAAATTTTATTAACAAAAAAGATAACCTGAAACAAGTTTTTTGTTTTTTTGTTTATTTCTTGCCTCGCAATCTCAGTTTTTTTTCTACGAAACAATCTGTACAACGCAGATGTACGTTATAAGACTTTGAACAGTGTATAAATTTCCTTAATGATCAAATTATACAGAATAATACAGCAAGGATATATTTCTTCTGTTCGGGGTTCTGAAATTTTTTCAATTAAAAGTTATTCAAAGAACCCCATAACTCCACGTATGCAAATATATTTGAATAAATTCATTCGAAGACTGATTTACACTTAATTAAAAAACTTTTTCGTTTACTTTAAAGCGTCTGGTGAACAACCTTGTGGGACAATAATATTGGCGAGTCAATAATTGAATTTTTTTACATACAGTTAATCGTTTGATCGTAAATTGAAATAATGTTCTCTTCCTGTAGAATAAAATGGTTAGTTTAAGAGGGAGAGAAAAAAAAAGAGAATAAAAAAAACACGCCATTAACTATCTTATTCAATTACAATTTGATAATTTTGCAACGTACCGAAACACATTCCGCAGAGTCCCTGAAGAATCGTGAGTATGATCACCCAGCCGATTTCACCCTTGCACTCAACCCCGAAGACTAGGATCATGAAAATAAGGACGAGAGCGGTCTGGCCGCACATAACGACGAACTGCGTAACGACGTGAGAGAATAAAATTTCCCCGGGTGAAACGCCGGCGACCCAACTTCGATCCAGAAGACCCTCCATCCTCTCGATGATCAGGGCGGACGAGGTCAGAGCCACAGCCAAGAAAAATACGATTCTGTAATTGAGAAATCACGCATGTACGACACGATTCAAACATGTGACATTATTACACGCTGCGAAATCAAGGATCAATTACATCGCTGCTCGGTGCTCAAGAATTTCGCCAGGCAATAACAAAATCCTGACCTTTGATAATTTTATATTTACGACGCATTGTAAGAAATATTTAATAGCTTCCTCCTCGAGTCGTTGTTGTTTTGTATCGTAGACACGGTGACCTTATTGCTTGTTAAGCTGATCGGCAATCGTTGAATTTTCATGGATCTGATTAGATGGAAGAAAATAACTGATCAGACCCAGTTTTGTTACATCTTTTTGGACGGATTGCTGTCAACGTCCGGTCGATAAAAATCATCTTGTTTTCTTCATGAGCATGTTACCTTTTTTTTTCATGATTTACAAAAATTAGAAATATGCATTTTCCACGATTCCTGTACAATCTGCATGAAAAATTAGGCAGATGTGTTGAAGAAAGTTTCTTGTATTCGTTTGAATTCAACTGCTCGAATATTAAGATTTTTTATACTTGTTAATCGCTAGCGAAGAACTTCAATTGTATATTCCACTATTTTTTTTAACCTGATTTTAAGTTCAGGATCATTTTTAATACCAATTTTAACACTTAGAGTAATGTTCTCTTAGTTCTATTTCAACTTAGTTTATTTGATTTTTTTCACTAAATAATTTTCCCACCCCAAGAAATATTTTTGTGCGATACGAGTGAAATAAAATTTCCTTGCTGATGGCTGAAATTCTTTTAACCCACAGCAAATATTTCATTAAAGAAATTAAGCAACATTTACATATTAAAAACTACACAGTAGTATACGTCACTACACCGAATTTGTAAATTTGCAATCAGTAAATATCTGGTAAATTCGCCATCATTTTCAACACTGCACCGTAATTTCGATTTACTCACGTTAAAATGACACCAGGCGCCACAAAGTCCGTAAAACTGGGTTCGTTCGAGCCATAAATGGGGTCCTTGAATTGTATCGGAACGTCAGCCAATTTGGTATTCTGATCACAATTCGAGAGAAGGTCCTTCGCAAAGTCCCTGTACGTGTATTGCAGATTCCTGGCTAACATTAGGCCGATCTGTTGGTCTGTAGACAAGCGGAAAATACAATCGTTGATAGTTTTCCTTATTGCCTGTAGCCGCTCAAAGTCATTCGACCTCAACCGTGCGTTTGGACTCAGCAAACTCATCGCGCTTCGTTGCTTCTTATTTTACATGTATGTTAATTTCTTTGATCTATAGATTTGGCACCGAGGTTGAGAATCACCGGTTGGGAAATAGGGAAATAGAGAAAGAAAATAAAACAGACAGCGACCATTCGAAATCGACTCTCATGAAAATCGGACTTACTCGACATGTCTAACCACACTCTGATTTCACTTTGGTCCAGCGTTTCGTCGTCAGCATCACGGCCGAGAACCATTCGTGCTACCAAAGCGTCTGTAAAGTTCTCTGTGAAGTAGAGAGCCCCCCAAGCTTCGCCGGCACGAACAGCGTCCTTTGCGGAAGTTGGGTCTGGATAATACTCCTGAAAAGTAGCATTGCAGGTGTTTGGAACATCGAATCGGATCGATGTAGAGATTGCGATGCACCTATACCTCTCTATACGGCCGCTATTTATACCGAATTTCGCTAAAATGGTATTTTTTAATTATGGCACTCGTTCGATTGTTTCTTCATACGGCCAAAAAAATTATCTTTATGCACCATTTTTTACAGGAAATACAAAGAGTAAACTGCTTTATGAATGAAAAACTATATTATTTTATGAAAAATTAGAATAGAATCAATTGAACTTGTACGGGTCTGTGCAAAGGTAATTGATTCGTTATAGGGCTTTTCGCTTTACGGTCAACCTTTCCGGAATACGTCAGGGCCGTAAAGCGAGGTACGAGTGCATTTCAAAGTATAAACGTGCGCGCCACTCACTTTGACCATCGTTTCGTTGTCGAGAAATTTTAAATATCGACAACTTAGATTCGTAAAACTGCAATTTTTCTCAATTGGACAGCTCAAGTTTCCCCAGGTCATCTCGTGATTAACGATTGCGATCTTCAGTCCCGTTGGATCCCTTCCAATAGCAAGACAGAATAGGATCACCTGCATTACCGGCAGGGCGAATATGAAGAGCATAACTCTGTTTGAGCGAGAAGAAAGGGAAAAATCATTATATAAGTCGAAGTGTGATTTGCCGTCATAGGAGAGAATAACTTGTACCCGATAGTAGAAAGTTTCTTACGTATTATGTGCGCATGTGCGTCATTATTATCAAACATCCGGAGTTTGTCGAAATGTCTACAACGTTATATTATATACACACCCGACGTTTCTCCACATCCGGAGGAAGTTTTTTTGCAAAAGGGCTCGTATTTTTCCAATGCTGGTAATCTTGTAGCAGTCGGTAAAGTCCCCGCAATCATCGCATTCTACCGAAGTATCACCTTTCGCTCCAGGAAGCGGTTTTCCGTTCAGCTATTTAAAGACACGAGCAATCAGTTGTGGACAGGTATAATCGACGTGGCTTTGAATTGGCAAATATCTGTGCCTATAGATCAAGCACTTGACAGAACGGAGCAGTTTCATCGGTACACGAAAAATGAATTTCCTCTACATCGTCGAATTTTTACCCAGTTTTAAAGATCGGTCGAATTCCACTTACGTCGTAATGACTGCCAACGCCGTTTGTCGTATCGTGAATGAGGACCTCTTTGCTCTGGTGGAAGTTGAGCCCAACGACTCCAGACTCTTGAATCACGTAAACTGGTTCATCTTTTTTCCCCCAGTTCAAGGAGGCCTGTGTATAAAAAATTACAAAGTATATTCTGAGAGGACTAGGCCAGTTATTTTGAGATTATAAAATACCTCGTCCTCGCTCGCAACCGAATCCTTCGGATAGCATTAAACAAGAAGACGAAGCTTGAGTGATTTTTAAGTAAAGGATTATGAGTAGTGACGACAACAAAAATAGCAAAAGTTTTCCGAATCCTTACCAAGCTGATGTTGTTGGATATGTTTAATTCTGTCGTGGGTTGGGTGGATTGTCCTTGTTTTCTGGACAATTTGAGGAACACGTCTTCAAGGGAGGCACAATTGTACATGGTGAGAAGTGCCCTCGGTGATTCTTCGGCCAATAACCTTCCACTCCTCATCAGACCGATCTTAGAAGAAGAGAAAATTCTCGTTCTAATCAAATAATTTTTACCAGCACGCTAGGTAGGTACTTGATGTTTGATACTCGTAATGACTACGTCGGTATGTCAATTTTACGACGAGGTTCAGAGTTGTACTACGAGTAATTGGATATATAGGGAACGGCGCTGTAAGAATCTTATAGAACTGTACGTTACGGTAACAAGACTCGTTATTTAAAGATATAACGTAACAAGTTTTTCCTTTATTTACTTCCTCGGAGCGTGTGTCCTAGGAACGTGAAAGTGTATGTTGCGGTATCTGTTACAAGTTGAATATTCTAGCTACCGATTTCGTTGGATGTTTTCGCGTCAGGAAAACGAACTAGAATAAGCAGAAGAGTGCCAAAGATTGATTCAACATTTAATTTTATCGTGACAATGGTTCAAACTTTTCGTGGAGAGCTTCGAAAGGAAAATCACGAGTATTTCTAAACGTGATAAATCAAATCAACCGAGTTATTTTCACATGTCAAAAAACAAGACCCAAAGTAAACTTTGTACCGATTTGCGACAGCAAAAGTAATCCGCAATAAATTCAGACGTAGACGTTAACTAACAGCGACATAAATTGTCAGCATCTGTGATTTACAACCCGAATGAAAGCGAAATTCTAGCACGAGCCTTGATTGTTGGGAAAATTGAATACCCGTTTACTTCAATTAGGATTGATCGTTATTTGCGAAGCATGAATTATATCCACGTCATTAAATTCACAACGTAGAGATTTGTTACCATGTGAGCCTGTCGAGCCTCTTCTATGTAGTGTGTGGTAATGATGACAGTTTTGTTCCCATCTTTGGTGATTTGTACCAAGTGATTCCAGATACTGAAAGTAGTAATAAATAAAAATGAATCTTAGAGAGTAGTGCGAAAATCTTGAATGGGAAATTTTTGATTTTTAGTTTTCATCAGCTTCTCGTAGCTACACGCACTTCAAACCATCCCTCAACTTCCGGATCCACATGCCTTAATGGCCATGACACGTTTGATCTTGGCAATAAAAAATCGTTCGCGTGTAGAGTCTCCTGTTTTATCGTTCCTAAATTACATACGAGTCCACATCGTGTAGACGTAACGTAACGATTGTCTGTGAGTCGATGATGCAACAAATTGCTGCGATCTTTGGAACTACGTGCGGTAGGCAGGCTGCATTAAGTTATGAATTATATAATACAATGCCTAACGATGCAAACCAGAATTGTGGCTAAAAAATAAAACCTGATCTTTCCACGACCGTGGAGAATTTGTTAATTTAAATGGCGGCGAATAGACGAGAAAAAGAGATGTTAATTCGTGATGAACGTAGTCTGTTGGTCAGACTTCAGAGATCGATTAGCCGTAACCCTCGACGTCAAAGCTATTAATTTTATAATAACGTGTGTATTGACCTCGAGTCAAGGTAGCCGAAGCTATTAGTGATAAGAATTTAATTGATCTTTCCCAGAAGCATCATCAAGACTAAGCGCAGGACATTTGATTATGGAATATTTATGCACGGAATGAATTGAAGTGAAAGGTAATCACTTCTTCAAATTTTCATGCCCGCGATAGATTGAAGAAATAACAATCGCTTCCGACGTTATATCGTTCGGCTTCGAAAACATTTCGAAAAGCTGCGCGTGCTCGATTTTCCTAACTCAATGTTCCATCGACGTACCTGCAGGTCGTCGACATTATTCTGCGTCCATTTTGAGATTCCCGATTTATTGCATGCTGCGATTATTCGAAACGATTTCGAAGAGAATGTTAAAATTTTACAGCACTCTCGCAAAATTTATTCGCAATTCATTAATATTCGTTACTCCCGCTGGTAAAAGATCCTTGACTGCAGTATATAAATGGCGGAGGTTATTTTAACTTAATAAAATTCACTGTGACTCGAATAGAATTAATTCTTCTTCTTGTTGATTGTACAATAACGTAGACTGTATAATATCCCGTCGTTCGTGACTAAGAGAAAAATTTCCACAAATTATTAGAAATAAATTTTACAACAGCTGTATCACAGAGAATTTTGAATTGAATAATTTTTACGTCCAACGATAATATTCTGAGGACAATCTACGACTCGATGCATGAATTATATATAATTAATGCAAATGACTCGGCGGTTTATGTGAACGCAAGGAATGGCGTTGATGATCTCTATCGATATTCAGAACTATGGCCTGATTCAGCTTAGTTAACGTTCACGGTCGACCGGTGAAGAAAAAGGTTACCTGGTCCAAAATCAACATCTCAAGTCTTTGGACTTGAGACGCGCTGGAAAATATGACGGACATCATTTGGTCTGAACGAGACCCAGCTTGACGTCACTAGCCAGTTTTTTACAGTTCGCTTCTTGCGTGTGTGTGTGTGTGTGTGTGTGTGTGTGTGCGTGTGTTCGCGGTTTTTTAATTACTTTTCTGTTTTATTATTAACTGCGGCACGCACGTCAGTGATCTTCGACCGATGTAAATTTGCCGCAATTCACCTGGCGGGGTAAACGTACAAGTTGCGTCTCGGGACTTAGCCACGAGCGCGATTAGCTTTTCATTGTTACAAGAAGAACGAAAAGAAAAGAAGGGTATAGAAAAAGGAATACGAAGAGCATGTTGTTCGGTAATATAGCAAATGATGTGAAATAATATAATAATAATATAGTATACTGTTTAGCAATGATTTTTAAGAACAATCGTGCGAACCAATATCATTTTTAATAAATAATGTATTGTCTTTGAATATAAATGTAATATACCGATTCAAAAATGATAATCCAAAGCTGGATTCTATTTTCGATAAATACACTTTAGGGCAACATCATTTTCTTTGTCATAGAAATTTCCTATTTTTGTGTATAATCAAGGTATAATTATAAGCATCATCCCATGATTTTCATTATGCGAACTTTACGCAGAGAGTAAAAAAAAATTGAACGCAACTCCGGTCTAAACTTTTTACAAAAAAGAAAAATTTCCCTTTACGCCCTTGTTTCAGAAACTAGGCAATATTTAAAGCCGATTGCACAACGAGCTGGGTTTCGGAATTTACCCAGCCAACCATAGAAACAATTCTGTTTGCGACAAAAGAATCCGGAATTTAGGTTTATCACAACAGAATATTCCAGGATAACACCGTTTTGATAATTTCGCTGGTGATCAATAACTGCGAGAGTGTTGTATAGCTCTCGGAAAATTCCGTTTCAAACTGTCAAATTTACTCGAATCAATTTTAGATATCCTTAATGGAAATTACACCTATAGGTATAATAGTAATATGATGGCTCGAATGGGAGGAACATGAAACCAAGTAAACGACTCTCGCGCGTCGAGCGTGATTAGTTTTCTCAATCAGCGACCTCCGTTGTAGCTTGAGATTTCAGATTGCAGGTAAAATTGGCTTCAATAAATTTTTCAAACCTTACCTTTGTCTGAGGAGCGGGTCGACTCCCACCGTAGGTTCGTCCAGAATCAGGAGTTCCGGGTCGTGCATCAACGCCACGGCAAAAGATACTCGCCTCTGCTGACCACCGCTGTATTCAGAGAAACGTAAATTTTCATTAAGAACGCGACATCTGTATCGGGAGTCTGGTAAGACGAATGACAAATGCTTTCCAAGACTGATAATCGAAGAACGAATCGCCTCGACTCACCTGAGATTTTTGACGAGTCGATTTTGCGAGGGCAGATCCAAGAAATTGAGCAAAAATCTGAGCCTCTCGACGATCTCGGCTGTGCACATGCCGAATATCCACCCGAAGTACATCATCGTTTCTCTTATGGTGAACTCTCCGTAGAGGGCGATTTCCTGGGGCATGTAGCCGACGCGCTTACCCGGCACTCCGGAACCTTTGGTACCCGGTTTTCCACCCAGGACCCAGATTTCTCCAGAATTCAACCTCCGTCGACCAACGATGCAGGACAGAAGCGTCGTTTTCCCGCAACCACTGGCGCCGAGGAGTCCATATCTGTGGATTTGTCGAAATAAATATACAAGTTTGAACTTCGTGACCAATGTCGTTGCATATATTGAATATGATTCGTCGAACTTGGCCATTTCTTCCTGGCATGGCTGGACAACGACACGTTACGCTCGTAGAATTGTCAGTAATTATTGCCCGAAGATGATTGGCCGTGGCCGATCGAAACGACGCAACCGTTTAATCAATTGATAAAAAGATATTCTACCATGACCAACTTCGACGAATCATTTTCGATACAAATAAATATACGCAGTATAGTCGGTTGTCCTCTTTACACGTCTGAGAATCAATATTTACCGATGGAAACTTTATTCCAAGATTATGAACAAGTAGGGCAAACTATATTATTAAACTGGGACAAGTGTCTTCGAAGTTATGTACTTTGGAAGGTGGATGACATGTACGCACAACGTTAATCAGGACATTTGAAGTACGGGAATGAAATTTTTCCTATGTCGTTTTAGCGGAGTTGGAAATGGCATCGTGATTGAAAAATCAAAATTTTTTTAGCGGCATTGGAATTTCAACTCAGCACTTGGCTGATGTTTGTTGCCGATACTAATAGTGGAAACTAATCACCGGCGTGTGTCTGATATGCTTTGCTCTGTTCCATCAAAAATTCATCGGCAAGGGATACGCGGTCTAATGAGAATACGTGGATAGTCGATGGCGTTGAGTTAACGGTTCACAATTTCGACGACTTGAGCTGCTTTCACATATTTTCCTGCAATTCCAATCGTTCCATGCTGTTATTTGGAACTACATACATACGTGTTGTTACATCTAAACGCGTCAGCTACGCCAAACCTGAGACTTCGATCAAAGTTTCCATCCTAGTTGAAGCTAGTCGAAGAGAAAAACCGTAGCGAATGAGTCGGCGAAATGATTGCAAATCTATTAATTTCGTATAAGAAGGTATAACATAAGCCAAACTTAGTATCACTCGACTTGAACGCGACTCACAATCTATAATATCAGGTTTACACGAAGTACAATTTGTCATTAGCGTACTAAAATGTGTGATATATGCTGTCGGCTCTTCCTAACTTCAGTTTCAAAGGAGACGAAAGGGGACAGTTAACGAGGGGCGATTTCTCGCGCGGAAATTATTATTATTATTATTATTATTGTAACCATAGCTATATTTTCCTCCATTATAAATGTCCGCATGTCGAAATGTTCCAGGACTGGGCTAGTCACGTCGATATTAAACCTTATATAAATAACTTTCCGAGCCAAGGTAGACACGATTGCCTTTCTACACGTGCAGGCACTGGATGCGTAAATACAGTATGTCGAAGCATTTTAAGTCATCATTTGTGCATTCGAATTCCGATCCATTATCAACAACGCGTGGATTTAAAAGCGTCATCTCGATTTGGTATAAGAAAAAAAAAAAAAAAAAATACTACGAAAGAACTCCGTTTCCTATTTCGAACGCTGATTCCTTTCTTCTATCGACGTCAGATTACAATCGACTCGCATCCGCCCGGCGGAACAAGAGCGTGTATTCAATCGTTACAGTATAAATATGAGGAAAGTAAAAAATGACGTTGTTTTTGATTTCTAGTTTTATAGCTTTACGGCACAGTAGCCCAAGTTTGTGTGAAATATTTGTGCCTCTTTGGATGTCCGATCCTATTTATCATGCAGACCGCGTGATTTATACGGTCCTCTAAAGAATACTTTGATCTCAAGTACAGATTCTTTTTTTTAACATTGGACTAAGTTTTATCAAATCAATTTAGAATCGATTTTTGAGAACTCTCGGGGTGACATAAAATTCCCTGATAGCTCCCCGATTACCGAAACAAACCTCACGAATTTAAGTCGCTATACCGAGTTGGAACTGACTTGCATTTAAGAAATATTTTCTAGGCCATGAGAAAATCAACGATTCGGTTGATGAAAAGTGAAATTCTCTACGAAAGTTATCCGACCTTGAGAGAGGTTTCGACCTATCAAACAGATCATTGTTCATAGTCGGAATTGATCCATTTTCTTTCACCACGTTCCAAATAATATTCTCGTTTCGTCATTTAACGATGAAAATTCGCAGCGTTGATTGCAGAACCCGGTGAATATATCGTAGGTCACGAGCCAACTGCACACGGAGAATTGATTGGAAAAAAAAAACAAATAAAAAAACAAAAGAAATTTTTTCCTCCGCGCGAACAGGCCAAGGCGTTAGTCGGAGATCAGCAGCGTCGAGTCTTGTGCAAATATCCATGCACCGCCAAGTTACTGTTACCTATCGAATACTCTGCTCTTAAGAGTTGAGTGCCAGGCTTCGATCACTTTCATTTTTGTTCATGCCACGCCAGTACTCGGAGAATGCCTTCTCGTTCGTCTTGTTCTCCGGTCTGATTATTGCGTCACCCATTTCACCGCCGTTCTTCGTCTACAACGTTGTCGACGATTAGAAGAGAGCTTCCCGAGAAGTTTGATCTCGTGCAGGGTCCATTTCATATTTCACCTCGTACTTGTATTTTATACCGGAATCGCAAAGCGAATCGGTACAAATTCGAGGCATATAGTTGGAAAGTCACGTCAGATTGTAATGTTTTATTTTTTTTTTTTTTTCATCAGGCGATAGAAGTTAGCCAGTTCCGAGACGTGTGAAAAGAAAGTATCATTTTTCCGTTCTTTCTGTATTTCTCTATTTGGAATCGTCAAGATTTCACGTCAAGCTTCATATTACACATTGTCCGTACAACCCGGTTCGAAAACTATGCAATTTCTCCTAAATCCGCTCTCAAGTTTTATTTTCTTCTCGTCAAATCTGCAATGTATCAAAGTTCCGCGTCACTACCGCTCCTCTTTTCAAACTAATTCAGTGACTCATGTTCTACTTCAAAGTGTACGCGTTATATGCTTCTTGTAAATTTTTATTGCTCATACTGCAAACGCGGAGGAACCGATGATAATCGTCAAACTCTACACATCGAGTGTGAAAAATAATTTTCGTCAATATCGAACAAGCTATACATATAGACACTCTTGTTATAATCATTAAATATCTGGTTTCTGACGAAGGAACGTCGAATGGAATCAACGCGGAAAATTTTCCGAGTTTGTGATGTTGAGGAGAGCTCAAGGCAAAGTCATAGAATGTACGGGTATGGATAGATTGATCCCGGGGAAAAACCGGTGGTATCTTCTTTTTCTTGTACATTATATGTATGCATATTGCATGTACCTGCAGTTGTTATTCGTAAAAGTAACGATACGCGCCTAGTGACTTGTTAAAATTTCCATATTTCTCTACCGGCTCAACAATATGTAATAGTAACTACATTCATAGACAAATAAGAGACCAACAATAATTTTTTCTTCGGTAAATTCACACCGTTGTTACGACTTGGCGAATCTACACAGGTAGGAGACCTCCTACCTACGAGATACTTCAACTGTGAGAAAAAGCAAAACCTTTCCCCCTTGAAGGAATTACGCCTATTCATGCCGTGGGACCCATCGCGGATAATGACTCGGTTCTTAAACCCATAAAAACACTCAACTGTCCGCGTGGCGGTAAAACTTTTATAACCTAGTGGAAATTTATTGAAACTGTTGTCTTTACTTGATCACTACTTTCAGGCGGTTTTCGTTAACACGTCAATTTTGTTACGCTTGTGGACATTTATTGTGTTAATTGTTACTGGTAGAAAAAACGCGACATCCCCACGAGCCAAATGATAGGTGAGTTTATTAATCTCACTGAGTGAAGTTTATACGAAAGGTTCAGAATCTCTGGGTCTATCTTTATTGGACTGCACCATTTAAAAGTCATTTGCCGCGCATACGAGATTATGACGTGAATCCAAAGTGACGCTACGATCTTGGATCGCTGCTTACAGGGTATAGTCAGAAATAAAAGAGTTTTAAAATTTTAAATTAATTTCATCAAATTGGCCCGTGTTTTTTCCCCAGACATCCTCGATCTATTCTAAGCACCGATTCACTGTTCATACGTGGAGTTGTTCGACTCTGCGTCCGCGTATATCCGGAATATGTACATACTCGGGCAAATTTGTTGTCCAAACATCAAAGCAGTTGACTTGGGATGGTATACTTGCTCATAAATTATACATGACAGAAATGATTTATAAAATAATGTCCCAAGGCTTATTAACCAAGACATGTCTACTATAGAATATGTCTACAGGCTTTTTTAAACACCGGGTTTGCCGGGAATGTGCTAATTTTGCCTGAACTAGACGCTCAGAGTTCGAGGTGAACAACGGTTCAAAATTTCAGTGTCAAAGTGCGGACAAAAAATATACAGGTACTCATAGAATAGAAGAAAAATTCTTTTTTTTTTCTTGGGACAAGGTCGTCGGCACGAAGCAACGCATATTTCATCTTAAAAAAAAGTCGTCATCAATGATATCTCGCTCTAAAGTAGTCAGGAATATCACGGGAACCGGAATATTACGTCATTAAGAATGTGGAAAAACTTTGCAAATCCAAGTCTCTGTCATTTATCACATTAATACGCATACGTACGTAAATCGCAAAGTTCTATGGAATTTTCCTTATCCACTGCGAATGGATATTCTTTGTATCCTTGCGTTTATATAGCTGGTGATTTGTTCGCTTAAATGTAATTACGTGTCATTTACTTTTTAAACTTCCTGTAATGGTATTTACTTCTTCGCCCGTTTATTTCAATTTATTTATTCAAACATCAACTGTAAGTAGTTGACTAGCTTTGAACGGGATATTGATTAACTCAACTTCTTTCGCATCGTAGACTACGCGACGTCCAGCAATAGAAGACGTTATGAAGAGTTTCAGAAATTTGTTACAATCAAATTTACACATCATTGTAAAAAATATTCCGAGGAGGACTTATATGGAACACGATTTGCCGTCGATTCAACACCATCTCATGCTGAATTTCCGGATTGATCCGAAAAATTGTATCACGTAAGTCCTCGCCGGCCAATTT
This sequence comes from Neodiprion pinetum, assembly GCF_021155775.2. Classification (NCBI taxonomy): domain Eukaryota; kingdom Metazoa; phylum Arthropoda; class Insecta; order Hymenoptera; family Diprionidae; genus Neodiprion; species Neodiprion pinetum. Next base: position 25,830,321 of record NC_060232.1, read on the forward strand.
TGAGCACAACATTTTTTACAGTCCACCGCGATTAACCAACGAAATTGAGGAAATGATGAAAACTGAAACGACTACTCACATGGAACCTTTGGCCACTGTCATGTTGAGGTTCTGCAACACTTGATTCGGGTTTTTGCTGCTTCCGTAGTTCTTGAAGGCATGTCGCACGCTCACGGCTTGCTGCCTGTTCCAAGCGACGTTATTTATCCCCGGAGTAGCCATAACGGGGTTCGGAGTCATCGTTCCGTCCATATTTCCTTCCGCGCTGTTCATCGAGTTTACCGAATTAGAATTCGCCATCATACCACCGCCTCCTGTCGCCGTATTGTCACTGTAACAAAGTAATGAGAAAATAGAATGAAATCGTGTTTATAATTCTCCTCAATTAGTCGCTGAAGGAGCGATTCTTTCGGAACTCCGTTAGTCGCACATCGTCGATGTTAAAAAAAAAATGGCACGACCGCCACTGATCCTCGGAAGCTAAATAATCGATACGGCAGTTCGATCGTTACGCAACGATCGTGCAAGTGCAGTTCAAATTGTAACCAGTATTTCGTACCCTCAACGTTGGTTCCAGGTCTCTGCAATTAATTAGAAAGGCTACTAATAATGCCGTACTTGTTTCGGTATATAACTTGGCCGCGTTGAAACTGACTGCCCGTTTCGAATTTTGCACATTCCTTATATAGCCTGCCGACTGCACCGTCTATAATCGAATAAAATCCGGTGATGTGCAAAGATATTTAGGTAAGAACGGGGTGAGAGCGTGTAAAGTGAATCCGACCAGAAGAAACCGTCGGGCAAGTGTATGATATAAAAAATGATCTATACGATTATCGTTAAATTTTTACGTAATTAACAAGACGCCGCGTGGTGGCGGTTCGGACTCAGTGCAGGGCGAACGATCTTCGATTAGAAGGAAAACCTGAGACCACGAACTACGGTAGTTGCAGAAACCAGTTTATTTATGCACATATGTACCCGCAGACAGTGCAACTTCTGGCCGTGCCGCTTTTACGCTCCCAGCAGCGTATTATTTTTATACAACGCGTACATGGTGTGGTTATAGTTATACCCAAGCCTTACGTAACGACGATGGCTTTCTTTTTGCTGACGTTCGGTTTCATTGGGCAACCAGTTCACGTGTATGACGATGTAAAACAAATACGTACATACGCGAATACGTATTTACGCGAGATGGACGCGATGTGTGTAACGCGAATCACGGTGATACGCGAAGTGCTCGCGGTGCTGGTACTTGTATACTTACCATAAATTTGCGTCGTCTATGTAACGCACGCGTGTTAAAGTACCCGCCTAAGTACACTTATATAGAAACTCGGTTGATTGCCTACTTTAGCTGCATTCCTTTACCGTAATGTTGGACGAAAAACCGAAGTGTGAGAGAGAGAGAGAGAGAGAGGATTACAGAAAAAAAAAGTTGTTTATTGCCTAAGAAAAGACACTGATGTATTATTCTGCAAAATTAACCAGTTTAAATACACCTCCGAGGAAAACTAACAAAGCGTACAATTCTGAACAAATGCGTGTACAAGGCGTGAGAATTTTCACAGCTACGGTAGGCGGAGGTTTTTATTTCTCTCTTGGAAAAACGACTAGGCTGTCATCTTAACACCGATTCTTCGTTTACTCGCTTGTATTTATCACGTATGAATACCGCAAACTATGAGTAAAAACCATTTACACTACAGCCGATTGTGTAAAAATAAAAAAACCAATTGCAAGGTTCACCGGTTCAAGATCATATTCAAGCACACGTGTAGTATTATACCAATAAATTAGAATCTGTAGATGGTACGAAGCACACTAAAGGTGTAATAGTATGCGACCATGCCATGTCGGCTCTTCTAATCAAAAATTATTGCATAATTGATCGTTGAATAAAGACAGCAGTGATCGTATATTGTACTTTATCTGCGTTACATTACGTACGTTAAATAAGCCTGGTTGTTTTTTATTTTCGGTTTAAAAATTAAAGTTCTTAGTTTACTTGAAACAGGTCCTGACGTAAAAACACTTATTGATCGTTTCGTTCCTCATAAGGTGGTCCGAGCCACCATTAGCTTTTAGGTTTGGAATATATGGTTGCCGGAATTGTTGTCTTGGCAACACTCGGCGATACATATGCTTGTATGGTACAAATTGTCCCACATTATACGCATTTTTAATGGACATATACCTTCAAGTTTGCTCGTTATTATTCGGGGTCTTATCGTTTGGATGTTTGTTATACTCGGATGGATTGATGTAGGTGTGAAAAACAGGCCGAAGCTATTACAGTTATAAAATCGAAAAGGAAAATCAAATTATGAAATTTATAAAACATGGGAGACGGTAATAGAAAAAATGGAAGTATAGGTTAACGCAATATTTTCCTAGAGGTACTTGTGAAACTTTAACGAGGACATGCGTGCAATCTGTCACCTGGACAATTCGTTTTTGCGAGGAGATAAAGATTCGCACTCTATGAGAATTATGGCCGATTTAATGATAAGCCTAATACACAGGCGGTCTGGATTACTCGCATTAACGCGAATGCATTTATTATCACGCCTACAGTGCCGTGACTGTTGCAACGGAATGGCAAGTTGCCACCTATTATAGGTATACAAATCGAAAAGAACGTGACACGAGCACGCAAGAATTCGCAGCTGCCAACACGCGATTTACTAAAATTTTAATCACCTGCAATAATACATTATGCGATTCGATGTTATCTTCTTTATGTCTGCATGCTCTCTCTTCATTTCATTTTAATTTATGATAACTTTCGCTTTACGGCGTGTATTATAATTTACACGGATCGGACCGAGAAGAGAATACAGTAATTATAAGATTTTCTACAATCTTTGCCAAGTGACAAGCGAATAAAACGTGGAAACATTATTTTTTTTTTTTTTTTCTTTAATAAGAATTATAACATTCCATTCGGGGATGAAAAAATTTGGAAATCGTGAAAAATATGTCTTACGTGCTTTTAATTATTTTAATGACATTTAGTTTTATGGGATGGTCGTTAAATTTTTTAGTCGGGATTGAAAATACCCATGTTTAATGGATACTGTACTTTTAGTCTGGCAGTTCGATTAATCGACAATTACATGATTTCAAATATATAGTGTACGTTTAATATCGTATCATTCAATTTCGATGGAGGTTACTTTCCGCTTATAGGTTTCGTCAGCAGAGAATTCTCACTCTGACCATAACAATGCTGCAGAGCGGAAGTGACTGGACAGATATTGAATTGCTACAGCCACAAGATCCACCGTATTTCATAACTGATTCCTCGACTTAGGTAATTTCATAATAGATGGAAAATGAATGGAAACGAAATCGCCAACCATTCGTTGGAATTTTTGACGACTGTTCATTAGATTCGAAAAAGTGATTCGATATTATCGTAACTGTTTTGGTCAATGATTCGAATTCCCGAAATTAACGAACCGCGATTGGACTAGAATGACCAATAAAAAACTGAGCATTTTTGATCGTTGGAGAGGTTGTGAAATATTTTTTATTAAGCTCTACGAATTGGTGGGGGGTGGTGAAAATATAGAAGGATCAAAAAATTGAAGGGCTACAATATCGAATTTTGAAAAAAGGGAAAACGCGATGTATCTATAGAATTTAAAAATTGTAACAGTCAAAGTATGCAGAAGTAAAAGATTAGGGAGGTCAGAATACAGAATGCCAAAATGTAGAATCGTCAGAATTAATTTTGATAATATGGAATTGTAAGCCTTTCTATATTTTATCTTTGTGTATTTCGACTTGATATGTTTTTGAATTTTCCGTACTTGAACTTACCTCGCTTTTAAATTCTCCGAATAAAATTTTCGCGTCAATGAAGTTGTGATATTGTGGTCATTCCATCAATCACTAATTCTAGTTTTTTACCCATGCTCCCTAGAAATATAAGCTATCCTATAAGCGAATTCGATAGTCCCCGTTATACGGATTATAACCGCTGACTTTCACTCGCGGATATTCATCCTTTTATCTCGTCGCACGATTTCTGGTGTCTTTCGTTACAAAATATTCATTGCTATAATGCTTGAAAACGTTAAGAAGCGATTTAGCAGCTTGCACAAGAATTCTATACGACACAGTTTATAATTCGCCTTGAAATGTTGCTGACGCTTTAAATTCCGACCGATTTAATTTGTTTCGCAAATACAGGAACTGCACTTTAATCAGGAATAAGTAGTTCGGTGAAAGCAAAAATATCGTTTGTCACAATTTTGGACGACCCATTTTAAAACGCATTGTTGCAACTATAAATATACAGCTCGGCATAGATCGCATTGAAGAAATGAATGAACTCGGTATTTCAAGCTCAGATTTAGGGGAAAATGTTCGTAAAAATAGAAACAATTCTAATTGCTCGGTTACGATGATCTGCACGCATGAAAACGTGCGCGGAAATTATACCTAGATTTGCGATTCAGTCGAACGAGCAAATATTCAGTGAAAATGTACGACGATCATCGCTGAGGAAGCGTGCGAACAATTATTCACATCAATTACCAACGCCTGCAGCTCTATTGTGCTGTCTACATAACAATTTGAGCGCTTTGTCGGGTAGTGAAAAATTGACTGACAATTGCCGTATGAATGCTTCAACGCGTCCGCGCGTAAGTGAGCAAAATAATTGGCGCGCAAAATCGCGAGAATTGTGAGTCGGTGGCTAATCACTGACAGGAGGTAACAAATTTTTCGTCGTTAATGAGGGTGGCAGAGAATAGCGATGGCTACCAAGCCAAGAATGATCGATGCATCAATTAATGGAGTCCAAAAAAATAATCGAACACGCCTCGATTGAATCGGTAAAAATGAATCGTTTAGTCGATTTTATCGTATTTTTTTGAAACGGTGCGTACGAAACAAAAATTTCTTGAATTACAGCACGTAGTCTTAATAGCGGAAAAGTTTTTTTCATAATTTATAGTTTCATTGAAAATATTTTTCAATTTCAGGTGAAAATATTCAGCCATCCTTCACTTACCACATCGGATAGGTAATTAGTAAGTAAGACAATAATAATGAAGGACACGAATAGATATATTGATATTTAGTCGCAAATCGATTATTTTTGGTCATTCTTAATCGAAATTCCGTTGAGAATTATCGATTTTGTTAGAAAATAAAACGAGGTGTGCGAATAATTTCACATCCTTGCGGAATTCGCGAACGCTGCGCGGTTTTGCGCCTCTTGCAATATAATAATAAACAATGGCGAAGGTGTCTACTGCAGGAATTCGTTGAAAAATTTGCACTGACCATGGCCCAGTAACAAAGGCGATGTGCCAAAGGCTGCAGGCCTTTCCAAATGGTATTCCAGCCGCAGAAACGGACGTTACGCAACGTTACGAGACATCTTTCAGTTCGAATTTCGAATGCTAAGCATTATTACACATGGCTTGATTCAAATATATATTGACAAACGTATGTAGGTATGTTATTAGCCTCGTGCCGAACTTCGTTCTACTATCCAGGTATGCGTGGTCGCAATTTTTCATCCACGAATCATTTTGCGCAATTATATAATAAGTGTACGTCGATTGTTGCACGCATTTGCATTCCGTTATACACGCATGTATAACACCACAGCATTATTTGTGTAACATCATTTATACGCGTCTACGAAACAGTTGACTTTAATAAACGGTGAAAATGATGAGATTGGTTGGCTAAAAATTAATACCTTTTATCAATTTCATTACGAGATAATCGCGCATTGAGTATTCAATGAATCATTATATTCGTAAGCTATGAAAATCTCTTTGAAAGTGCAAAAATTGGAAATACTGCAGTTATCAAGAAAAGCTTAGATATCGATATTTCATTTAAAAACGCTTAAAAATTGTTAAATATCTGTCGTATAGATTCGTTTGTTTTAATTCTACAATGACTCACTATATCAAGAAGACTATTTTCTGCAAAGTCAATTCAATGTCATCGTTTTTTCATCAGGATCAATCAATATTACGTACTACGTTGTAAGGATAAATATTTAACGATATCAGGACGAAAAAAAGTGTTTCACAAGTGAATTTAAAAGAAAAAACGTCCCCTCGACGAGAGGAGCCATCGTAGAGTGAAATCGAACGAATTGATTAGATTTTTAGCTATTTTCAAGCGATTCGAAATGAAGCATCGACATCTAAGCTTTTCGTAACAATTTCTGTATTTTTCAAAATTTCATTTGTACAGAGGTTGTTGCGGCTAACAAATCTGACAATTCATTGAATATTTAATGGACGAATAAAATTCGTAGAAAGTATGAATTTTCGGTCAACCATCCATCCACCTTACAAATTGTACAATGAATTCCTGCGACTTGGTAAGAAAGAAGTTCACAGTTTGTGCAAATTGGGGAGCGTTTTTATCAATTAGCTACAGCTTTTCTATAACGAAATTTTTCCCGCGGCAACAGCAGCAGCTATATATTGAACCCTTTGAGTCATAGCGGTAAATATTTTGATCACCAAATTTATATATAAACATTTTTTTGTATATTTAGAGACCCTTTCAAAATATTGCTTCGCAGTTTTTTTCTTTCTGATAAAGTTTCCCCTCAAAGCATATACATGTTTCACATGAATTATAAGATGCCGGGGTCACTGGTTACGAATCTGAAATCGAATTCAAAAAATTTAAGATGGCGGATCCAATACGGCGGATAAAAATTTCAAATTTGATCGAATTCGGAGAAATAATTCTGTCTAGGGATTTTCGGGGTCGCTGATTACGAACCTAAAATCAGATTTTCAAAATTCCTCACCTGTTTAAAAATTTTCTGGCCGGATTAGATCAAATTTGAAATTTTCGTTCGTCATACCGGATCCGGCATCTTGAATTTTAGAAATCTGATTTCAGATTCGTAATCAGCGACCCCAAAAACCACTAAATACATTACATAATTAAGTTACATAATTCGGCGCAGCGCAATAACGTGTGATTCAGAGGGTTAAAGAGGTGGTAGAAAAAATTCATCATACTTTTACACCAATTTTTACAGACAAGTACAGCATTCAGCGACGAGTCGGCGATATTGAGGAAGGAAAAAGTCCTGCTGTAGCTACACTCGTAAATTAAGGCTCGATCGAATCGCACTGTGACGACGACGGTTAAAACTCTGGCTCTTGTATGTTATACGGTAAATACATGAATTATCGTTCAGTATCCGAAGCGGATGATTTCTCAACAGAAAATCCAGGTGTACGGCAAGGTGTACGTGAATATGAGTAGAAAGTTCGTAGAGCACATGCTTGATGGAACTGATATGAAAGTAAAATCACGGTAAGCAGTGGTGGTCTGTTGCACATTTTTATTTGATAGTCGATATTCGATAGAGATATCCGCTCACCCATGAAAAACGCGCCGTGATAATAATTCGAGTGAAATTTGACGAGTCGTTTCGTGTTTGAAATTTTTGTAAATGCTGGAACGGAATTATCGTTCAGGAAATATAATTCACAACTTCACGCGTTGCGTACAGACACTTAAACGGTAAATCTTTTACACGAGAAAGCAGATTCTGCAAATGCATTAAGGTGCGCTATAATTCTTACTATTCATGCTGAATATGCGAGAAATCTACGGTCGCAATGATGATGAGAAAAACGAAAAATTTAGTCGGTTATACACGATATCACAGTGACGAAACGGATGAAGGATATTTTCTAGATATATTATAACATGTATTTTTATAGTTGACAAAATCAAATTCAGCAAATTTTATTCTCATTCCAGTTCACAAACAAAAATGGGTACATACGGAAACGTTGCACAGTAAAAAAATGACAAAAAATCATCAATCTAAATTGAACAAACCAATTTCGATTGTTGAAATGATTGTGAGAAACTTGGAGCTTCGATGTAAAAGCACTGGAAACATAGGTATGCACCAACCAATTAACTCATTGTTAGTGAAAGTTCAGAGAACTTGTGACCTTGGAGCAATATGTGAAATCATTTTGTACTGAGAATTGATTCGTACAGTCACGACCGTATCAGTGCAGTGAATATCGTTCGAATAGTATTTCGATATTGCTATACCGACGTGTGTAATATTAATTAAGCTCAAGATTTGTATTGTGTAATGATTTTTTATGAAAATATGGTGCATTATGCAATTACGTATTGCGCTCTTAGTTTACTTTACGATGGGTAAAGTATTGCGGGTCGGGGTTGAGGGTCCGAGTTCGAAGAGTTCCGAAAGCGCCCAATTTCGAATTATTTGGTGGCGAAACGTGAAGTAAAGAAATCAAACTATTGCGAAACATCAAAGTTTCGATCGGTCGGAAGACCAGCGGCTCAAAGTTTCTAAATGCAAGATAACGAATATTCAAGTAACGAAATTTTCTCATCTTCGTACTTTCCGAACTTTGACTTGTCGGGTTTCGGACCATTCGAAACTTTATTGTTTCGTCAAAATTCGATTTCTTTGATTCAATTTTCGCGAGCAAAAAATTCAGAATTTGGTGCTGTCGGAACTTTTCGAATTCGGAATTTCAGCCCTGCCTTAGTCTAGCAATAAATACACAAAATAGACGATTTTCCGGTGAATGAAGAAATGTTATAACAGAATATACGAATGTCCTTGTACATTACACGTATCTGGTTAACGACTGGTTTGGTTGAAAACTAACTAGACGCGTAAAGTGATCATTGAACGGATTCATTTTTCCACGATTAGTCTGCACCACTTGATACCAGAATCAGCAGGTTGAGTCTAAGAATTGAAGTTGAATTTCAAGCTGCGTAAGGTTTTTAACAAGGCAGGTTAAAATTTGACCCCTAAAAACTAGTATTCTTCCGAAAAAAATGTTCGTGGAACCTGTTTTGAATATGGATTTATCTATTTGTCTTTACTAAACATGCTCGTGGCGAATTCTGCAATATCTCAGATTGCCCGGCACTTTTCTACACGTACAGTCGTGGCAAAAAATCAGAAAAATCACACAAAGAAACCGTTACAACATATATTACCCGGAATTCGCGTCTGTAATCGGCAGTCGCCGCATCCGTTCTTCGTTCCATTAAAAATTCGCAATTAACAGGTTGAAATAATATAGTCACGGGTGTTCCAGAGGTATTAAAAGTTACGCGAATCAGCGATTGCGACAAAAACATGACACACGTTAAGCAGGCGTGATTAAACACGTCATCAGTCGGTCCACCATGACGTGGTCAATGGAAAAGTTTATAGTACAATTCAGGCATCGAATGAAATGAATGCTGGAATAAAACCTTTCGGTTGATTGCGAGTTCACATTCACTCGTGTTACATTCGAGCAAAGAAAGAAAGGAAAAAACGGAATATTACAAGAAAAGGATCGTTGGACTCTGATCGATAATTAATGTGACAAAAAATCTCGTACATAAAATTGTAGACTTTGACCGACAAGCGATTACAAAGTTCTTTATCCTTTCCTCAAAATTTTTTTCCTCTTCGTAGAATACGATTTTCCTTTTACGCAGTGACAGGTATATTTTGACATTTGCAATATGGCGAAAAATGCATCTGCTACACCTTGGAACTAATTGGAGAGAAAAGTTAAAAGAAGCTGTAGGTGCTACTTTCTTCCAAAATGGTTTTCTTTTTTTCTGAAAACGTCGGCCTTGGGGTTTGGCACATGCATTCTTTCCAAAGAAAATTGAATTTGTTTTATTGCAAATGGTACCTATAGCCTTTTTAATTATCCTCTGCGATTACGCACATCGGGATAATTTTTAATAATATTTGCAACAGCAACTGTCCTCCGATTGTTTTTATCAAGTCAGTATCGTGTAAAAATCCTTGCACGACGAGTGTGAATCATCTTGTTGTTTTCGTAAGGTCTGAAATTCCCGACGTAACGCTTACGGGTAAACAATTTCAACTTAAATTGTCAGGTGAAATTTTTCCCCACACGTTTCATATACAAGACAATGGAAATTAAGAAATTCCGTACTCTATGGGATAATGTTGTCACCTGGTTTGACTAAAAAAATTCCATCAACGATACAACGTCTCGTGACGGATAGTTTTGAAAGTAGATTTCAGTTGCCATCAAAGGTAAAGCTGTGCTTACGCGATGAGATTCGTCGTTTATTCTTTTTTTTTTTCTTTTTTTTTCACTAATTCGCGACGGCATCGTTTTCGCAAAAAAGATCGTTTGAGGAAGAGATGAAAATTCCGTTATACTCGTTTGCCCAGGTCCGTAATACGCACAGTGACGTATACATTATACATACGTATATAATATTCCGCGCGTAACTTGTGTAAATAACGCTTGAAAAAGCAGAATGTGAAGGTAAAAAGGTGCGCAGGCCTTTCTAAACTCAATTCTGGCTTCGGAGCTGGACTTTGAGCCATGTGCTTTGAGCCATGGACGCCTGCCGGTTGCGCAACTATGAAAAATTTACAATATTCATGCGTTTGTGCGCTACGGCGATCGTAACGTCGTCAGCGGGTTACGCTCCACGGAAAATCGCCTATTATTTACCGGATGTAAAGTAATGATAAAGAAGAGAGATGTGCGAAATAACAAAGAATCTAAAAGTAAAAACGAGCCAAGCAATCTCCCTTCGTTGTACGAAAATCCATTGAATCATCGTTTGTCTGGTAAAAGTCGGGGTGAAAAGTGCGAAACTTTGACACGATACATTTTATAATTTTTATATTTTTTTCGATATTTCTACCTTTACACTTTTCATTATCTTTCCTAAATATTTGTCGTCTTTATTTCCGAATCGAAACCTGAACCAGCCTGAAACTAGCCGGATGAGTATACTATAAAGGTTGTTTGTCCTTCGAGATTTAAAAAGGTGGTTTCGACGCTAGTTGACCGTCGAAAAGTTGCGTGGTCGCAACTCTACACCTTATAATATGTGATATTGTACGCCGTACGTGGATTGCCTCGAAAATAACGTACAAACGTGAAGGATAAAAATTAATACGCTTATACTCGTATAACATGAAATTCTTGGTTAACAGGTTTTTTTTTCTCTTACTTGACAAATTTTATTTTTATCTACCTTTTCTGTTTCTCTCTCTCTCTATCCCTATCTTTTTATTTGTTTATTTACCTTCTAAATAATTCTTTTGGTTTCTAGCTTCTCTCTATTTATTGTTAATTTTCGCTTTATTCACTCTTGTCTATTTTCGTCACATCTTTGTTATTCTTTCTCAAATTGAGTTTTAATTTTGTTGCTGATTTTATTGTATTTTATACCTCTTCACATTTTACGTTATGTAATTTTTCGTAAATCGTTGCATAATTCAAGGCGAGAGCACGTATACTCTATTTCCCTTACGTTTTGCACTATCCGTATACCAAAGATTAAATAAATACAGGTACATATTGTATATAAGTAAGCATTTAGTGTGTAAGAGTGAAAAAGTTTTCCGTCCTACAATTCGTATAAGACGTTTCGATTATAATCACTGCCCAGACAGAGTTTGTACAATGTGTCAGCTACAAAAATTATACCTATACGTAAGACGAAAGAAACTTTTCCAACGAGTTGTGTACGAATACGATCATCCTACCATTTCCAGCTTGAGTTTGAAAATCGAAAGTTCTGTTCAACTTATATACTTGTCTAACAAATGATTATAATTAAAAATTTTTTTTTTATTACTCACGTTATTAGCATGATTGAGTTGTGATCGCAGGCTCTTCCGGTTAATTTGCCGTCAAGTAAAACGGCAAGAGCCTTGTTTTTATTCCGTTAGCTCTCGGTGAAAAATAGGCCTTAAAATTTTTATGGTATATTTAATATTTGCCGATGGAGAATCTGGAAAATAGAGTTAATACGCCCGTATGAAATCACTGCTTGACGAATGGTTTTATACAGGATATATAGATATATATATATATCTGATATATAATGTTTGAAACACGTTTCGCGTTATTATTTAGCCGTCGTTATTATGACGCGGGTATTTTTTACTTTCGGGACAAAATGATATCCGCACAATGTTTTTTTATTTTATAGAAATTATACTGTAGAATTACGTACTGCCATTGTAGTTTTTTGGATTATTTATTAATCTTTTTTTAATCGAACAATTTAATTTATTCTCGAATTTTTATATTAATTTGTGCTAGTTAATTATTCGATATACCGTCGAGTAATCATTGAAAAATAAGTTTATACGGAAATTAATCAATGTTTAAACAAATTACGCGCACACTGTAAAAACATGTTTCCGGGATTATACGTTATACGTATACACTTAACGTAATACGTTAGAAATGGTGAGTCGAGTTGCCAATTCGTTCAAACCGTTATTACCGAAGTCTGCTTACTATAACCGTTTAGTTCGTGGCAGTTGGAATCAGTTACGATTTCGAAACGTCGATCGCAAGCAGAGTTCTACGTTTCTAACGTACGTTAATTTTCATCGAAGACAAGACGCATCGGAATATAATGAATAAAATTGATGTAAGTCGGTAATTAGTGAAGCAATTTTCTCGGGAAAATGGAAAGAAATACAATAACTATCCATTCGAATGCCATTCTATACCGAGTTCCTTGAAAAACAATTCGTTAAATTTAAATTAGACGAAATTCTTTTCCCGCACTCGTGGTTATAATACGATAAGGATGAAAAAGTGAAGAAAACCGAACAAGTGCGAGTAGAACTCGCGCCCTAAGGGTTACGTACAATATGAATTATTATGTTTCATTGGATGTGACGACAAATGAACGATTTTCCAACTTTTTCCTTTACTTGTGACGCGAGACTTTCCCTCTTTCCATATTTTATAATTCTAGGTCACCGGAAAGTACCCACTTAGGTTTTTTGATGCACGAGTTTGAGACTATCAAAATATGTGACATAAATGGCAGTATCTTTCGATCGCGTTGGCGCCGAAGCTTGAATTTTTTACACCTTCAAGGGACCGTGGAACTTGGTATTTGATATTAATTTTAACTCGATATCTCTGCAAGTTCCTGAGAAAAAGGGCCTCCACAGACGGACAACGAAGTGATTCTACAAGAGTTCCGTTTTCCGAACCCTGATGTGTACGTAATAAAGTCGAAAATAATCTTCAGCGTCATAATTCACGCCTATGGAATATTACCGATAATTGCTGTAAGATGAATTTCGTATTTTTGTTCCTACTAGTTTTTTTTTTCCTACTGTACTAGTAATTATATACGAGTCAACCTTGGTGAATTTATAATTCCTTAATGCGAGTGCGGAAAAAAAATTAATCAAATCTTTTGATCAATCATTTCACTGAGCGCCATGAATTTCAATACCAACGACGAGTTTTACTTGGAAGGAAAACAAGAGAGAAATAAATAAATATTGTCAACAGCGGTAAATAGTTGACGGTAAGTCTCTCGTTGTTACTGTTACCGAACTATCACCGCGATTGACAAAATTCCGAATAACATCGTGACAAATTGGTATTTCAAACATGACTGCTGGATAAAACCGTCCCCTTAATTATATTAGCATAGCTAAGACGTTTAGAATAATTATAAATGTGTGCAGTATACGCAGAGTCTCGTGTTTATTTTATAAATTCTTGAGGCTCCTAAATGTCAAATGATCGAGGAATAATCTAAAGAAATAAAAAAGGTCACACCTTGCCACGGTATAAAAATAATCCGGCGTTACCTTCGTTCGAAAAACCGGAAAACTTGTGCTTGAAAATTTTCCAAAGGAAACCTATAGTACCTATCGTTTATTGTTGAAACAAATGTACGCGCGCACCGATTTTCGTCACCCGAAAAAAAGTATCGCCTCTTTTAAGTTCCTTTGTGTCAGTGTTTTACGAATAGAAAGTATATATCTATTCACTGATATACGCAAATATAAATACACATAGGCGTTACGGGTATTTCATCTCGGGAACAGATTTCTTCGAGAAATTATTCAAGGTACTTCCCGAGAGACGTATAGTGAAACTTTAGATCAAATCACTTCAATTTCACCCAACGGAATAGACTCGTATATGTTCTTGGGTAAAAAGTCGCATGTTCAGCGCACCGCGATCTGCGGTAAGTACCACGATTACAATCAAAGGCGCTGCTTCAATTAAACGCGTTAAGATCTTTCTTTCTTTCAAGATACGAGGATAAAATTCGCGCAAGATATTCATATTTTTGTTTTTTCTCCCTTTCTTTTCTTTCATTTCTGTATTTAAAGATTAAATATCCGTAGCAGGTGGTGATGATACCGCGAGTCAACGTCTGGCTGTTTTTTCTAATCGATATTACGCGTATCATTTTTTTTTTTTAGTATTAAAAAAAATTCGTACTTGCCGATCAAGTCGCATTTGATTTTGAAATAATTCAAACTTTATCAAATATGAGCAACTATCCGCAAATTCCACAAATTCTTCATTATACACCTTTTTCATGTACGCAGAGCTGTAGAATACTTTTAAATCTTACAGTTTATAATTTAATATCCCAATCGTCAGCTTAATTTTTAATCAAAGTTTTAATTTTACGCGCTGAAATTGCAACGGGATGTTATACAATCGAACCTAACTGTTCGTAAGATTTATGTTTGTAAATTTCGTTATTGGTATATGCTGTTTATATTATTGTTACTGTTGTTTTTGTTGTTGTTGTTGTTGTCGTCGTTACGATTATTATTATTATTATTAATTTTATACTTTTAAACGATGGTTACGTATTATTATGTAGATTTATGAATGTTTGCAAAACATTAATCCGTTTCATGCACACCTCATCCCGTACAATGATAAATAATCGTTTACGTAAGAAACCGTCTACAGCACAAGAATACATTATATACGTACGTAACAAGTATGTGAAAATAAAAAAAATAAAAGAAATGAAAATAAAAAAAAAATGAATAAAAAAGTGATACGTGCGTTATGAATTTTTAAAAATTGCGTACATACTGTTTATTTTACGCCATGCGAATTCGACAACGTTTTATATCGGTTTAATCGTTAAAAATCATTTGCATTCTAACCATGCGTATCTAACACGCGCACGTATACATACACAATAAAGAGGTATGATACATAACTAATTCCAACACACGTCACGTACAACGCGGTAAAAGAAAAATAAACCAGAAGGTAGTATCGAAAATTGTATTTAAAGCAAGAGAAAAAGAAGAAGAAGAAGACGAAGAAGTTGAAACAAATAGGAACAACAAAGTTTAGGAACGTTTGGTGTAAAATTACCCAACTACGTAATCGTTGTCCGATGAATAAAAAGAAGAAGAAAAAAAAAAAAAAAAAAAACGAACCAACGAACGAACAAAAATGAGAAGGAGAAAAAATTGGACAAACTTCAAATTTCGCCAATTTGCATAAACTCGTACGTATGATAACAATAACAATAATAATGACGACAATAATCCAGCATATAAAACGCACCATGTATATTTTACGTCCACTGCGTGCGTACGTTCACGCACATGTGTGTCAATTTATATATATATATATGTATATATATATGTATATATAATAATCGTGTACACGCACCGCGCATGTGGTTAATTTCACACAACCGTACACATTCCGCGAACAAAGAACCGGCCAACGTTCCACCTTCGATCGATATGCATAAAAAAAAAACAATAAATAAATAAAAAAAAAAAAAAAAAAAAGAATCGACCAGGATCACAAATCGTCGATTTACTCAATTATTGACTGATCGACCGACGGACGAATGGACGGACGGACGGTTGGATGGATGGATGGATGGATGGATGGATGGATGGACGGGTACGTCTCGGATACGACTGACCGACGATTTGACCACCGTTCGTATTCACCGCGCAACCGACCCTTGCACGACTTTCGTGTTCGAGTCCTCAAGCAGACTGACTCTCCAAGTCCGCGTTCGTCGCTCGGTGCAAAACCCCCCCCCCCCCCCCTCCCCCACTATAACTCTTACCACCCCCTCTCTCCTCTCTCCTCTCTTCTCTCCTCTCTCCTCTCCCCCTCCTTCGATATCTCGACTTTTGCCCCCTGCAAAGCCTCCCACCGTCACGCATTACGCGGTCCTTTTCTCTCACCTGTTACCCGACTTATCGAATGTTCGTTACGTACTCGAGTGCCTGATTCGAATTAGTTTTCATAATTATTTACAAATATCGTAGATGCGCCTGTTGTAATGGCGATTTTGGTAAAAGTACGTTCGTTCTCGGATCATTTGCGGGCCGATGAACGGATTTTTTGAAGGAAAAAAATTCCGTCCGCCGTATTTCTTTTTTTTTTTTTTTATGATCCTGGAAACGACTTCGCGAAGAGACGATAAGGAGTTGATCCGAAGTTTTTGGTGAAAAATACTCGCGTCGATTGTATTTTTTGCCGCAGATTTAGCAGATTTTAAGTCTGCACACAGCGGTTTTCACCGTTTACAGTGTATATTATAAATTTTAAGACGCATGTTTGACCAGAAAACTGGACGTTTCTCTCTTTTCTTGAAGATTTGACTAGAATCTGCTCTTTCATTCTCTACGCGTTGACTAAAGAATCGGAAATTTGTACGACTCTACATCGAGTAGAATTAAAATTAATCCAATGGGATATAATTTTGAGAAAAATGAAATAACCGTTAAACGAAATAGACAAAAAAAAAAAACAACGGAGTATTAATTCCAGTAATTGAATCCGTTTTTTGAAGGTAATGAAAAAAATACCATTTTTCCTAGTTTTTTCTTCCTTCGTTTCACATGTCATGAATCGTGTGTACTTGGAATCGGTCATCCGTTTTGAGCAGGAAAAAACTGTTGCAGGTTTGTTCGATTTTAGTTGAGGATATTCAACCAGCGTTGATCGTATACTTTATATTCCGCTTCGGCAAGAAACAGAGGTGAACGTGTAGAATGTACATTGAATTCTGCAGATTCACGAAGATACTGAAACGGTAATCGAGTTGTTTAAATTTAAAAAATAACATTTCCTAAGGCAGAAACTGTATTTTTGCCGTTTGTATAAATCCTGCGTCAATATGCTGAGTTTTTCCTTTAATATATCGGTGCATTGTGCGAAATTATTTTACTATAAAATGGATTGAAAATTTTAGAATTAAAGAAACGATATAATATCTAATTATGTTACCGTTTTTACCATAAATTCATATTTACTGAAACGTAAATTAAATCGCAGAGTCGGTCGTCCTCAAAAATCCACAGAGATTAACCGATCTACCGAATGGAAGATTGGTTGTTTTTTTCTCGTTAGCGTGCAACGTTTATTTTGGATCGTATAACGTGTAAGCAGCGGTGAATCCCCGCTGGTCCGACTCTTTTACCTAGTCGTTGAAATCACCGTTTTGTTCGTTATGTATAGATAAAAGTTAACGAGGGTTACACAGTTATAAAACACTCGTGTGTTTCATTATATTATCGTGTCCAGCGGGCTGCGCGCTTTTTGACAAATACCAATCGTCGAAGCCAGCGTCATAGCCAGCGTTATATTTGGTATAAACAAATTGCAGTTACAGAAATGCATGCGGCTGGCGGAATTATGGAAGTATGCGCGCAATTCGCGCGCACGAAGTGTGTCGCGTGAATTTATCGATAGTGCAGCTAAAACGATGGTTTAATATTGGTCATTATACGTGGCGGACTTGACGAACGACATTGCAATTCTATTCTATCGATCAAAAAAGGAGAGAAAAGAAAAATCCGTAGAAACGTTACGCCTGCGATGGCTTGTGAACCTCGACGAACGTCCGGAGACGTAGGAAGGGGAAAAACAGGTTTACATTATTTTTCAATATAATGGATCGGAGCAAAAAGCTTGCAAAGACAAGACACCGCGATCAACAGGTCCTCGGTTCAGATGCTCGACCATTAATGCGACTTCATCGCGTAATGTGCATAACACTTATATCTTATAACCGTACGTAGATACACGTATTATACTTTCAACCCTGCAGTGTTTTGTGCCTTGAAACGTTCGTAAACACTCGACTTTACGACGTTTAAATCTCTTCGCAATAATTACTGTATACTCATTACCCTAATAAGACAGCTTGACCGGGCGTTTCACCTGCGCATGAACCGTACGCGTATGCATAAACATAATAACTTTTTCTATGCGGTGCGTTGAGGCGGGGTTGAAGTTCCGAATCGGATACGTTCCGAAAGCGCCGAAGTCCGAATTATTTGGTGGCGAAACTTGAAGTAAAGAAATCAAACTTTTACGAAAGAACAAAGTCTCGAGCTCCGAAAAATAAATTTTCGACGGGGTAAAATTCCGAAAGTTAAAGTATACACGCACGGCGTAGTTTATTCAACGAGTGGGTGTGAAAAATTAGGAAAACCGAAAACCAGAATGACCAGGATTCCGAACGTAAAAATACCGAAAATCTGAAACAAAGAAAGATCAAAGTGGTGAAGTTTCATCAAGCCAGAAATTAACAGAATTGAAAATCTTCGATCATTCGGAATTTCGGTGTTTCGGATTTTTAAAATTTCATATTTTCGCGCTTTCGGAACTTTGACTTGCCGAAATTATGCCCTCCGGTATTTTGTCCTTTCGGAATTCTACTCTTTCCCAACTTTGAGCGTCGAGTTTCGAACCATTCGAATTAACTTTGATGTTTCGTCGTAGGTATAGGTATAAAATGTATTAATATGCAATGTAGGTATATTTTTCTTTAGCTTTTGAGGAAAAAAGATGCGGAAAAGTACGGTAATACTATAGCCCATATGTATAAGATGCGAAGAGTGATCACTTAATTGACCGTGTGCGAAAAAACATTCGCGTCGTCGGAAAACAAGTTTGAACCGTAATTACATGATGGGTAATTTGTGGTTTAGCTGTTCTCTAATTCAGAGTTAAATATTCCTTCAAAGCTGTCTCTTTACCAAAGGGAAACTTTTGCTGTCGAAAGGTAGCTTCAGCAGCTAAACGGGAAAAGTTTATTCGGTAAAATGAAATCTATTGTGTAGAATTTAACATGCTTTTTCTGTTTAATCGTTCAAGGGTTATTGCGCCGTGGAGTTAGATAATTTGAACTTGGTGACGAGTATAATTAAAGGCATTCGGTTTCAGAGATTCCTCTACGCAGTCATCGATCACGACGATTCACGCATTCAAGACACAAAGACGTTTGGCACGGAAATTCGCATGCAGAAATTTCTATAAGGGATACGTATGCTGATTAGGGACATTGCGATACTCAAATGTGCATCTCGATGCACAGTCAGAGGCGAAGAATTTCAGTCGGTTAAACAACGGCAACAATATTCTGTCGCATGTTACAAGACGTTTTTTTACCCCGCCATATATCGTAAGGTATTTGATGAATGCATCTCGGAGCTACTCTGTAAAGCTATAAAGTATGAGAAAGACGACTGACTACGAAAGCTCATTTGCAGCATGAAAGATGGGCAAAGCACTCTACGTTTTACATAAGGGGAAAAAAAGCTCTGTAGTCTTAAACGTCTCGTTATCTCGAAACTCCACGAGGGTCTTTGACGTCACATCGACCATTGGACAACGCCGAGTGTGAATGAGTCTGAGGAATTTATTCATGATTTCGTAGAAGGCTGATCGACCTGTGGCGTTGAATAAAATTTTACAGGCAAAGAGGACTATTCGCTTGTGAAATATCTGAATTCGATCACTCTTCGACTACCGTCATCCATTTATTTTATTTGGAAATCTTTTTCCTGTCTTCAAGTTCGCAGAGTTTTCACGTTTCTTTCACTTCTCTTCACGGTCACCGGAAAAATTTAGGAGACGTAGGTGAAGTATAACTTTAAATGAAGTTATTTTGGTAACGGTGGTAAAATCTACGCACGAAGAATATGTTACGCGAGAAATGGACAAGTGGAATGAACGCGACAAGGTAATTAAAAACCGATTCCGATTTTTCCGAATCACAGTACAAGGTTTATTGTGTAAGACCCGAAGGCACACGGTTACGTTAGCAGGAAAGAGAAGAGTGTGATCAGACTCACGTCATCGTTCCTGAAAATGCAAATCATGACAGTCGCGTTTTCGCTTATCCTGTCAAACATTATCGTACGACGAAAATTTTTGAATAGTTAACGCACCAGGAAGTAAAAAAAAATTCTACGTGATATACGAAACGAAATATTAATAATTATGCCGTGACTAAAGTTCTTGAAATATTGTACTGTGCACAGCTATACGCGTGTCTGCAATAATTTATTATATGGCTCGTTTTACTTGTAAAGTAACTTTTTCTTACACAGAGCCTCTTGAATATTCCAGGAGTGCTTTGTAAACCTCGTTTTTAGTCTCGGTGAAGCATCAACTAGATCCTAACGAGATAGAACAATAATGATAAAAAACAAATTTTTGTGCCCTTCTCTAACCTTTTACTTCGTGCCAGACCGCAGAATGAGAAGCATGCGTATCGTATACACATACCGAATGATGAAATTTAAAATCCTAGTCATATGCTTGACATTTGTACACGTGATGTCTTCCCGACGGACATAATAGCACGGCAATCATTCTCCGGACGGACTCTCGAGTATCTTCCGTGCTGTATTAAAGTAATAATATTAAATTACCTTCCTCGAGAATATAAAAACGAAAACAAAATTATTCTCCATTTGTTAGCCCGATGCGTGTATCTCGCATCTTATAAGCAGGCGATCTATTCCAAACCGTAATGCGGATGATGCCACTTGGGTACTTCGAGCCTTGTTTGTTCTTCTGAACTTTGAACACGCACTTTCATGTCGCTCTTCTTCGCTGCAAATAAATTTTCTGCAAGCTGTTGTCGTGATTCGAGCTAATGATCGAGATTTGAGTGTCTCATTTTTGCACGCGTGTACGTGCGTCCATCTCTCACATGTACGACCGATTCACGCTGGATTGTGAAAACATCCGTCGTAATGAAGACCGACTGATTGGTCCGATGGAGAACGGTTGTTTGTTCACGATTCAATTACTGAGAATCGGTAATTTCCACACCTCTCATTCGTCGAGATTAACAATATGGTTTTTGGTAGTAAACAAGTATCATAAATTTTCAATCAGTTGATAAAAAGAAAAACGTCGGTGACTGCTTGTAGAATTTCTTTTTTTACGGTTGCCGGCTTCGCAGTACCGAAGCCAAGTAATTTTAGTTTCCAATATATGTTCATAGTACTGACTAAATAGTAAAAAATTAGATACGCATTCGGGTGTCCGTTATTTTTGGTCGTTTTGGAATTTTTTCGATTGCACTCCAGAACTATGTTCGTATTATAAAAAGAAGATTCTCTGTAAGTATAGAAATTTTCGGATAATATTGACACGTGCCGGGGAGCGATTGAAATTTTGAATGTAAAGTACATTGAGATTTTAGATGTTTTTTAATTATTTATTTTCATCAGAAAATCAATTTGACGCTTTAGAACAATGTTTATATTTTAACCTAAATGTAAAAACAAAATAACTTGGGATGAGCGCGTGTATTGCACAGATAAAGACACTCTATTCGACCGTAATAATTATGGTTTTGTGAAATATAAGAGAGTCTTGTCATTCAGTGCATTTTTTCTTCGCTATCTTAAAATAGAAGTATAAACATTGTTCTCGAGTACCAAATTGATTTTTCCAGTCCATTTTAGTTTGTGAAAAGACTGGGAATAATGGGGCGGTTTTAGGGGGAAATTGACTGCTTTAGGGTACATTGAGGGAAAACTTTAAATTTTAGAGTGCTTGTAGGGTAAGAAAAAAAAAACGGTGCTTTTAGGGAAATATTTGATGTTTGAATTGATTGGTCTTTATTTTCACAGTTAAATTAGTTAAATTTTGCTAGACTCTAAGCGCAAATAAGAATTATTTCAAACTATGACCGGCATGGTATTGCAGATGCCTGTTCGCCGAAAATAACATCAGACTGAAGATATCTACCGAACATTAAAAGTGGTTTTTCACAAAAATCTTACACGCACTACAGACCCGGCAGTTAATGAGCTTATATTTCGAGTAATTTGTCGATACTCGGTAGTTGAATTGAATTCTTTACAGGAGTATAATTCGAGCGTACGCGTTTTGTTCTTTAAAATGTATGTTCAATACCCTTGAATTCAGCTGTTGAACTTCCGTCTTGAATTAACAAGTGTTATTGGCATGACTTAAGTCAGTAGTTGTATGCTATTACTGTACAGAAGATCGTTGACAATAAACGATGTACGGTATATAACTGATGGTGAATTACGATGCGCAAATGCATAATTATCCACTAACAGGGCGAGACTTCAACGTGTCGTTGAACAAAGGGTAAATTTCAGATTTGCTTCATGTCCAGGAATCTTGCACACTTTTTTTCCTTCAGCACGTTCAGATTACGTGCGAAGTATGTAGATACAAAATAAATTACCGTCAAACGGTTAACAAAAACTACACGCGAAGATCAAATTCTCGTCACTAACGAATTAAACCTTGTACGATAAAATTTCAAAATTAAGAACAACGCGTGTTTATGCGTAAATCCGTAATAACATACGGATAACCGTGATTAGCGGATACCGCACATTATTTGCTTTTTAACACTCTGGAAAAACCTGAATTATTTTCACGGAGTTGATTTTTGGATGTCACGGATACGAGCATGCAGAAAAGCAATATGGCGCCGAAGAGATTGATCAGCTGATCGGTTTTCATCGATAAATCTTTCCACAGAGTCAAAATCGGGGGAGAGAACGATCGTTATACCGTTATATTGTAAATATCTTCCAATGAGTCGAGTCTCGTCATGTCCCCGAGTTGAGCTTTGCGTCGTGAGTCGTGGAATCAACGATGGTATAAGAAGCATGCGGTGATACGAAGACCGGAGTCCCTGGTCAAGATGGACAAACTGACGCTTTCCCTTCCGTTACACAATTTACTCGTGCAGGCCACAGTCACACAGCGCTGACGCAACTCGGACGGTGTTATACCATCGCAGACTATAAGACGCAACGATAATTGCATCCGAAGAAGTTCCGAAGTGTGCTAAGCCCCGTAAGGTAACGAGGTCGATCTTCCAGACGACACGATCCAAACTCTTTCCGACGATCAAATTTCCTCCGCGAACTTCACGAGCTTCGATTCGGTTTATATCACGCACCGATCGCGCCAACGACACTTTCACATAGATCCAACGTCCACAAGGCTTACGAGAAGAAAACCACCTCTTTACGATCTTCCTTCCAGCGACACGTTATCGATCGTAAAATGGACAGCCTGCCAAAGAAAGTAGTTAGGATTTAGTCGCTCGCCTATTCTGTCAGCGTCTTCTAAGGTCGACGGTTGGCTCGTATCGTTACGTAACTTGGATGGTCGTGATGTTCACAATTAGAGAGAGGCTCGCCGATACTCGAGTATGTACAGCATGGACGAAGGCGTTGGCAGACCGTCGATACTGGGTTACTGGGGTATCCACTTTCCCCTGGTGAATTACCGTCAATATTCTTTCGATCGATTGTCACACCCGCACATGCACCTAGATCTGACCGAAGGTCGTGTTACGTCCCACGTGTGTTCATTGCTGTTATACAATTCCGAATGGAAGGTCTGCCGAGAAACTCGGTGCTACACGATTTATTGACCAATATGATTCTGGCCCGCTTTTGTTGGGGCTTCTTCGCGACCTCGAGGATGGAAAACTCTCGCCCGACATTCTTCGAAGCACTCGTCCGCAAAGGAGGTGCAAAGTCTGATTTACACTCTTTGCGGACATGTTTCTTTCAATCAAAGACTTCTGATCGTTAGTGTACAGCTTGGTATAAAAAATCCAATCCGATTTCCTACCGCATTTGGCGTACGGTAAAGGTCACTGATACCTTGGGATTCCAGCTAACTTGTTTTAGATCCGATTATAAAACAAAATGCGAGTTCGGTTCTATGCGAATTATATGACAGTGATTGGTGATGCAACTGACGTGAGAGATTGGGAGGCATTGTCACATGATTCGTATAGAATCGAACTCGCGTTTTGTTTTATAATCGGATCAGAAACAAGTTAGCCGGAAGGGGAAGGCATTAATAAATATTACCGTGCATATATTATATACTTAAGTCTCTTCGCGTATTTGACATATTATTTATCTTCGTAACGGTAGCTACTAACTTCCGGTCATTATGAAAATTGATACAATTTCTCGGGATCAGTAGAATAAATTTTTTTTACTCCCGGAAGTAGCGAGTCGTTCGCGGAAGGAAGTAAAGTTTTCCTTAGATTGACTACGCTGTTGCCTTCCATGATAATTAGATAGACGGAGAAAATTTTATACAACTATTAGTTTCTTGGATAATTACAACGATCTGTTGAATCGTGAGTGTCGTGTAGAGATTTGAATAACATATCTACAGGGCTGTTTATCTCTGTTATACATATCGTAAGCTAGTATTAACAAGTAAAAGTATGTAGAGTATGCGGGAAGAATTTTGTCGTCTAATTTTTTTGTCACACCGAGTCGTTCCTGGTCAGGTAAGAAAAATCTTTGATTGAGAATTAAGTTTGAATTATAAAGTGTGCTGCCATAGCTTTTTACGCTGGTAAAAGCAATTAAGCGAATCGCGGCTATCTCGGAATTTTAACATACAAGCATATTCATGATTTCGCGATAAAATAGTCAGCCTGTAATCTGTGTTCGATCAAAACATTGTAGGAGTACACGTTAGTGATCTCTATTCAAGGTGTAATATTCGAATGTATGCTGCTTAGAAATCGAAAATACTGAACAGTAGATATGTGTGATATCGCCTGTTGGTTCCGGTTGAAAAAAAAAGTACATAACTGAAAATTAACATCGTAGCATCTGGAAACTACAGCCATATTTGATTGTCGTGAGAGGCCAGACGTGAAGGTGAAAAAAATTAAGGCTCAAGGATCATTGCAGAGTACCGACAAATTTCATATTGTACAAAATAAACAACAACGAGCTTGTAATGAGCACGTTTCGTTTTTACAGAGTTGTGACAGAAGTTGGTTAAAACGATTCTCAAAACAGTTGGGACGATCAGAAATACCTGACTATATCTTTCGATGGAATCAACGGATGTTATTACTTTATCATGCCTGTATCACGGTAGAAATTCACCTGTAGGAAATATACTCGATAACAGCGGTGTTGTTTTGGTAACGCATATGTGGAAAACAAAGACGACAACAAGTTTACAGCGATGTGCATAGTTTCGAAAATATGACGACCTTAATTATTAATCTGCTGCTTATCCTCAAACACCTCCGTGTATATCGAATGTCTCTCTACGCGTCGTTTAGAAAAATGACCACCGCCATTGCTTGACGTAAGTAGAGACCAATCGAATAAACGGCATACGAGCAAACCTGCGATGACGCAAAATGACTCATAGAAGCGGAAAACCAAACGATCGAACGATTAATTGTTCATTGTTTTACCGTACAGTTCGCAATGAATAATCACCGATTAGAACTCGTACAGTGGCTGATGCAAAAATTTCCACCTCACGTATCAAAGTTCGAAAAATATTATTAGTGAACTAAAAATTCCAAGTTCACATCCCATGGTTTCCTTTTGAAAGATTCTTAATTGGCTTACCTGCGGATTGAAAAAATTTCATGGTCACTGTCTCACAATCAGACCTCTGACAAAAGTGGAACGATGTATATTCAAAATGTTGCGCCCGAATTACTAATGGTAGAATTAGTCCGCGTATCTTGAACACACGGTAAGTGGTACGTATCGTATGTACATGTATAAATGGTGCTGATTATAATTTGCCGATGCCATTGGATCCTCGCTGTCGTTATTGCAGAGCTATCGCATATAACATGTTTGTCGTCGCCGGTTGCGAGTGTTGGTTACCTGTGTGAATTGTACGTCCATCGACGAATTGGCGACAAGGAAATCGAACACCTCCGTCACTCCTGTGCACGTGTAACGTATTTTGTGCAGCGAAGACCCCGCATTCAAATCGCACAATTAATTACGAATGGGCGGTCAAATTTCTGCACACCCATGTAGTGCTTGTGCTATATAAAATTCTAATGATCGTATACGAGAAGATTGATCGAACCGAACGGAAAAACCGCGATTAATATTCGTTGAGGTTTATTAATTTAATAACTACTATGTATAATGACACACAGAGAACGGTTTTTCTCAGATTTATCAAATAGCAGGGACAGAGATTTTCATGTATTTCAATTGAATATGATTCGATATTTTTTCTTCAACTTCAATCAAACCCTGAACATATTTTCGTTTAGATAACCTGAATTGTATTTGCTCAAACCGGATGTGCGAGTATTTCTGTAACAGTTTGCGAATCTCTCGTTGCATGTTCAGCAAATGCTTGCTATTATACAATGTTTCGTTGTCGCACAATTTTTCTGCAAATCTTTACGAACCGGATTGACTCGGTTTGTGAAATACTAGAGAATAATGCGGAACGTAGAGCTAGGTCTGTTTCTACGAGGTAGGGAAACTGTTATAGATAATTCATCGGGGTGAAAAGATATTATAGAAATGTGCAACGGGAAAAGATATGAATTGATATCCAATTTTCAAAACTAGGAACAATCGGGAACTCTGAGCAGCAGCGCGGAAATCGGTTTTGTCGACCTAAAGAATTTTCAGCACATGCAGACATTCGTTTCTCGTGTTCTAATAAAAGCAGTTACACATGCAGCAAATTAATTGTGCTTTTCGTAGTGCGGCAATAAATCTTTTTTTCCAAAACGTGCTTGGAGAGTTCGAATTTTCAACCCCGTGCAGCATGCGTAAAGTCTCCCATTTCCGATCAATCCGGTAAAACGTCAGCTTTCTTTGGCGCACGCGCACTTTCGAACAATTCAATTTTACGCACTGTCAGTGGCAACTCCGGTGCTTCTCAAATCGAACTTCCCTTCACAGGCATTGGAAAAAATAGCGCGTGTCACTTAACGCTTTGGGCTAGAATGAGACTGCAAATTAACATTGTTCCTCATTACAACGGCGGGTGTATTTAAAGTTTCCTCGATTTGGGAGCCTACGCATATATATATATGTTCACGAATACATATGTATACTACCAGACCGAATACTGATTCATCCAAAAAGCTGCGAGCCTGAAATTTACCTGTTTAAAATATCGTTAGACATTCTAGCCACGTGTAATTGTAGCTAACTGAAAATCCTTCGAAAAGACGTAAATAACTCTTTCAAATTATCAGAAGTTTGGTGAGAAAATGCGTAGTCGAAACATAACAGAACCGATCCTGTAACGCATACACGTACTGTTTCCATGCGATAATAAATTGAATTCTTGTGAAATGGAGGCTCATTATAATCGTACAATCTGTACACGGTCTTGCTTATGCGAATGCGTTTCAAAACCCCGCGTACGTTGGTATTTATAATGTATTTAGGCGTCTGATTCACACGCGTTATCCAACTCAATCTCCGAATGATCCACGCTCGTGGAGCCGGTATCACGGCCTGTCTTCGACATGCCGATTTTACACATCATCATCCGCATACAACGGTGTACGTAGATGCAGGGTATTTAACCCGGCACAATTTTGCATCGAGCGAGCGAAAGTATGATGCCACGTATGTATAATATCACGCCAGTGAGTATACCTATCCTCGTGCGAACGAACGAAAAAGAAACACCAGTCTCTTTATATAAGTGTGTTATACCGGCTAATACCCACCCAAGGATGTGGGTACATAATATATGATCTCAATTAGCTGCGAGTTGAGAAGGGGAGGGGGAATCCCGGTTAACAAAATGGCGTCAGTGAACCGCATGCGGCGTGTGTTTAAACGTAGGAGAACATGGAGATCCGGTGAGAAAGTGGTCAGTCCGGAGTTACGTAAATACGCGTCTGTACTCTCTTAGGGAAAAAAAATCTTTCGTCGACGGTAAATACGCACGAGACATTTCGTTGTATCGACGTCACATTTAATTTCCGGGTGAAAAATACTCCGTCTCTCTTCAAGAATCGTATACTTCGAGACTGCAAACAACGCGTATATATTTTTTTACAACACCTGCTCTGGAAGTTGACTTTTCGAGCGCTGTATGTCATCTCCGAAATACACAATAATCGCATATTTGACTATATAGACCGGGAGCCCGCAACAAAAAGCAAGTATGATCGGCTCGTGGCTAAAACTTTTTGAGAAGCTAGCCAGTGTTGTAAGTAACAGGGAAACGCAAGTATGGCGGCCTGTCAGCGTCATCGTTGCGGTACGCAATTTTTTGAATATGTCGGAAAGAACCATGCCCTCGGGTGACGAGGTCACAGTCAATTCTTGTTTTATATTCTTCATTAGATAGCCAAAGTCCGAAGGAGTTGTATGCCATACCGATACGGCGTCATAAAATGGCCACCATACCTAATTAAACGTGTCATTTTTGTTTGCCTTTTCGAAATACTTGCTCGGAGCTAATTTTTGGAACGGTGATAGAAAATGATGTTTCACCAACGAATATGACCATGCCAGCCTGATCCGGTGTCATTAAGTACCCGCCATACCGGTTCAAAGATGTCAAGTTCTTCACTTGCCCATGTATCATAAGTGCTGATATGTCGGTTGGTCGTTAAGACTTCCATGGTCCATTTTCACGCCTAAATTTCTAAAAACGATAAGGAGTTTCAAATAATTCGGACGTTTCGGTCTGTTTTTAAACACCAAGGCCACTGAAGCCTATCGTGCGAGTGGAGATGATCGCGAGAAGTTTGGAATTGTTAAAAAAAGAAAGAGAGAAGATTGTAGAGATCGCGAGAGCCTGCTGTGTCAAATCGCAGCAACTTTTTGAACAATGGTAACGTACTTGTCCGTTTCTGCAGCACCGCGAATATCGTCAGCGGTGTCCGGTCGGAAATTATTAACCGCGGCAGCGAGGAACGCGGATGTCTTTTATCTCACACTATCGAAGCAACTGTGCATAAACGTTCGCCTATCTCTTCACGAGGAGAAAGATTCTCGTAAACGACGAAGGCGACGTAGGTAGATTTGGTACGAATCAAAAGGCGCGCACGGCGTGGGCCAAACCGTATAGTGAAAGTCTTAAGGATCAGGTCAATGCTTCGGAATGACCTATTTCTTCGAACGCCTCTGAAGGTTACGAACTATGCCTCGATTACGTACAACTTTAATTTCCAGTCGCCCAGTTTGGACCGTACGCTTGAGATGAATTTTTTTTAACGACGCGCAGCGAATCTCACACTCTCATTCCGTCGCCTTGTTTTATCTCGGGAATTAAAGAAAAAAAAAAAAAAAACAAATGTTTTCGACGGCATAATTCGATGATTTAGTTCGTACTTCACAAACCGGAGCTTCGAGAGCCTTTTGGACTCTGGACGAAAGACACATTTGCCTAATTTCTCGAATCTCATGCACGCATAGGAATTAAATATTCCTATATTTGTCGTTCGATTGAAAAATGAAATACGTTGCTACAACGGGAAGAAATCGCTAGAGCAATTAGTATAAATAATATAGTACGATCGGCTGCATATTTATGTCTCGTAACTTGAGATAAGTGCGTGCGTGGTTTCCTTTTACGTAACACGGTGCAGGCGTTTTTTCGTCATTTTTTTTTTTTCTTTTTTTTTTTTATGTGTTTTTGAGAAATGTCCTCGAACAGGAATTTCATACGCAGTACATCAGGGAATTGCTGACACAAAAATACAACTCGCGCGTTTACGAGCGGTACGTTTGAGTGTGAATCGCGTTTTCAGACTTTCGATGCAATCGCATCCTGCATAACGTCATCGTCGAAGGCACACGCTGATAGTTGTGCGAAAGTTGACGCGATCGCTGTATTGCTTTAAATCATTTTTCAAAGGACCCTGCAATGCCGCGAATAACTCGGTCGTGTTCGCCTTGTAATATGAAAAAGAAATCACGATGATGCCACCTGACGGTTCAGCCGAGAACTTATTTTACAATCTCGTTCGGTATAATGTCGCGTTTTACAATCGTTTGGTATGCCGGCATAAGCGTAGCGGATATTAGCGCTGATACGAACGTGCGGAAATTTCGCACGATTTATTTGTAGACGGGTTCGGCGGAGTCTGAGATAATTTCACTCGATAGCGTGTAATTTTGTAAAATTAAACATAACTCGACGAGTCTGCAGTATAATTGAAGCGTAATAAAGAAGGAAGTCACTTGTGCGAATATATATTTCGCTCTGAGGATCGACGATGCGTTCTCCTTTAGATTATAATAATGTACGCACGAGAAACTGGTCGAGAGATACGCGATTTTTAGAAATTCATTGTAACGCGGGATGCTAATCGATGTCACTGTAAAGATCAAATAAATAGAAAGATCTATGATTATATTTACAGCGCACTTAATTCTGCAGGAGTCCGTGTCTACAGGCTTTGTTAAAACCATCCAGCTCGTATACTGTCATTAACTGAGCGATGTTGTTTATAGATTCGTTGATTCCTTCGTTATGTTTTTTTTTTTTTGTAAATCCCCTGAGATGTGTAAAAACAGATACATGCGGATGAGTATTACATTGACACGGCAAGAGTATGGCGAGAATCAATATACTTTCATCGAACTTTCGAGTGTTCCAAGAAGCCAAGATAACACGTTACTTCTCCATATCCATATTTTGCAACCGGGTATTTACTCCTTAGAAACGAATTTGTTCACAATCACGAAGAGAAATGCTTGTAATAATTTTGTATTCTCATATTTGATTAACTCACTCCCGCATCTTTTAGCGATTTAAACACACTTCTTAAGTCTTTCACAAAATTTAAACAATTCGTTTGAGACTTATTACACCAATGAATTAGGTCGATCGATTGAACACGCGAAGCTATCTGACGTATTTTTCCGAACACGACAAAAAATTCACCCGATTCAAACTCGCGAAAAGATGGGTCTGCATTTTGTCGGATGAAAGTTTATCGCGTTCAAATTCGCAGGAATTCAAGAATGTTTATTGTCTCAGGTATGACGGATGCAGGTGAACTCGGGTGACATCGTGCGAGAAAGTAGCCAAGAACCGCCGGCAACCGACACTCGACAAAACTGTGCAAGTTAGTTGTGGTCGCATTGAACTGTTAGTGAAAGAGCCGTGAAAGAACTTGCACGCGTTCTATAGAATTACAGGGAGAAAGAGTGAGTGACGGACGGTGAAAAGAGAAGAGAATTTTTAGGTTCGCCAAATATTTGATAGATAGATTTTTACAGGTGCAATTTACAGGATTTCGAATGGTTCCAATTTCTAATTTTAAGCTGGATCTGACGATGAAGCATTTTGCCAAAAACGCGTCATCGTATCGGTAAGTGTCAATACATTCCTTATTTCTTCGTGCAAAGAGCGAAGTCATATTATGAAAATAATTTTGAAGCCGTCGGAGACGCGTGATTAGCGGATAGAAGTTTAATTATCGGTTTATAAATTACAACCTTAAGCTAGTGCAACGAGGGATGTTGACTTTGGAGATCTCAGGGTGCACAAATAGCACCAAAAACTGAAAACCTGGGGGAAAATTTTTATAATACCACTTTTTTCACTCATCCAAAGAACGAAAGTTCGATTTACGTAAAAATTTCTCCGGCCCTCAGATAGAATTTTATTCTATAAGCGGGAAATTATAATGACAGATATGTTATCAATCGTGTACTCAGAAGTTCTTAATAAGTCTAGCTTCGAAATTGTCGATTTTAATACAATCTTTCAGAGTGTGTATTTCCCACAGAGCGAGTGTTTAAATCATGTCGTAGAGTTCTGCACATCCTCTACATAAAATGTCGCCAACGCTGACAAGTGCAACGGTATACGAATAATCTGTGTAACCGGAAATGGCAAGTGATGTGATAAAGCGGAACTACGTGGTTGACATCCAGACGATGAGCACAGGTCAATTCCATAACTTGTACCGAGAGTCATAACATAATGCTAAACGAAATCAGCATAAATCGACAATCTGTATTCAAAACGAATTCATCTGATAGTTATACGAACTCCTCGTATTCCTAGACAAACAGTATAGCTGACAGAGTTTGTAAGCCACAGACGTAATGGAATAGATATCATTGTCGAAAGAATTTCATGCCAGCAATGATCTCAGTATCCTCACCCCCACGTTTCATTGATTCGAAGAAAAGTGTGCTTAGAAGTTTGGTTTATTATTTTAAGTAGAAATTTCGTCACTCACTGACCTTATCAATCCGGCGCTCCAGCTGAACATTCTTCTAATCCTTTCACTTTGAGTTTCATCCTGGGAAGTCATCTTGTCACTTTGTTAATATTTTGTCAGTTTCTTTGCGGAGCACAATTGTGAAGAAATTATGCAGGTACTTTCGGGATACGAGTAAACTTGTCAGATACGTAACACTTTGCGCGATGCTGTGGCCTCAGATTATCTTTTTCAAACACATTTTCGTCACGACAATTTCGAATAGAAGTTCACCGCTCGACGTCACTGGAGTAAAAATTATGAAATTCGTCAGCACATTGCAATACAAGTAACATGAAAAATTACCTCCACCAACCATGTCACGTATTCTTGTGGATATAGATATCATTTGCTTAACATCGAATAAATTATCAAAAACGTTTTTAATCAATTAAGCCAAGGTCAATTGACGTTGAAATCTTTGTTTACGTTGGTTCGAGTCTCAAGATTCTATTTGGTCGATTAATATTGTTTCATCGGTAGATGTACAGAGAAGGAAGATGATTAGGTTGAAAGACGAGCCATTGCTATTTTGATCTACAGCGCAGATTAGTGGTTCTTAACGTTATTAGAAAGTGCGTCGCATATAACTTATTGCCTCAACTTCAACGCAGCGTTTCTTGAAGTCTGAAGCGACAAATTCATTTAATGACACCCCACTTAGAATTTCCATCTTGTCTTTCGTATTCTCACGAAATTAATAAAACGAAATCTAATATCGTTAATTATATTTTCAGTATTGTATACGCCTATGACTGACTCGAATAGAAAATGAAAATCCAACAAAAACACTATTTTACCGCCAGGGAAAATAATAATGATCGCATAGGTCAACGGGCATGAGCGTTACCCGACGAAAACATTGCTTAACTAAATCCTACTGCGAATATATTCTCGTCACAGAATTAAAACGAAATTCGGTTACGTTGGCCAAGTAAAGTGAATTTTAATCAACAGCGTGTGCCATTTCCACTACTGTGTTTCAATATACAAGTCCGACATATGTATAATTATACCGCATTGCTACATCAATTAACTACTACACGTGTCAGAAATGACGCCGATCATCGATGGATACGGAATAGAATTTTTTCCGCATTACGCAAGCATGACGAGTTTATTTATGCAAATTGAATAACGCATTTTTATCAAACCTTGCAAATTAAACTCGTGAAAAAAAGTTGTCAACACTTTTTATTACACATCGATAAATCATCGGGGAAGTCGAGTTTCTTTATCGTCAACCATTATCAAACGTGACTGCGACTTATCTCTGCATCGTCTCGTTGGATACTGGTAATTCGAAAAAGATGTCAAAATCGTGCACGCCGTTTTTACAACTTTGACTTAGGGTATACCGAGCAGTAAATTCTACTAACATCAATAAATTCACCGAGGAATGACCAATATTTCGCCGAAAACCGTGTAACTGGCTTTCTGATTGAAGGGATATCTGATTCGGCCGAGCGCTCTTCCCGAACTGAACGTCCGAGGCTGAATCGAGAGTCTGGTTGAAGCACCAGCCGGGTTCCTACAGACTGTATCCTCATTCTTTAACCTGTCCTCGGAGAGCCTCGGGCTTTTCCCCATGTACCGTCAACTTTCATAGGATAGTGTGCGCGGCGTTCACCATTGATGAAAGTGTGTAAAGCCGCTTACACTCCGATCACCGGCAGCCTGGAGCGAGTGGAAATCTTACGTAGGTATATTATGTTTCGCATACGTTTATACGCTTGGTGCTAGAAAGAAATTATCTGAACAGGTATACTTTTTGTTAATTTGGATCAAAATATTCAACGGTACACTGACAATGACGGAAATTTTTATTTCCGGTTACCGCTCAGTCCTTGACTACTTTAATTTTTTACTACTATCGAAAGATACAGTTCTAGGTACAGAATGAAAATTCGTTTTCTAGCTGTTACCGGAAAGTCTGGTATCCGTTGCTCTATTCTTTCTCATTACGATCTCTGTTGCTATATTTTCTTGTAACTGTTGCGAAAATTTAATGCTTGCGCAACAATAAATTGATGTTGAAGCTTTGTTTAACTAAAAAAGTAGAGTAGAACGAACAAACTGATTTTGCGTTGCAATTAGCAAAAAAGGATCGAAAATAGCGCAAAATGGTTACGCGTACCTCGTTTCTCGTAATTCCAACAATATTCAAACAGTTTTTTCAGCGATACCTGTTTTACTGAATTTTTCTCAGTGTAAGAGTGTAGAATGAGAAATCATCTTTTGTTTAATTATACAACGAATTAACACGTCGACGACGTACAAATTTGAATATCGATTCGCACTTGTATTCGTGCGAACGCAGCGAATTTTATACTAATCGAAAATCACCCACTTTCCGCACTCGTAACACAATATACGATTACTTTAATGGCTACTACTTTATACCAGTTACCTATACGTAAGAAAATTTGTCAGCAACGGAGGTAAATTTCACTCTTTAGTAAAGTATTTTTATTCGTCATATCAGAAAAGGATGTATCGAATGTTTTCCTTAAAATCGTGCTAATAGTAAGTTATCTAGGCGAAATATTTTTACTGAAAAATTCGATGTCGGATGAAGAATCTCTGGCCAAGCCCCGACGTCATTCGAATAAACAGAGGTTTTTTCCGCCGGATCTGTAGACAAGTTATAGAATGGTTCGCGGTGTGAGAATGTCGATCATACAACACACCGACATCACTGCCGTGTAATTTAGAACCGAAACAAGTTTTGCGTTGACCGTTACAGCGTTTGTATACCCGTCTCGAATAGAATCGCAACGGATTGCCTTGAATCTTGGAATTATCGTAAAATACATATCACAGCACGTTTACGCGGTGCATCGAGTTTGCGAATTCTGTTTTCGTCT
Source organism: Neodiprion pinetum (assembly GCF_021155775.2). Lineage (NCBI taxonomy): Eukaryota > Metazoa > Arthropoda > Insecta > Hymenoptera > Diprionidae > Neodiprion > Neodiprion pinetum. The sequence goes on from NC_060232.1 coordinate 25,865,303, forward strand.
CTCGGGCCGAAGACAGAGAACAATGCGATCTCGTGTCGCAAATGAGAGTCAATTTGTTTCTTGTTCTTTTTTTTGTAAAAACATGTATCACCTGATCGAGGCTTCGCGTTAAGGATGAGCGGAATAACAATTAGAAACGAATCTTCGATTACTGGCATCGTTTCATGGTTCTTATTTATTTAATGTACAAAGACGACACGCGCGTCTCAAAATTCATCACGCGCAACGTAATTAGATTCGTAAGATATGTTAAATATATACCGAAAAAAATGTCGAACATTCGTAGAGGACTTTGGCACATCCTCGATGTCTGATATCCCTAAATATATATCCGACTCATTTTGGATCGTTTACCCAATATCATGGATTGAAATCATTTAGCGACTCTTTTTATACACACTTACTACTTTTATAACGATGAATTTGTATTCCATTTTAAGTCGTTCTCATTTTTACCGATGTAAACTTTCGTATACGTACATACGGTTATTATTATTTTCTTACCCTCTTTTGGAAAAAACTCTATCTGTATATTTCACATTCATTTGACAAGGTTCGTTTATATTAAGCACTAAAGTTGAATAATTTTAACGACATTCTTAACCCAAACAGGCTTACGAACTGCAAGTACGTACCAAAATAAAAACCGCACAACGAGTGGTGTTCTTTTGGTAGCGCAGGCCAACGGATAAAATATTTTTACGATGCCTTTTGAATCCTTAGGCATTCGTCTCGTGAGACTTTGAGCTGAAAAATGCATAGCGTCAATTGAAAATTCGTTAAGATAAACTTTTAGTCCGAAAAGGTTTCAGGATATTTACAAACATGCAGAAACTGAACTGATGAATCTTCCTTGTTGGTCCAGGTCCCATAAAATTAGGAAACGCCAATTAGGAAGTTCGTTAGAAATTGGAAACTGAATAACGGACTCTATGAGGAGCGTCGCAGAGTTAAAATCAGGGGGAGTTTCTAAAAAGTTTCTCAGCGCAGCAGTTCTGAAACATCTTCAAAGCAAAGCAACATTTATTAAAATTTCATAAAGAAGATATCTCTAAGCTGCCGTTAATTTTCTACGATTACGGAGAACTGATCTCTGATTAAAAAAAAAAAACTCGTTTCAAACATCAAAGTGCAAAGTACGCAACATTTCTTTCTTCTTTATGATAACGTTTATTGCTACTACCTTGAAATAATTATTCTTCACTAAACGTTACTTTTTGTGTAAAATAATGTAAATATTGAGTCGAATGAAGCTGTTTCTCACTTGAAATAAATCGTAAATTCGAAGTTCATCGAAGGAGGAAAATTCGGCATTGATCAAAGTTATATAACCGTGATTAGGGATTCGTATTACAATTAGCATTAAATTGTGTTGCGAGTTGGTTTTTCTTCAAATATTTAACTGATGTGAGAATCCAATTTGTTACAACGTATTTTGACCTCAGGTATAAAATTCGAATGATTGATAAACGCGAGAGTGTCGTTAATTTATATTCCTGGACGCAGCGGAATAATATTTTTACAACATTTTTAATAACTTTGTTCTGCAAAGATACTGCGCGTCTTACGATTAGTAATATTTAAATGGATTTTCAACGTAATTGCAGAACCTTTTTACAATATCGAAATAATTATTTGTAAACGTAAAAAATAGACAACTTTTATTACAACAATAAGCAAGAGAACTCTGTTCAAACACATTTTGTATAAATATTCAAAACGATCCTTTTATTTGTACAGTAGCTATATTAGGACTGTGCGGATTTGTATCTGATCGGTTTGAATCCCGGGATTTTAGGAAAACCCGGAATCTTCGTAAAACTCGAAATTTTTGGGAAACAAGAAATTTTCGAGAAACTCGAAAGGTGAGTAACCTAACTTACCTAATATCTGTAATATTGGACTGAATGTTACGAAATATTTTAATGAATCCCGATGTTTTCGGGAAACCCCAGGTTCCGAAAAAAACTATTACCACAACGGACTGTTAGTTTCGGGTCGACCGAGGTTTTCGAGGCTTCCAGAGATTATTCTCGATTGTTCGGTGCGTATAAATTTTGTGTAATTTATCACTTTGTCTTACTCGAGTTCACTTGTACCGAGACTTGTACTCGACAGAGTAAGATTATAATACTGATAAAAGTGCCAAAACATTTTTATACACATATTCGTGTGGTTTTTGAAAAAGATTTCTGTAACATTTCAAAAATTATACATGTTCAAGGAATATTCACACAATTTTGTAAAAGATATTTATATCACAATCATAAACGTAAGTTTATCGAATTACTTTCAACAGATTAAGTCGCGAGTATGATGAATAGGTTGATCCAATGAAAACGCTTTAATATACAAAATTGAATATTTATCCTGATATTCCACGAACATGTCATGTATTCCATACGAAATGTATTTTGCGCAGAACGTTTTGAATACCTATTCAAAGCAGATTTAATACATTGTGGGGGATTTTGGCTATCACAAGCCTTCGGAGGGATTTACAAATAGGTAAATAGATTGCACCTAACGTACTGACAGTCAAATAAAGACTAAAACTAAACGATAAAATTCGAAATTTTTAAATATAAACTCAACTGTAATAGGTGTGAATGCACGTAAATGTTTTCAAAGAGTCTACAAATCACGACGTGTGAGTATTCGCGAATAAATTTTTCGCATTGCAAACTTTAACACCTTTAACACCAATCGCGTGGTCAGAATCTCTGATTCCAGAAAAGCGAACCTGCACCTTGGGAATACACATCATTTTTTTTACCAGGGATGTAAAAACAATGACTAACGGGAAATGTGACCAAGCATTCTGACCCTGGATATTCCACCATCCGGCGCCATGGTTAGTTTGACGTGAGTTATGGGTCCGTAAGATAGCAGGTCGTCGGTACTGTAGAAATGTTGTTTGTGCGGTGATAGCTGAAAATAGAAGAATCATGGAATAAAATTTATCTCGCAATGTAAATGTCTCTGTTTTTATCTCCCTCGCTGTATTTTTCATCCTTCCATGCTTAAAAAAAAATAAAAAAATAGACAACATTGGGATAATTTTGCTACCGGCTTTGACGCAGTAATCTGGACAATTTATCTCTCGTACAATCATCGTAAAATTTATTTACATCCTTATACCTTTACCTTCTTTGGCGTCATTATCGTCTTCCAAGACCACCTCCTAGAGTCTTGATTAGGGTCTGCGAGAACTCCTTCGATTTTTATACTGTCCGGAAAGTTTCCCTTGAAAAAATTCGTGTCCACTTCGATCGAGTGAATTTCACCTACGTGTCCAAGCCTGAATATTGCCCATTCGTTACCGGGAACCTGAAAACATCAAAGTCAATCAAAGTTGCCGAAAACAGTGTATTCTCAAATTATGGGGATGAACTTTCGTCATTGTTACAAAATTGTGCTTAAATTATACGGGAAATAAAATCTTCATCCAATCCATTTCTTCGAGACCGAGCTTTGAGATAATGTGACCAGCGGTTCGACCATGAAGCTTAAATTTTGAACTCAACAGGCAAAATGTAAGATCGTTGAAATTAGTTACCTGCAGAACGCCGGAATCGTCGGCTTCTAGGATGGGTGGTCTGTCGAGTCTTCTCGCGGTTTCCCAGCCGTCACCCATGTTGATTCCTCTCTCAGTCTTGATCAGATTTCTGGGGTGCCCGTAATGCGCGTTGCTGTAGCTTTCGCAGACAGTCCCATTCTCGGCAGACATTAAATCGATTAGCTCATCGGAATTGACTTCTTCCCAGTCAGGAGTGACGAAGCCGAAGACTCGCAGACGGGCAATTCCGCCGTCGGGAAACATGTTCAATCGAAGATGAGTCCAGGTGCCGGTTTCAAATACGTTAAAATAATTCAGACGTGTTTCTTCATATCCAGCTCTGAGATTCGTCATTGGCACCAAAGTCTCCCACTTCTGATTCAAAAGAGCAATATTTCGCTTTTAGTCATTTAAAACTATACGGCCTGATTAACGATCGAGGCTCGCGATTGATCATTACAAATTTATTGCAACGTAACCGAGATTACGATTATAGATTGAGAAGAATTGAAAAAACACAGATCACGTCTATTTCGGAACTCTGTAATGAGACGTGAAAAACTCTGGAATTGTGTTGTTAAAATTATCTAAATGGGATATATTCGAGGATCTGCAGTTACAGCTGTCGACAAAAAATACCAACCTGAGTGTCGATGCGCTGAACTTGTTCCATCTGAGATTTGTCCGCTGCTGTGCCAATTTTGCATTCTCTTTTTGGGAACAGCTTTGCCTCTGAAATCAACAACGATGAATAAAAAAAAAAATTAATGAACTTCTGATTTTGAAGCACGGCAAGTTCGTCTTTGACGAAATTAATATACGTAAGCAAGCTGGGGATTTACTGCTTGGTGCTGACCTTCATCCGTGAGCTTAGCTGCCTGGATAGAAAACCTTGGGGCATAATTTCCCGTAAAGTACGCCGTGTCAACGCAGACGCCCATTATTGTAGAAGGTTTCTTCAGAGCAATGACCGCCCAGTCGTGACCTTGACATCTTCTTCTTCTCGTCTCCCAGCCGTCCATCCATTTTCCAAAATCCGTATAGAGGTCCGGTTTGAACACCGGTTCTGTATCCTACAATCATTTCGGTCACTGTTTATTTGTACTCCGTGTATACAAGGATCGAATTATTTTTTCTCAGATGATAATCTCTCCAGCGCAGCGTAATCATTCTCAATACAGTTATCACCCGAATTAGAATTTTTAACTGATAATTGAATAGCAAAAGTTAACCAACTAACCAAGAAGATCTACGCATAGCGATATTTTCTTAAGGGGCATGTCATGCCTTAAAAAGTTTAGAACTTGTACTCGAATTTTAATTCGGTGGAAATTTTTTTCAGGCGACGATACCAACTTCGAAACACCTTCAGTTTTTCTTTCATGCGAACCGTCGAGTTACAAATATTTGAATCTGTTTATAGATCGTCCTTTTTGAAATTTTGAATAAATTTCCTTAAAATGGCGTTTCCTATTTCGATCATTTTAATGCCAGTCTCACGATGGGATGGTATGTTTCTCTACTTTTAGAGTAGTTAGAAATTTTCCACATTTACCAAATTTCAAAATAATCCTCAAAAATATAATTTTTCATCATTTTAAGATAGGTTTCATTATAATCATATTTTTCGTACTTTCGGAAACACTTGAATCATTCCTGAACCATTCAAAATTTTCAAAACGCCACAAAAAATTTTACTCATACGTGTCCCCTTATAATTCACGGCTATAAAAAGCTTTGAATATGTATAACTCAAAAACAGTTGGATTATAAAAAAAATACCTGGGTGATTTGGAGGTGTTATTAGTACCTCAAAAAGTTGTAATCAAACCAAGTGTTCAGGCTTAAGATTCGGTGACTCGGTACGGAATGCACCATGTGTATCGTACCCTAAAACTGGTTTTTTAAATCCCATCAACATTCACTCACCTTGAGAAGATTTTCTGCACAGGCGAACCAATCGTCGGTAGCAAATACAATTTGACCACCGTTCTGGAACAAAATGCATCATTGATCGAATTGCGAATTGCACGAAAAAGAAATAAATTTCACGAATAGAGTTGTTCCTTTTGATCAACAGAAGAATTGTTTTACTTTCACCAGGTTTTATTAAAAGCATTGTATCATGAAAAAATTACTCTCAATTTGCAGCTCTTGGTACAAATTTAGTTGGACTCTTTCACGATACAGACTCAAAATTCTGACCCAGAATGTGTTTCGATTCAAGACAAATTCGATGCATGGGTTAATATGATCAGAGATGGAGGCTTTTAGTTTCCACCAAATGTTTACTCGGACTTACAAATATTTATCACATTTTGATACACCAAATGAGAGTGAATTGTTTTTTCTCATTTCTCAAGATAAGGTATAGCGAACTTTTAAATAATAAATAATGTATAAAGAGAAAAAACAATAAAATTTTTGACCTGTCCCACTTTGCCCCAGTTTCTTTGTCCGTGACAAATTTATCCGGCAGTTATTAATACGATAACAGCGTCATCGCTCCGAGTAATTCATTAATAAAAATTGAGTCGAGCTCAAACTTAGATAATTCTAAACGTATTTTGACCTCACCATCCTTTCTTGACAAAAATTTGTAAATGCGCATTCAAAGTTCAATTTTTACAAAGTGCGAGTATGACCGTAATGAAATACTTTTTTCTTAAAATCTAAAATCGCCATTTCCATCATACTTACAGTTTCGGATGCGAGTTCGTTAAGATTCGCAAAGTTTGGGGATCCATCGTTCGTTCCGACAACCATTTCGAATATCGATAGATATCGGATTATTCTTACTCTGTTAAATGTATAGTGCATACGGTCTTGGGTCTCACCGTAAACTGGAGCGTTAATGGATTCGCAAAGTCATATATATATCTGCTGCAAAGTAACTATATGTACATAAATACATAATAACACATGCATTACACACTCGCAGAGCACATCGTCTTTACGAACAGCTACTTACTTGCACATATCAACGTTGTCTCGTGGCAGACTTGCGACCATTAATTTCTGGCCAATGGGAAAGCATCAGGCACGCGCGGTCAAATAATTGCCCAACATACGAGTTATCAAATAACTGACACGTTAAGTTCTGTCAACTTTTGTGCCAATTATGGATCCACTTATCAGCGCGTCTATCGATATGCCGGATGTCGACATGCACTTTTTGTATTTATAATTTAATCACACAACTGGACGTGAATTCCAGAAGCTTCTGACTCTTCGTCGGAGAGAAAGAATGTAAACACTGCATACGTGTACCTGCGTCCATTCAACATAGGTACGTATATTTTCGTCGAGTGCATCACTTGACACGAAAATATTAATTGCGTCGCATAATAGCAGCGCTGCTTTTTATATCGAACAGAAGCTCAAGCTCATTATATTCACAGTTATGTGGAAATCTGAGTTCCAAAGGTCACGTACGGTACACGCAGCCTTGGATATGAATATTTTTTTCTGTAGTAAATTCGATTCTGGCTGAGTCTCATTTTTTTTCTGATCCTTTTTGCAATTGGTGATAAAACTTTCTCAATCGTTACATAAGGGCATGCATGGGATTGATAATGAGCTTATTGTTAGTGTTTCTCGAAGATTTATAATACATGTACTTTGCTGCATCGTATCTCTCTGCTTATTCTTATCGCGCGTCAAGATTTGATGTTGCTAACTTTTAACATAATTATCTCATATGTATTTTCATCATATTTTAGATGCATTTAATTTCTACTTTTGTCTAGCAGGACAGAATATAGTAATTTCTACTTTTTCATTTTATTTCACACAATAGTTGCATAACACGTGATTCGCATTCGGGTACAATAAGCGCATTACGTTTTACTGCCTTATCGTGGTATTCTTGTTATACATTCGTCAATTTGAATTTCTTGTTTATATATAAGAACTTGTTTTTAATTCATAACTAATAATAAAATTTGCAGTATACTCATCGTTCAGATATGCTAGGTTAAATATTCATGAACAATTGTTTGTAAGGGTGAAAATGTTTGAGGGTTGCTTTCGTTCATTCACTTGCTCACTGTAGCTTTAAAAAATGTTTCAGCGTCCGTGAAAACCTTATATTCGAAATATTTCAGACGCATTTCGTACAATATTTTCTAGATATTCACGCTTTATTTGCCAGGAAACTATTAAATATTTCAAAAACATTTGATGCCGTAAGTGGTTTCATTATAAATTCAATATAACAGCCACGCAACATGTAAACCAGCTTGGAAGTTAAACGAGGTCAAATAATTATGTTTTTTCAATTAATTATGTTTAAAAACATTCACTGCTAGACGTTTCATTGTCGGGTAAAATGAGAACATTGCAACTGATAAAACATGTGGTACTTTGATCTTCTCCACGTATGCAAGACGCAATTCTGCAGTACAGATTGCTTGGAACTTTGCGCCCTGATACGGTATCGCCTGTGGTATAAACTACTCGTAAATCGTTGATCACGCCTTTCTTACACGACCGATAAAACCACCGGTAAGTCTCGATTGGAAATGAAATGGGCCGAAGATGGATTCAAAAATTATTTCATACGAAATTCTTTACGTCTTCTTAAAAATTCTATGCTTATATGTTATGACCTTTTTATAACCAGTGTGATGTCCGAAGTAGTAGACAATTTCCAGTTTCGTATAAAACTGCTCTTGCATAGTATAGGTGACGGCGCATTCAAAATAATTAGTGGTTAGTGAAAACAAGCTACATATTTGGCTCAATTTTCTATCTCTTTAATAGATTAAATTATAGTAGTTCAATAAATCATCGAAGGATCGGTATAGCTGGCGGATTTAGGCTCTGTTCACAACGAGAACCAACTGCCGGACTGTTTCTTCATCAGCAACCATGAATGAGTTAGAATCCTTCTCAGATCCCATTTTGTGCTTGGTGCCAAATTCAGTCTTCGGTTTTCTGGCCGACGCGTGAAATTCATTACACATCGATTCGTCCTTGATTTTCTTAATATTATCCGGAGTTATTCCAGCTCCTGGCAATATCGTAAAACCAGGTGATGCCGCGGAGGCGAGACTTCTGATAAGATCCAGGCCTTCTTCCGCAGAATTTTTCTGTCCGGAAGTAAGAATCCGCTTGAATCCGAGCTGAGATATCATTCGGGCTGCTAACTGCGGATTATAATTGACCTCGTCAAAAGCTCTGTGGAAAGTTACGGGCAGCGGCGACGCCGTGTCGATAATTTTTTTATTCGTTTCGCCATCAATTTTTCCATCGGACGTTAACGCGCCGAAGACGAAACCGTCCACGCCGACGGTTTTCAGTAATTCCAAATCGTAGAGCATGGCCTCAACCTCTTCAGGGGTATAAACGAAGTTACCGCCTCGAATTCGAAGCATCGCGTACAAAGGAATGCTCGTCATTTTACGCAGAGACTTAACGAAGCCAGGTGTTGGAGTTAGTCCACCGTCCGAGAGACCTGAACATACTTCCAGTCGCATAGCTCCACCATTTACTGCATTTTGGGCCGACTCTATGCTGTCGATGCAGATCTCCATCTGAATAATTACATTATTATAGCGCATGGTTGAGTGGAAGTGCAGTTTCATTGGTAAGTATACGAGATTATTGAAAGCAAAATATTATGCGCAAGAGGAAAAGAGTTCAGTGTGAGAGTCTGCGATGAAGTAATTGAAAAATTCGATATCTCAAGTCATTCGCAATTAAAAAGGTAACTAGAATTTCCCGCCATTGCAGTGATAAGCGGGGTTATCAAGTGGCGCATGTGATCCTTGTGTTTAGCCGCTGAAAAAGCGTCGTATCACCGTGGCAAATGAAATTTTGTTAATACCGGGTAACTCTAGTGAATTTGAACGGAGAAAATGACTGCCTAGCTGTACCATTTACCTTGATTTCTTGTGGAAAATCCTGATCGTTGTATTTATTGACAACAGCTGCAGCCACGTTCAACGCGCAGGATCACGTGTTGCATTGCTCAACAGCGCCACTCATGGTCGTGATGAAGAACTACTGGAAGGCTGATCATTTATTTTTCAGTCATCGGAGAACCCTCGTTGCGATTTGATCGTACACGCGCCAGTAATACCGCCGTATTCGTTGATAAATCACATGTAAATACGATGTATTATTTTTTCCTTCTTACAGTATACATAATATAATGTTTATATACAAGTTTGGTATCGCTAGAACGCGAATGTTGCGGCAAGCGTGATAACGGCGTAAAAGTTGCGTCTCACGCCTTCCGGTCGATGGATAAAGTTGTTTCATATCCAAGACCACGATCGTTTTGTTTTTTTTTTTTTATTTCCTTTTTGCTGAGATTTACTTCGTTGCGGTTATTTATTGAAATCAGCAGATTCTATTGCGTAACAGTTTCGCGGCGTTGGAACGGTCATGTTGAAACCGCCGCCGCAAAACTTTTTGTGATAAACAGGAACCGGGGGAAAAATCGGTTCGGATAGATCGATGATTTTTGCTTCGTTCGTACGTTGCTCCTTCTTCTTTTGTAAGTAAAATTTATTCTTCAACGAACACATCTCCTTGTTCATTCTTTCAAGGTCAAACTTGTACTCGTTGACCTGTGACTCGCTCATGTTCAATTCCGCGATGAGACACTGTGAACAATGATGAATAATATTTTATTCCAACAAAGCAGGAAATTGGCGAAAATAATTTCTCAGCGATAAATAATTCATTATCTCAGAAATTACGTTACATTTTGCAAGGTGACCGTTTGCACGAATTACCTTCATTTTCTTTCCTCTTTCTCGCAGTGCCTTCTGCGTCTTCTGCAAGGTAATTATTACCTCGGGACCTGGTTGCTTGGATAAAACGGCTCGTAAATTCATGTACAGTTTTTCACCTTCCTTTATCTTTTTCTCCTTCTGAATCATCGCTGCGCACATTTTTAGCACGCGCTTTTGGAGTATTTGAATTTTCGACAAGAGTTCGTACGTCTCCGGATCAGAGCCCTGCAGTAATGAAATGTAATCAGTTAGGAGTCGTTGAATTGAGCTCCGATTTCACTCAATTTATCGACATTAAAATACTCGATCATACGAATTTTATATAATTTTATACGAATTTGTTAGCTGAGATAATACTGACATACTTAGAAAAAACTTAGATAAATGAGTCCAGTGGTAAAGAAATTACGAAATTTATACCTCCAATTTTCGCCACCTGTGAATGTTCAATGGATTTTGTACTTCCTCTTCCAGAGCCATGACCTTCAATTTTTCTCGGGTCAAATCTCTATCCAAATGAAATATTTCTTGTCTCAAATCGCTGACGTTCATAAGACTTTTGGAGAGAAGGGCTTTTTCAGTTCTTAATTTCTTGACTTCTAGTTTTAGTAATCTTATGTCTTCCAATCTCTGGGCGTACTGAGCATCTCCTCTGCGAATAGTACTTTGGAAAATTTTCAGTCGGCTATATTGAAGGCTCAATTCATCGTTTCGCCTGACCAACTGAGTTCCGAGAATATCCCGCTCGTTCATTATCATTTCAATTTCTTTCTTGTTACGAACCAAATCGTTCTCGGCGGTTTGGAGCGTCCGCCTCAGTCGTTTTTCCTCCAATTTTCTTTCCTCATTCTCGTGTCGTAATGCAGATATATCTTTATGGGCCGTCTGCAGTTCCACCTTCAGAGCGTCCTTCTCTTTCTCCGCTTTTCCGAGCACTAAACACACGTGAGGGCAAGGAGCAGTTGTGAATTTCTTACAAGTCACGTCCACGAATTAACAAAAACAAACAGAGAAATAAAGAGTGTGAATAACTTACGGAATTCTTCTTTGATCAGATTAGACTCTTTGGTGGAAACCTCTTCTTTGAGCTGCTCGATTTGATTGCTCATGATTTTCAATTTCTGCTTCAAGTCGAGCACTTCGTCCTGTGCCTCGATCAGAGCTTTGCTGCAAGTATTCCTGTCAGCACGTACGGCTTCGAATAAATTTTGTTGTTGCCTGAACTTCGTTTCGGCCTCGGCCAAACGTTTCTTGTAATCAAATATCTCCATCTGTTTCATCTTGACCAAATCGATTTGGTCCTCAACTTTCTGGGCCAATTCTTGAACCTCGACGATGTATTTGTCCCGTTCCTTTTCCAGATACTGTTCAGTCTTCTTTAACGCCTGATTATTGGTCATGCATTCGTTGACCTCAGATTCCAGTTTTATTTTCGCCTGCTCCTGCACTTTCAGCAACAGGCCCTGTTTCTTCAAGTTCGACCTGGCGGTTGTCAACGCTTTATTCTTCAAATCCTTCTCTCGACGCATCACCTCCAGTGCTCTCTTATCGCTCTCGGATTTCTTTATCAACCTGTCCATGTCCGCTTCCATTGATTGGATCACAGATTTTGCTTTGTGTAACTCAGCTTCCAATTTTGTCTTGACTGACTCGGCCTTGAACAGCTTTTTTCCTGCACCCTCTCTTTGGGACTTCAACTTCTCAAGTTCGCTGACCAACCTGTTGTTACAAAGACTTGCTGTCACATAAGAATTCAGAACAGAGATTCACTGCCGATAAGGATTTTGTAAAATATAGCTACTGTAGTGCACTTGGTTAATCGATCAAACCTGTTGTTCTCCATTTCTACGGCCTTTATTTTCTTATTTCTTTCGATATTCTCTTTACTCATTTCGTCAAGCTGCGTGTTCAAATTATCAATCTCAGCCTGAGCGTTCAATCTTTTAACCATGAATTGTTCAATTTGTTTCTGCAGTTTTTCAGCCGCCAGTTTTTGTTCTTTTACAGTGCTTTCAAGTTTGGCCACATTTGCCGCACAGTTTTTCAACGTGTTGGTAGCGTTCTAAAATTGTTAAAGAATTCAAATCAGCCAAAATATGTTTCAGTTATCAACACGAAATATCAAAGGACCCATCGCAAAAAACCGGCCTCCGAATGTGTTTCCTTCGCGTACCTGCAAATCAACATTCTTCAATCTCAATTCCTCCTGCAAGTCGAGAATAGTCTGTTCAGCTCGTTCTCTCGCAGTACGTTCCTTCGAAAAATCATTCGTCTGTGTTTCTATAGTGTCCTGGAGCTCTAACATCTTGTGATCGACCAAGCTATTCTTTCTTTCCAGTTCCTCATTCACTGTTACAGCATTCGCGATACGTTGACGCAGTCCGTCGATCTCAACCAGCATTTTTTCACGCTCTTTTAGCAGACCTTCCTTCTGCTTGCTGATTGCCGTGCCTCTGAAGCATTCAAAAGTATTACAACGTCATTCAACGTAATGTCGGTCAAAGGATCAAAAGTTCATTACTGACTTGAAAGTTCTTCACACTTAATTAACTAACTTTTCTTCCATCCCAAGTTGTCTGTTTTTCTGATCCAACTCATCGCTCAATTTTTTTGCCGTCAAACGTAGACTGGCGATCTTTTCCTGAGCCGCCTGTTCACGATCGTGAGCTGCGTCCGCTAATTTCAAAGCATTTTCAATGTCTTCCTTTAGTTCCTCGATTTTTGTGCGGTATAATTCAGCTTGTTTTTCCGCAACAGTTAATTGAGTTCTGCACTCATCGATTTCTTCCTGAAAATTCGAGGCCAAAATTACGTAATTTGTGGATTATACTATATTGCGTGTTATTTGAAACATCGTCTCGACTATAGTGAACTTCTGCAAATGATCCGTTCCGTTACCTGAAGATCCTCGCATTCGTTTTCTAGACGTTGTTCGTTTCTGTGGGTCGTATACAACGAGTCGAACAATCTTGTGTACTCAGTCTCGAAGGCTGCCAGTGCTGAGTTCTTTTTCATCTCTTTGAGTATCTTTATACAAAATATCAAATTCAACGTAGGTAAATTACGGATTATTAACGAAGAGAGACTAAGAAAAACCGAAAATTTTTTCCCCACCTTTGCGTAATCCTCTTCCAAGGCGCAAAAAGTACTTCCTGCGGAACTTCGGGACGAAGATCGTTCGCCGTCTTCGCTTCCGCCATCCTAAAACAAATACAGCCCTGGTCAATTTTTTTAAAATAAGGCAAAACTTATCGTACACCGGAGAAATTCTGTTCAAACGTAAAACTTTGTATAACAACTTCGTTGACACTGGTTCGCGCTGCTCTAGCCAATTTTGAGATTGCTAGCATAGGACCGGTCAGTCTTCGTTCCGATTTTCTACCCTGTTCTTCACCGTCATCATCATCATCTTCGTCTCCCATTTCCGCAACAGATTTTACGCAATTATTACTGGGTCCGATAAAATCTTGTGCGATATAACTGACACAAATCTCATTATATACGTTACGTCACACGAGATACGATCTGAGAGTGTCAAACCGTGACATTACTAATGTAAAAACAAAAGAAACAATAAAGAAGAACAGAAGGAACTTACCTTTCCAACTTCACTGGATATTTCCATTTCCATCATGCTTTGTGGATAGCTTCAGGGTGCCATGAATTATTTTCTTTTCAGGAATTTCCAAACTTTCCTTGAGATACTGAACAATGATTGTTTTTTTTTTTTGAAAATCTTGGTAGTATCAAGAGCACGTATATATACTGGATGAATCAATTTCTTTTCTTCTTCTCCATCGTCATCGGAGCCAGGCAATTCTTGACGAATGTGGCGCAAGAACAAGTTCCTTGCAAAGGTATTTGGATTGTTGTACAGATGAGGAGTGTAGTGGTATGACACCACATTTGTTGATCCGCATCCATGGCAATGAATAGATATAGGAATTTGTAGGGTTCCTACGGTTATCTGTGTAACAGGGTCACAGAATCAATATCGAGACCATTTAGAACGAATTCGGGAAAAATATTAGTTAAATATGCAGAACGATTTGTTCGTTGTTACATTCTGTAATATTATACAAAAATAAACGGCACGTTATAGAAAATTATAAAGAATCTTTCAACGTCTTAAATAACAAATTTTATTTACATTCATGTTTTAATATAAGTTTATAACCAAAACCAGAGTATATCGAATATTGGTCAAACACATATTCACAATACGATATTACTAATCATTATTCTACGTGCGCACATACATATGTTCTTATTTTTAATATTATTATTTTTCTTATTACTATTATTTATTTGTTTTTCAATTTCTTTGCCGTTACAGTGACTATGCTTATATAGAAATTGTAGAACGATGTCATAAATTTATTATCGATTATTATCCTTAAATATAGTATTATTGTTATTATTGAGAACGCTATGCTAGTATTACCTTTAAAATTCAGAAATTTCTTTTTTTACTTTTCAATTTTTAGCTTTTATCATATATGAGCATAGTCAGCCAAAGCATAAAACGGATGCGTATACCTTATACAATAACGATTCTATTGGACAGATAATATAAAAATAATTCTAACGGAAATGTAATGTTAAATATAACCTGTATATACATATAATAGTTTTGTATGCAATTTTTAATTTTTTTAAACTTTGTTGTTTTCGTGTTCTTCAGAAAAAATAATCAATTTCGTGATAAAATTTTTACACTTAATACAATTAATGAATACATGGGTGTTCTATAACAAGGCGTCAATATGTGAAAAATACATTTTCCTTCAACCCTACTTAATCTCCTTATTCGGCATATAGTTTTTTGGGCATCACATCTTAGTCATAAGGAAACCAAAAATTTTCGCTACACATTTGCATGACGTAGATTTTTATCACTCAGCAAAACGCACCAAACTCATTTTACTACTTTTATTTTAATTACAAGGAATGTTATTAGATCGTTATTTTCATTATATCTCGTACTCGATACGCAATAACGAGAATGAATATTATATAGTATTTGGAACACATTTTGAGAAAGCTTGAAAGTATTTGGGAACATTTATTCAATTTTATATCGTAAGAATCAGTATTATGAAATTTTTATTGAGGTTTCAAAGATTTCAAAATGTATGTTATATGTATTATATTTGAACCGCGTTCCAAGTAGAGAATTGTTATTTGAACACTGCTCTATCAAAGCAAGAATGGTTTAAAATATCATATGAGTCAACGTCGATCGACAGTTATTTGTAATAAAACTTTACATCTATTCGTATCTCGAAAAATTAGTTTTATATTTAGCCTTTAGAAACACTAGTGAGTCATCACTTGTATGTTGAGAGATAATCTTTTATAAGTATCGTTATTTTATTGCCAAAGCTAAGCAATAATACCACGTAAATTATGTGAAAGGGAAGCGTAAGTTGTTGGTTATTTAAACATTTGATGCCTGGAATTAATCTAATATGGAAGAAAAAGAATACCTTTACAGTATATTGAACAGTGCTCTACTGATTTGTAAGTCAGTATTGAATGTATGCGTATAAACTTTTCAGTAACTTTCGAAAATTGAAACAAATTTTTTTAACAGCAGATTAAAGTCTGCACTTTGGTGAATTCGTCGCAGAACGTGTAGAAATTTATAATTACGCACATGCAATTTTTAAAGTACAGGAAATCTAATTCGCTTGTTCCTCATATTTATTCCCATCAACAAAAACCAATACAGATAACTAGTGAAAGTTTTCACATAACGCAGTCTGCAGTTATCTCGAAAAGTTTGATATTATTATTGCACCTCGTTTTTCATCGCCCATGCGCTTTTTTGAACATACATATATTTTAATGATTAATTATTGTTTTGCTGTATAACGTTTTAAGCCACTACCTATGTTTACACTCAATCTATATTGTCTTCACCGGCTAAACTAAGTTTACATTTAATTATATTCTCGTTATAGTCAATTAGTCGAGTCCTTTCTGTTCAAATTATCCGAAAGTACTAACCGTAAAATATAATTTCAACTATCACTCCGTAAAATGGTAAAAAAACAAAAATTTATAATAATCACGGATAGACACGTTTGACTATTTACACAGTGTTCATTTTACACAGCACATCGTTTTCGTACTTTCCATATTTTCACATATCAGCATTCATCAATCGAGCTACGTTTACATTAACATTGTCCATTGAGCAACCGAGTAAATGAACTAATTTTTCATTGACGTTTTAAGCGGAAGATAAATTAGAAAAAATAAAAAAAAAATGGTGTTTTTGTTTTTTGTTACTACATGGTAATAACTGTTAATCAACGAGTTACACTGTAAGAAGTTTGGTTTGCTTCAATGTTAGATCAAATTATAAGAATATAAGAAATTAAGTTCGGTTAGCTCAGGCTATTTGCAGATTAATGCAACGCTATAGATTAAGTATATTATAAAATTTGACTTTACACTGGCCACTTTCTGACTCAAGAATCTATAACCGTTTGTGTGTCGAATTACCAAACATAAGTCAATTGAAAAAGTTCTGTACTGAAAAGAAAAAAGAACGGAAAAATTTTTAAATTAAAAAAAATCAGAGTTCCTAAGATTTAAAAATTCACACTCATTAAATCACCGGATTTAGATTTGTCGGATTTAGAGTCGATAAGTCTTTTGAAACCTCGGTGAAAGTCTTGCTGTACGCAATCTCTAGTTTCGTTAACTGATTTTAGTTCCAATCCTTATTCAGATTTTTTTATTCAACTTACGGCCATTCGCTTATACTTGGAATAAATTTAAGCAGTCTGTTGCTCTAACGACGCACGTAAGCAACGTATGAACTTTGTATAATATTTATAATATAATAATGTAGCGAAAAACGGCTGCAATTACGTAGCAGATAATGTATTACACAGGATTTTTATTTTAAATTCAACACAGGCTTTGATTAATGATTGAATTCGTCTTGAATATATTTTCTAAGGCATTTAGCTCGTAATCGCTACCTCTGATACAGTGAACGGCGTTACTTGGTAAAGAAAACATCGATTGCAAACTCTTACTGGTTTTGTGTGACCGTATCGCGGTAACGGTACGTTGTTGTTACTACACCGGCCACAAAATACTTTACCACAATTTCTGCAATGGTGCCTACGTCTCACTACGGTGAAAGCTGCATGACAGGCCATACATCTCGGAGCATCTTGATCCGGTATCCACGCTGGGGCGCGTTCCACACATTCTTCGCCACGCTCAGTTATTGGCGATACTGTTAAAGAGAATCGTGACATTCAGAGTGACGGGTGAATTGATTTGACGGGCAAAAAGGGAGTCTGAAAAGTCTTTATCGTACTTCTTTCGTTCGTTGGTGTTGTTTCATCCAATTCGTTTTGATCATCTCGAATTTCCTGCTCCGGATTGCTTCTTTCATCAGTTTCTATTGGAGCAGCATCTAGTTGGGTAGAAGAATCGAAGCTTTCATCTTTCACGGGCTCTATCTCGTCTGGCGTCTGACTACTGTTCATGAGAAATACGCACTTCAAGATGTTTCTCAAGTCTGAGGCAAAGTTTGTTTGCAGCTGATCGGCTACTCCTGCGACGCAGACAAACAACCGATGGACCAAATCCTCAGACGATCTGAAAAAACAAACATGGCAATAACAGGAATTAATTTACGGGAAGAAATCGCACTTTACATCAGACTTCTCATCTTTGTTAGTTACCAAGTGGATAGTAAGGTAATTTTCAATAATTTGGGATCAACTCGAAGTTGGGTTATTGTCGATTCTTCAATTCTTTCTAGAATTACGCATTAATTGGTACTTTAATGAGTAAACAAATCTGAACCATACCTGAATTTTGCTCTGATTTGGTTTCTGTTTGCAATTTCAGCGGCTTGCATGGCGAGTGCGATTTCCTCATCATCCTGACAGTCACTTTGAAATTCGCTTGTTTCTGAACTTGAATCGCAGTAGCTGGAACAGCTGGAACTCGACCCAATGTCTTTTCTCTGTACCAAAACTATTTCGAGGCTAGTAGGATGTGCTCTTGCGACGACCGCAGGGTTGACCAGCCTTGTTGCTCTTTGGGAATTTCCATTGCTAGAGAAAACTTCTCTTGAACTTTGTGACTGGAAATGATGAACACTTTCGGACGTAGTTTGTACAGGCTCGGCCGGCAAGCCATTTTTATCTGTTCTGCGACCTAAGCCATCGTTGATCAAGCTTGTAGTTTCTTTTGTAGTAATTTTCTTCTTAGTGTTGCTAGCATTGTCGTTCCCTGCCCCCGTATGCTTGTCATGCTTATCTCTTTTCCCTAAGTCTCTTTTTTTCATCCTAGCCAACTGTTCCGATCTCGATCTTCGGTGATCTAAAAGCTTTCTGTTTTGCATCGACGAATTTCTGTGCAGCTTTTGCACAGATGACGTTGTGTACTGACTACTGCTTTGCGTACTTCGCGTTTCAAAATGTTGCAAACGTGGACTCATGTGCGGACTGTGGCTACCGAAGTTGGGCATTTGTCGCGTATTTTGACTTGGATGTAACGTGGCACCAAAACTTGTCAGTCTTGGATTTAAGCCACGATCCGTGGAATTTGACCTTGAACTTTCCGTACTTGTAGGCACTTGTAAGTTTTGCACGCTTCTGCAAACCTTTGCAGTATCATCATGTTCTTTCCTGCTCCCCCTTCTTTCATACTTTCTCAAGTATCTCCTCCTCTGTTTATCCTCTTTTAATTTTTTGATTGCCATTTTGTCCTGGGCATACTTTTCTATCTTATTACCAATCACGTCTATCTTCTGTGATGTCGATGGACAGTTTTCACACTTCAAATCACTCCAGAATTCCTTTCGCGATGTCGACGCGTCTATGTTAAGATTTAAATTCTCCCAATTTTCCGAATAGTTTATCTGAAAGCTCGTCTGATTCGCTTCGCAAACAGATATCTGACCATTACCATAAGCTAAACCGACAAATTCTTCGTTTGTACCATCAAAGTTTGAAGAGATCTTTGGAATGTTTTTAGCGCTATCTAAACCGTTTGAACTCAAAGCATGTACCTCAATCGAACTATCTAATGAAGTAACAGTCTTTGAGCTTCGCAGACTGCAAACGCAAGAATTCTCTGATATGTTAGAATTCTTTCGTTTTGGTGAATTTATTTTCGAACATGAGTAGCTCGTATTTTCTTCGATATCCTCCTCGTCATCTTCGCAAGTGTGTTCAGCATCACGTGGGAAGGTTCTCTTCTCTTCGGGACTTTTGTCATACAGACTTGTGTTTTCAGACGATATCACAGTGCATATACCAGAGTCAGTTTGCTCGGAGATTTCATTTTGACATTCGCCATCGGACAATAAATTAGACAGTGTTTTATTAGCCTCGGATATTAGCTTTTTCGATTCGATGTCAGGCATAGAATTTTGTACATGCATTCCGTCACCAGTAACATTGTTTTCATGCGACACCTGGTTAAGCAGATATTGCGTTTGCAAAACTTCGTTGTTTTCCGACGTTCCCAAGATTTCAGATATATCAGGATTTAAATAGCTTTCGTTATTCTGCAAACTGTCTCGCCTGCTCTCTTCTTTCAACACATTATTTACAGAGAGTGGTGCCGCGCTGCTAGTCGAACTCCCCTCGCTTCCTATGTCCAAATTATGAGTATTTATACCTGGATTATTATCACTCTGTCCGAAATTGTTCAAACTATCAACTGTGCTACTTAAGTTTTCTTGCCTAGGAACGATATTTACTGTACTCAACTGAACTATTTCACAACTGTGAGAACTCTGTTCGTCGTCTTTACGCGATCTGTTAGATCTTCCTGAATTTTCACCGTTTTCTTCCAGTATCCTTAGTATTCGTGCAGTTTCTTTATCTTGACTATGGATGACAGCACTGGCCTCAGTTATCGCATTACGACCGACACCTTGATGATTTTCTTCACCATCCACTGACAAGATTAAGTTTTCAGGCCTAGTATTTATTATCGTTTCGTTCTTACAACACTGTTTACTCTTATCATTTTGAGATCTGTACTCCAAACTCGATACATCAACGTTGTTGGTATCACGTGTATCATCAGTCATATTATTACAGTCTTCGTCAATTATTTGAACAGCGTCGTTCGCCACTTCGTCCATATTGTTCCCAGTATTTTTCGTCACAGTATAAAAATCAACAATGAACTCTTTACAATTTGGATACCCCGTATAAAAGTTATGTACAAATTCCTCGAGGTCAGGAAAATCTTGGCAAATTGATTTCGTCCCTTGCGTCAAAGGCGCTGACGGTTCTTCGTTCGAGCAAAGCAATTTCTCCAGCATGTACAACTCCCGATTGTTCAAAGTCCAGAGTAGCTCCCTTATTTTCAAAAGTAAGGTCTGTAAATTGAACGGAAAAAACGACATTGCAATTAAATTAACAGGCCCATTCCTCTCTACCATTAGATACTATACACGATGAAGATCCAGTTATTCAAAGTGAAATGTATAAACGTCATTTGTAGAGTTCATACTCACTCTAAACGGTCTGAACATCTCGCTCAGAGTATCGGCCGAGTTCAAGCACAACGGTCCTCCTGGAGGCGCTAATAAGCCAGAAACTATCGCCAATCGCGGTATCGTGAACATCAGAGCCGGTTCATAGTTGTCCACATCCGCCTGTCTCAACAGACCTCGTTCGAGGGCTCTTTGAAGTGTTTCCGAAAATAGGACACAAACGAGCTCCTGCTGTTCGTACTCTTTGGTTGATTTCACTGGAACCATAGCTCCGACGTAACATAACTCAAAATCGGCGAACAAACGATCGAATATCTTCAGTGACTCGATCAGCTTCTCTAACGACGGTTCCAGGGGGTTTTGAGCCTGAAAATACGAAAATTTGTAACTCATACGAACATGCCTTGTCGCAAAGGAATCGACTCGATATTTTCATCTGGAAAATTTAACCAAGACTATAAAATAACGAGGATTAAAATATACACTTAGTATTTGAAATGTTTATCTGCAAATAACAACAACAACAACAACAACAACAATCATAATCATATACTCAAAATTGCTCGACTTTCAAGTTCATTGTAATACGATTGAGGTTGAATCGTTATTACTTTTTTGGAAAATGAATGTTCATCGGGTTGAAAATGAAATAAGAATCGCGATAAATTACCTTCAGATTCATGTGACCCTTGAGAGCGTGATCTCGGAGTAAATTTCTAACAATTTCCAAAGACTTGGTAAGAGCCTTGGCGAGTGGCCTCATTGCGGAGCTTTCAGCTTCTCGGTTGATGATAGATGAACCAGCTGCAAGACATTCGGCGCCGAACCAAAGCTGCCCGGCAAGATTTTCCTGCATCACATCGTCGGGAAATTTGACCCTAAAATCTCTATTTGCTCGATTGTCAGGAATGAGGTCGTCCATAATTTGATTGCATATCGTCAAAACTTTGTCTTGACAATGTCGCAGCTGATTGACGAGCGTTGTACATCTCTCCGGTTCTTGTCGACCGTCAAATGAATCCAACTCGCAAGCAACCGCGTTCAAAGATTCATCGGCGTAGAAAAACTGCGCAAGCAGCGATGTGTCGTCTCTCTGTAACACAGAATATAAATTTCTTTTTTAAACTATTTCACTATTTCACTTTCAATTTTACAGCGAAATAAATTTATAGTTACGAGTGCGTTTTCAATTTTTCATTTGTATATACGCATACCATATTGAATAAAAGAAAATTACACCTGAAATAGCGGGATATGTATATATATATATTGTATTTCCACATCTGTTTAAAACGGTCAAAAAAAGTATTATATATTTTACCCAAAAACAATATCATATTATATTACGGAACATTTCGATTAGCGACGATGCAATCATTCAATCATTACCGAAGTGAAATTTAAACTGCAGTCGATATGAATTTACGCTGCAGTATATAATGTAACGTTATACGTATGCCTT
The DNA here is from genome assembly GCF_021155775.2 of Neodiprion pinetum. Lineage (NCBI taxonomy): Eukaryota > Metazoa > Arthropoda > Insecta > Hymenoptera > Diprionidae > Neodiprion > Neodiprion pinetum. The sequence continues at coordinate 25,887,565 of NC_060232.1, forward strand.
AGGTATGTACACATTCATACACACACGGAAGTGACTACCAACACTTTTAAAAGATATGGTTTTCACGCTCGACTCGATAATTATTTATTCACTCAAGTTTGCTCGCGCATGCGCACCTTCACAGCTTACATTTTACATATTTACACCCCGGCTCGTATGCTTGAGAACAATGCCGCTGCAGGCAGTAGTTTCTGTAAGTTAATATTAAAGTAGACATAATGATGATATAATCTTTACGAGGGTTATTATTCATGCCACGTGTCTGCGTTAACAACTGTTTGAGTTCTTGCGGTTTTAGCCCGACAAAAGATAACCCGGCAAAGTGAACATTGAAGGTATACGATGTATTATATACGAGGTATTCCACACCAAATCGGCTTAGGTATGACCCTCATTGCGTTTTGGATTTTTGGGACGACGGATTTGATTTTGACTGTTCTCAAATATACGAAAATCCAATTTACCTGTGAATAGTCCCAATATATTAACTTGAAATTTTCCTCATGAATTCTTTGTTAAGAAATGAATATTTTGAGGACCAAGATGAAAGTGACGGAGATTTTGGTTTAGAAGCTACAGGCGATACAAGTAATTGAAAAGCGAAAAAAAAACTTAGAAAATATAAAGTTGTATTTTTGAAATTTATATGTGATTCGATTTTTCTTACTTTTCAAACTTTAGACTGTTAGAAAGTTTAATTATATAGTCTCTGCCTGTGATTGGAACTTTACATATGCCAGATGCAAGATACAGACACAATATTCTGCGACTTTTCAAAGGGAATAAAGCTCTTCAAATCCTGGCAGTCTAAAGGTTCATCACCTGTTTCACTTCCATCTTGGTCTAAAAATTTGCATTTTTCAACAAGAAATTCATTCGAAAATTGGTTTTTCGTGTTTTTGGGATCAGTAAAAATCAAACCTCTGGTCCAGAAAACCTAAAACTCGGTGTAAGATGATTTTTATACACACTCTACACCGTTCTTGAAAATTAATACAATCGCCAATGGTAAGGATCAGATGTAGATCGGTTTGGGGTGGAATGCCTTATATACATACACATATATATGACCGCGGAGTAAATTGGGAACAATTACGATACTCTTAATTTTCACGCAAAGAAAATAATTTCGTCGTGATTTTTTATTCATCGTAAAATAGACGTAAAATGCACGAGTCTTTTTATCGGACAAAATGGCTCTAATCTTATACCGCAAAATATAACGATAAGAATTATACCTATAAGTTTATACGATTAATTATGTAAAATGTGTTTTTTTACATCGAATCGGAAGATGATGTACTTAATCCAACTGCAGAAAAAATCCTAGGAGATTATTGTTATAGCATATATTTAAAAACGAATCGCGTCGACGGGACTTGAAAGTGAAGTTAGAAAGTTAAGTACACGCGTGTATACGTGTAACTTCCGTTAAGAAGTATAAGAAATATGACTCAGTGTGCCGATCAACGACATATACATACCGTCCAGAATGATCTCATAGTGTGAGTGAGAAACGAGGAAAATCGACGTAAAGAAATATTGTATCTCATACGGTATACGTAGGTACATAGAGAAATATTTTCACTACACGAATAGTTTGTTATATGATTTTAATAGATACCTAAACGTTTAAAAAATACGAAAAAAAAAATTTGAAACGTAAGGTTCTCTTTCATTTTTCAACCTTTAATAATTTCTGAGTCAAATTTGTTCCTCGTCCATATGCACAATATACATCCGTTGTGTGGGTACATGACCTAAGGTGTATTGCGTGTACATCATATTCACCGTAAACAACGTGTTATCGGAGATAAGATACAAGGTACACATTTTATAACAACTAATACGCCGCACTTGAGTGCCGAGATCTTGATTCTAGCTGACAAATATTTGCTCCTTTACCTTTTCAACACATTTTCCGTAAATCGGTCTCTTAATCGATGACAAGGTTATATTGTAAGAGAACAGAAAAACAAGTAGTGAACGTACAGATTGAATTATCTAATTGACAACGAATGAGAAATGATTCAGCGAATTCGGCAGCGCGACGCTGGGACTTTTAACGCTTCGGCGCGTATAAACTCATTATACGTGTAATACTATAGAATTATGTGCCAATGAGGGCCGAAAATAGGAATTATACAACACGTCGTGCATACGGCTTTACATATATTCAACAAATGTCATCCGCGATAAGTAATTCCGACGCTGGCAATTCTCTAAAAGTGTATGTTTTTTTTTTTTTTTTTTGGCACGTTGTTGAAATATTACAGTTGAAGTCAAGAACTGGTTTTCAAAGTTGACTAGACATTTTGTATCTGCGGCGAATTCATGAAAGTCTTTTAAACGGTGTGAATAAAACTTTTATTACAGAATTCTTAAGATTTTTTTTTAACTTAAGTGGAAAAATATATCGTTGAACAGATTTGACGTAATATAAAAGAAAAAAGATTTGAACTTTGTTCTGAGTTTGAATTATATTTTTAGCGAATTTATGAACTGACATTATAATTACACTCATCAAGGTTATGCTAATACTCTAATTGACAATTTTATTCATATCAACTTATGAGGTTTGTAAATTCTTTGTATAATATGCACTGTCGAAATGTCAAAACAACTTAAGCTACTGTATAAGAATGTCTTGTCATCGTATGATAAAAATACCAAAACATGGTGTATACGTGTTGTTTTCTTTTCGACGTTTCATTCGTATAAATGCTTCTGTTCTATACCGCAGGCATATATCTAAGATGTCGGTCTGGCACAATTTTCGTAACCGAAGAATCTCTAACGTTTAAGAAACTTTATATTATATAAATTCATTATTAGGTGAATTTTTTTCTTCAATCTACCACAGGGACGTAGGATTTGGGAAACTTTCGCAAAGCTTGAATATGTGAAGCTCCTCGCGTCGAGTCGACTTACAATTAGTCGTAATTTGATACCTAGAAAAGATAAAGAAAACCAACGTTTTTCCGTGAATGTTATACATTCTCGGAAGCTCGTATCTCTTTGTACAATAACGTCTGATGTAGATGCATCGTTTCCCGCAATGCGATACAACAAAACCACAAGCGTGTTGCGGTTCGCAAGAATTTTGTCGAGTTCCTTACCATAACGTAATTTATTGTGTGATTTACATCAACTCTGAACGGGTTTTATTTTACACCGACATGTAAAATCCAAAACCCGACGCTCAAACTTCACAAAGTGCAAAGTTTCGAAAGGATAAAATGCCAAAAGAGCATAACTCCGACAAATCAAAGTTCCGAAAATGGGAAAATTTTAAAATATGAAACATCGAATTTACGAATAATTCAAGATTTTCAGTATCGTCAATTTCTCGCTTGGTGAAATTTCACCTCTGATCTTTCTTTGTCTTGAATTTTTGATATTTTGACGTTCGGAATCCTGGTTGTTCTGATTTTAGTTTTTTTTTTTTATTTTTCACACCCACTTGTCGAGTAAACTACGCTGTGTAAGTATATTTTAATTTCCAGAATTTGACTCAATCAAAATTTCATTTTTCAGAATTTTGCTCTACCGGAACTTTACTCTATCGTAATTTCAATTTTCGGAACTTTTCAAATTCAGAACTTATCGGAACTTTTCAGGGTTGCTTTACGGAATAAACGTTGAAGATAAGAAAATTCTTCGTTTTTATTTCTGCCTCATACTCTTTGCTGAATCACGTTAAACACTGCAAAATACATTACGTTGCAGACATTTTTATAACTCAATTCATAAATGTAGGTCACGCATTTTCTAGACGAGATATGTTTTATCAAACTTTTGGCTCGTCTACATTTGTCGATTTGCTATATACTCGAAGTTTTAATCGATCATGTTTAATCGAGAACTAAAGATGCTGCTGATACTGCGATTCGATAATGAATTTCTGAAGAGTAAATTATTTAACCTATAGATATCTGTATTCGCGAATACGATACGATGAAATTATAGTTGAATATTACGTTGATATACTATTGATTTATTACGTCAAACTTATTTTAAACTTCGGGAGCATATGATTTGCGAACAAACAGAATTCTTCAAACCGTCGTTAATATTATTACAAGTATCACTTTATCGCGCTCTTGATCCTACCTTCTAGCTTGGTAAAAGATTGTAAGAAATGTTTATAAAACAAAAAAAAAAAAAAAAGAAATGAAAAAGAAACACGTAGGCATACTTGTTACATACAATCTCTCCTTGGACGTATTTCATTCAAAATTGTTGTTTGCAAAATCGGTTTATCATCGTTAGGCGCGAGTGTTTCTTTTTTCTGCAAACTGGGCTATTCGTTGTTGGGGGTCAACCTCCTCGATAAGTCCGCAGCTGGATAGAAACACTAGGCCAACGGTCATATGTGATTAGTTTTTATTTACTCAACGTTTTGAAGTAGTTATCATCCGCGTCTCACCGCGATTTCGAAAGTTTATTAAAAAAGACTCGTATTTCGTTCACAAGACAAACAACGGACGAAGAAACACCGTTTGACTTACATGCGTTTGCACAATATTTATTTACGAAGTCGAGGAAAAAATGATTCATATTTTTGGAGGTTGCTCACGATTGTCTCACGAAAAAAAAAAAAAAAAAAAAATTCGGATATATTTCCGGTTTTCTGTGAACGACAAAAGTTTATTTATTAAATTTTAATTTTTCTCGTTTACCACATCAGGAAATATAACAACGTACGTTTCTGCAATCAAGACTTTACGTACATAAATTTAATAATTTTAATTTACTGCACGTTTGAGACCCAATTAGAAAGAAAATAAAATAAAAAAATAATACCTTTCATCTGTATATACGTAATAAATAAAACGCTTTGTAAAAATTATTACTTATTTACCGGTGATGAGTTTAAATATATAAGAATTCGCCACGTGGACGAAAGCCAATAAAGAGAACTCGAAAGAAATTTTTAAGACGAGTGCAGCCGCGCGGATTGGTCATGCAGAAAAAGAAATAAACGAAATTCTTCGCGCCTAATCGTAAGATATCGTGCTAATTCTTGGCGATGGCAAGTAAACAACAAGAGTATGTATTTTATTAAACATTACAGTATGCTGTATGGGAAGTGGAACATGTTTGTGTTATATCTATAAATAAATATACATCGGTGTAAAAAACGGATAAATTTTGGCGATTAAAGATTAACCCTGGAGACACCGAAAGTGTAAATTTTAATTATGGGTATAACGTGTATTTTCGATACGCTACAAGCGTGATTGAAATAATCATTTTTGTTTTTGTTCCTCTCCAAACGAGAAACAATTTCCCGAACGATTTCTTTACTGCTGTTGGCAAGTATACTTGGCACGAGTAAACTTACAATTTCAGTGTATTTTGACAGGGCAGGAATTAGCAATATTGTATCCTATGACGCAGAGATTTTACAGTTACAAATTTTTCTTGTTCGCGTATATAACGATTAAATGCAGTCTGTACATTTACCTTTCACACATATCTAACACGGAATAAATTGGAGAATAAAATGCGTAAACTTTGTTGGTTTTTTTTTTTTTTTTTTTTGGTAGACTTGATAATTAAATTCGAGAATCATATGTAAAGTAAATTCATCGTGTTGGTACGCATGTTAGGACTTGATTAGCGAAACCACATCTTAATATTATACAGAGAAAACGTGTCGTCGTCACAGATTCGCGGAATCTCTGAACTTGATCAAATATAACACGTTGAAGACACGGTAATTTTCCGATGAGGATAAAGATTAGTAACGTTATTGTAACGATGCATATGTTTAGGAAAAATCTTTATTTCGCACCTTTAGGAATGTCTGAAATTTAGGAAAACATGATAAGTAAAATATATTCACGTGTTGCAACGTCAAATCCTTGAAGATCATTCTATAATTACGCAATGACTTTTCCTTTTATGTTTCGTTACGCTAACATTAATAACTTCAGCTGCATATTTTGCGGAAGGTGGAAACTTTATAGGAAATCATATGCATCAGCGATAGCATAACGGAGATTGGTTATTTATTACGGATATATATCGTACGTACAACAAAGAATTATCTCAAATGCGGTGGCATAATAAATTAGCACGTTCTGTTGAAACCTCGACCGTTATAATTACATCAGTCATCGACAAGATATCGTGCCTCGCAACGCTAACGGAGTGTAGAAAATTATACACTGCAGCGATACTGCTCTGCGGCTTTTAACATGAAATCAACTTGGAAATCGAAGAGATTTCTAACCAATATATATATTGCGAAACGTTATAAACTTTGTTTTGAAAACATCGCGGACTGCTGCGAGCCCCGCCGATTTGACGGAGTTGACGATTTCTAAATGAAAAGGCAAACACGATATCGTATATTTGTTCCATAATTTGTTACTTATCTTATTAAACTTGTCGAATTAACAAAATCATGGCGCAGGCGTATAGACCACCGGATATTATGCTGCGTATAACATGTAACATCGCAAAACGTAATAATAATCATCAGGCTTTAGAATGACATGCAACATTAGAATTACTTGAAATTTAGTAAACTGATGATACGGCATTGCTCAACTCAGATTTTGTAAATTCAATTTTTTCAGATATTCCAAAGGTGCGAAACAGTAATTTTCGTTTCAAAATTTCGATACATCAACGTTACTAAACTTCGGTTTCGTTAATAATCTATTTTTCACGGATCTGCGAAGGACAGTAGGTGCTATTTAACGGCAGAAATAGGAGACACGTTTGTCTGAAATGACGTAGAAGGAATTGAAAATAAATAGAACCGTGCATTATACACGTATGAAAGAAGAAAGCCGCAGCACGTATTTCAACATAGGTGTATATGTATAATGAAGGCGACTTCTGATGAGAGAATAACGAAACGACATTTAAAAACTTGTGAAAACACGCTCTCGTCTTATCAGGTATATAATATATATGGCAAATAGCGAGGTACCTGCGGATTATGATACGGCATGTGTGTCTCTGTCTGAGGAGAGTAATTAAATAGGTACACAACTTGGTTCCGTCAGCATTCGATATACGTAACTGTGTGTGATTGTAAAAAGCGGTCAACCAGGCAAGCAGGTTCTCTTCAGATCGGGAGAGGTTCTACTTTCGATGTCGTTTTCACTTGTGTGCATGCTTTACCATACGTTAAAACGTAGACCTTCTTACAAAACAAACATGAACTCGTACATTATAGACTAATTAAACCCGATGTATTATATGTACTTTCAATAAATGATATCATGGTAAGAAAAAAAAAAAAATGGTAAAAGTATAATAATTTCTTTCCGCATTATATCTTCTTTGCTAAGGAAACGGGAAGGGAAAGAAGAAACGGCACCGATATGAGCACCGACAGAATGTTAATAATCAAAGAGATACGAAGAAAGAAGGAAACATTATCCTTTTCCGAACTAATAATAATTATTTTTTTTTTTTTTTGCGTATAATTATTTCTCGTTTAATACCTCCTGCAGGTTGATTCGAAGTACTTCGGAAAAGTCGGCTAATAAATACCTATAAATTAGTTATCGCGACGAAGATATATTTCTGCAACGTAGTTTCAACTCTGGAGAAAGAAATGTTTCATTTCTGAGATTATACGTAATATATAAAAGCATTGCGCTTTGGGTTTCGATTCCTTTTTATATAGTTGTAATATCTACCTACAGACATCTACGCTTCACGTAGCGGTAATGTAGGTACCTACTAAACGAGTTTTGTCCATCGTCCGTCTCTTCTTTTTAACGATCTAGATACATGACTAATATCGGTGTCATCGCCATCCGCCAATTTTACCTAAATTTAAGCGGCGATTGGAGGGTTTAAAATTCGCTTAGTGTAGCAATAATTGCTTTGCCGACGAGGTAATTTATAGCCTTGCAGCGGTCGGAATAACGTATGCACAAATTATTGACCGGATGCTGCATGAGATTGACGCAGGATTGTCCCCCTATTTTCTGACTTGTGAAACGGCTTTTTGCTTTTCGCACCACTTATCAATATAAACATTTAAACGTCTTTTTTCCTTTGCGGTAGACGGATGTATATGGTAGTAAAAGAATAGTGATTATAATGATATTATAGAAAGTGATTTACCGGTCGGTATTTTTTTTTTTTTTTTCCATTTTTGTGAAACCTGTTCTTTGTATATAATTGGATAAAAATTTCTAGAGATTCGGAACGTTTGAAAATTTCGAAAGTACAATTATTCGAATAATTAAGGCAAATACAGGGTTCGTACGCTTTATGGAACCCGAAATTCCCTGACTTTTCCAGGTGTTCCAGCCTGAAAATAGGATTTTTTTCAGTAAACCTTCCAAGAAATATGCCGCTGATTAATGACAATTTTTTTGCATATTAATACTAATACCTAGTAATTAATTTACTGTCCGACTACTAATTTACAAACAACAGCCAGCGATTTTCAGTAAGAAAAAAACGAAAGGAGGTTTGATATCAAGTAATGTACGTATAAGAACGAGTTTATTTCCTCAAGAAACTTAAGATTCCAGTCTTATTATCTAAATTCCCTGACTTTTCCCTGCTGTAAGAAACTCCCCGAGTTTTCCCGGTTTTCCCTGTGCGTACGAACCCTGAAATAATTCCTGTGGGATTAAATAAAACGTCAACCATCGACAACTAGAACCGAAGATAGAAGACAAGCATTGGATACCTAATAATGAACGAAACTAAAGCAGAACATGGAAACGGATAATTTCAAGACAATAAACTTCGTCTTAAGGGGTTATATACAGTTAGAATTTTAACAGTAAATGTTCCCTTCTAATATATTTAGACGCGTAAAGCAACAGTGTGTTATTGTTTTTTTTATACATGAAAGGTAAATTTTTATTTTTCTCTCCCCAAACTTTAAACGCGTTTTTCTCAAAATGGTGTTTACAAAGTCGGTGACCAACATTACTCGAAAACGGCTAAACCGATTAGTCTCAAATTTTAACACGAGCTTCTTAAATATAATTTTTAGTAATTAATCGAAGATTTTTTCTCACCGGTATTTTTTTTTTTATAAACAATTTAAAGCCGAAATTTTGGTCAAAAATCGACTTTTTTTTTTGAGAAACCGCCATTTTGTCAAAAAAAAATTATTTTGCTTATTCCTTCGATTAATTACTAGATTTAAGATTACTTTAACGAAATCTGTTTGGTTTTTTAATTTCTGAGTATCCAGTTCAAAGATATATAGTGCAATGGTCACCGCAAAACGTCTTTTTTGAGAGGAGCTCCCGGAGATCAGCTGTAGCTCCTTTCCAAATAAATATTTTTACTAATACCAAGTCTTAAAATACAGTTAAAAGATACCATAATATGTGTGCAAATTTTTGTATCAATAAATTTAAAAGTTTTCTCAGAAAAAATTCTGGAAAATTCGCTTTTTTTCGGCCTTCTAACTGTATATAACCCCTTAAAGAATTCATCCTTTATTTTTTTTTTTTTAATAAACATCAAGAATACCCAGACTTTTCCTGATATTACCAGTTAGCAAATTACAGGAAATCTCGGACGATGAATACAAACATACCCGAAAATTTAGACCTGGGTATAATTGACGTAGAAACACATCGTTTGCAAAAGCAATTCGACGACCTCTGATACGCGATTCGAAGAAAATCAAGAAGCGGTTCCTGATCTCTATAATACGGAACCCGAGAAAGGAGGGCTGATGAATAGATAAGAAGAAAGGAAGAAAGTGGAAGCGGTGAGGGGAGGGGAGGGGGGCTGCAGCGCTAGCGTCGAATCAGTAAACAAGGACATAAACTTAATTTATGTATATATGTATAACATAAATTTTCTCTCTCCATCTCTTTTAGTTCTCTCAGCTTTTCATCGGCGGTTCGGTCAAAGAGCGTGACGCAAGATTGTCGAGAGGCTTGCGAGAATTCTTAGCTGCAGAAACGGTGAACGAAACATTCATACAACGTATTCCACTCTAATCGACTCGTTGTATACATTGTACGTACAAGCGTGTAGGTATATTCCGTCTCTCTGGCCTGCAGCCGAGCATGCGTGACTCATCTAATGTTATCTTTTGTCTCTAGCCGTATATTTTTCGCCTCGATTCTCACGTACACCTCTGGGACTTTTTTTTTTTTTTAATTTTATTTTGTTCCCGGTTGTTAGGCCTTGTCCGATGACTGGGTCGTTAATAAATCATCAAACAGCTGATTATACTACAGACGCGTAGGTAATATCGTCGTACACGCGGAGAGAGAGAGTGAGAGAATCGACGGGTGAAAAAAACAAATTAAAACCGACCGGTTAGTCCAATTATATTTAAATCCCGCGAATAACCGTTTGACCAGCGTGCCATGAACAATTCCGAGTTCACGAGCGATTAATATTATTATTACAATTCACCGTCGTTGTTATCACCGTACAATTTTTCCACCATCAAAGTTTTAAAGTTTATCTGGCTGGCGGGTGATTTATTCTTCGTTTCTCTTTAGTTCGGCAACAGCTGACGCTGTATGCGTCATAGAACGGCAGCATAAGTTTCGGAAAAAAATTAAGAAATGCCACGTATATATTCTCTTTTTCTACTTCTTTCCAGACGTTAAATTTCTCCCCTTCTTCCCGCGACAAATCGCGATAATATTACAATCCGGTGTACAACAATCTTGTCATCTTTCCGTCAGTCTACAATGGAATCTATTACGTTATTTACGTATTTAGCTTTGCCGCAGTCGCAGGCTTTACTTACTATTATGGCCTACTCTGCTGGCTCCTCGGTAAAAAATTCGACAAACAAGGTCGTAGTCGTCATAGTAGTGGCCGAGGCTGCGTACGTATTCGCCTTTATTAACCCATCGTTAGGTTTTAAAAAAATTATGCGCACGCGTGAGGAAAATACTGTTCTTAATGGGACGCGTTTTGTTTTCGACATTGAATTATAGACGCGGAGAGACCACGTGGTGGTTGTGGTAGTGGTAGTGGTGGTAGGAACTCCTCGACTTGAAACTTGTCGAAAATTTCCACTGCGCGTGAAGCTGGTTAACAAGTGATGCATAATCGTGCAATAACGACGACACGTATAAATAATTCCGAAACTAAACGCATGTTCTTCCTTATGGTTTCTGTATCTACACACGCGTAATTCGTGGGTAGAAAGAAACAACACACGTCGATTGCCAAGGTTACGGGATGATGACAGGGAAACGATGAACGCTGTGCGAGTGACAGTGTCTCTGCACTTACGCAGTCGAGAGCCTGTAAACGGAGTATACGAAGGTTGCTTCATTTGCCGATGGCGGAATAGTAATTACACAGACGATTTCAACGATTCCCGCGCCCCCCCTCCTTCTTCGTTTTAATATTTATCGAGAAAAGGAGAAACAACAAAGCGCGACGATAAACCACCTCGTTATTGCACGAGGCGTATCTGCATAAATAAATTCAACCGCGACATCGACTTGGCATACGATTTTGTTAATTTTACTTTTGTTATTCTTGCATCGGAGATCGTTGAGAACAACGAGAGATAAAGAAATAATCTTTTACAGTTCCGAGGTACGAGAATCTATCCATCTGGGGTTTGTGGAACAGCCCGATATGGCTGGCTGGTCAGCTAGACAAGACAGCGCGATTGTGGCTGTCACTTGTTTACGCACCTTGGTTGTCAGTGTGGGTGATAGTCGGTTGTTTAGGTGGGACGACTGAACGGTCCGGGACGTGATTGCGGAAAAGACTGACGATGAGAGAGGAGTTTTTGCGATATTGCCCGAGGTTTTAACGGTCGAGAAACGGGTGAGGAAAATCAGCAGCCATCGATGCTAGAGTGATAAACAAACGGTGGGAATATCTGGCTGGCAGAAGTTGAATAAAGAGTCGAATGGAACGAACGTCCCTCGGATTGTCGTCCGTTTTTTGTTTTTTATCCTTTCCAACCGTCAATTGTCAGCGAGGTATACGATGACTGGCGTTGCCAGCACGCCCTTTATTACAAAATCGAAGTTACGCGACGGACTGCGATGCCACAGCGTAACAGAAATACGCTTACTCGTGGAAAATGGGCTTACCTTCGGCCTGTAGAACCATTTTCTTATGGACTCCATGACAACGATGCTGGCTGGCAGGCGAGAAACAAACGAAATAAATCCACGAACTAACGAACTTACGGCCTCGCAGCGCGCGGCTGACACGGTCGCTACGAGCTACACATTTTTAACAGCAAACGCACACTCGCAGGCACCTCGAATTCAGCGTCTTATAGCGCCCCTTGTTCGCCCTCGATGCGGGACGATATGCACACGAATCCCTCGATTGTACAAATCTAAATAATCCACTTGCGATGCATGATTGCAAAGTTGCCCGATAGGCGTCAGTACCGCGTCACACTCGGCGAGTAACTCGGAGTAACTGAAGAAGCTCCTCTCACGCATGCGCCAAAACGGATCTCTGCCTTCTGCGGATTCGCATGCAGCGACGCGTCGCGGGGAAACAACGAAGTAAGTCCGCTTCGTCATCTGTGGCGGAAATTTTGAATCGTGTTGTTTTCCTTGCTGCGGATATTGTGCCTCTCTGAATAATGGGTTGTATTCGGCAGCGATTGAAAACGGCGAGATGAGACTTGGTTCAAGAATTTGTTGTAATACGCCTTCTGATATTCGTTGTCTTCTTACGTTAGCGTTGACTGAAGAATATAAAGACAGTTGCCCTAATGGGCTTTGGTGTGTTCATCCGATGTAGGTAAAAAATGTTATGTGAATTTCTATACAACGAATAGAATAATGCAATAGGGAACAATTCCATGAAAGATATTGGAGCCATTTTATAGGAATAAAGAGAATGTTAATGTCAAAAAATTTTAATAACACTTGACGATAATTTTAGTAATTGAATTACATATTTCAAATATATTGTAAAGTAATAAAAAGTGCTGCAAAAATCACTATTTTCACAGTTTCTCTTCACATGTTCATATCACCATCTGAAATAATATTTCGAAAATGTATTTGGCATCGATTATGTATGGATGAATGAACTCTGCAGTATTTCGACGGGAAACAGTGCGATAATATTTAATCTGAATATAGTGGAAAAGTCAATGAACTTTTTGAGGTAAGAACTCCTGTCAAAATTTTTGTAGACCTAGTGCACGGTAATTGTTATGGACTAATCTTTGGGAAGTCTTATTCGTCTTCTTGAGAGACCACAATTAATATTGTTCAAGTAGACACGACGAATGTGTCGCTATCTGTATAAATTATATTGTAAATATATTGATGAAGAGACTGTGACATATAAGAATTTATATGATGCGTAGAATGTGATCTGATGAGAAAAAGTCTTATATTTGAAAATATTTTTCATTTTTCTCAACTCTATATTTAAATGAACCTTGATCAACGTTCGAATTGAGGATGCAAAATACTTTATGAGTATCAACTAGCTATACAAGCACGTAGGTTGTAATAATGTGAAATGCAGATTCTAATCTGACTACATTTTCAAATCGATTAGATTTACGTAATATAATTAGGAAACAAGTATTTACTGTCATTTATTTATATAACTATATATGGACGAATTAGAATGATGTATTCAGTTGCTGAAAGTTACATAGTCTATAACTGCGTAATATTAATTACTGCGTAGACGTTATATTAGAAATTAAATGATTCTTTGCAGAATATTTAAAATAATAAAAACAACGTTGCCAATCACTGATTTTTCTTCCCAACGGTGATTGATGAAACACTGAATTTATTTACATACCGAAAAATCAATAACTATACATGTTTCGTCACGTTATATAAACTGCTGATCGATCACTGTTATACAATTAATTCCAATGCCTGTGAATTGTTTTTGTAAAACGAGGAAGAAAAAAAACACTTCATTTATCATTGTTGCATAAGTGGAGCTAGTACATCATGATTACAGCAACGTCAGAGAAATTACAGAGTCATCAGATGCATAGCCTGGATTCGATGATATGAATTCGTCATAATGACCAGTGATCGTTACATAAATTGAGATAAATATTGCAATCTAATAAAATTGTAAATCTCGACTGCAGTTAGCTTAGAATTTACACACCATGTTCGACTAGCTGCGCAAGTTTATACGGTAACTATAACTTGTTACCTACCGAGTAGAATCACGTATAAAAATAAGATCCGCAATCTTCTTAATGAAATCGACAGCTCGGTTATTTTGCAAATTGTACGATTATTGTTTCGGGGCTGGTGTAAAATGTTTGTTCAATTGAATCGAGCAGCACTCGAAGTAATTGACTTTGCCACGTTTTGTTCTTCCCTCTCTTACTCTTCTCACTTATTCACTATGTGCTACGTGTGTGTTCCGCTATACAGTGAAATGGAATGATACGGGGTTTTCTTTTAATCACGGAAAGTCGACGGTTTACTTATGTAAACACGTTAATTTCACGCAAAGTAATCAATGCTTATGCATTACACGTATCGCGACTTTTATGGAGCTTCTTAAAAAATTTCTTCATTATATCCGAGCCATAAATCTTCCCTTGAATCAAAGTTGAATATTTTTTTCAACTCCTAACTCTATACATTTCAGTATATAAATTTCAGAATCCAAATGAAACCAGTCTGCTCTTTTCATCGCCGTTTTCTTTTTTTTTTTTTTATATTCATTTGTGGATCATTGCGTCGAATCGCAAACTTGATCCCAACGGTATCGCTCCATGTAAACGGATACATACGCATGGTATACTTCAATGGCTCGTGCCAACTATTGATGTTTGAGGGTAAAATGATTTACGTAAGTGTCGGAAAAAAGTACTGTCAAAAGAATCTAACGAATGCGGGAAAAAGCGGAGAAAATGCAAACAATCGAGCCTGTGTGATAAGTCTGGAAGAAAGAGAGAAACTTGAGTTGCTGACTTTTGAGCGATTCCTAAAAGAAATATCGCATTCTTCAACAAAACGTAAGATCACGAGCTTTCGCAATACCTTCTTTTAACGAGAGCAGCGCGTTTATACTTCTCAAATTTTTCGACATGCCAGCTTTTCCAGGTATCTTCAAATATTGAGAATGATAATTTTTCTCAGTCAGCTCTCATTGTCAGTCGAACAATAAAGGATTTTTTTATTAGATGAATCAAAAACAACTATAACTGTCTGTTTGCTATTTATATGAAACATAAACGAACAAGCAAATAAATTTGATTTTTTTCTGAACCTTTTCTGAGCACTATCTATCCAACGCCAAAAAAGAATCACTTCGAAACGGCTATTCTTCTACAACTTGTACTATTGTCTAGTTACTTAGGTGCACAAGTGTTGTCCTTGCGATGACGCTTCAAAAAAGTCCCAATTATTCGATTCATTTTTCATTCCGGTTCACATGAACTTATTACGAAGGTTTTTCTAGAGTAAAAAATTCAGAAAGGGCTAAAGAAAGTAAGTGTAAACGGATATGCCGTCCTTGTATTTTCGTCTTTTACATCTCGGTTTGACTTCGGTATTTTTTAAGAACTGAATCGTTACAAGACGTGACGTTTTTAATTCGTCGCCGTCAAAGCTCTGCTGAAAAGTTACGATCACGTCCGAAATTGGCTTTGAGAATTGATTCTTAATTTGAAAAAAGATTTTCTTACTATTTTGTGCGAATACCTTTGACATTGGGTTTCTAAGCATAAACACCCAACATAACCGACAGTGTGACTTAATTCAAGCGAGGGAGAATGATCCGCACTAAATATACCCGAGACAGGATCTCAACGGGCAATTATCACATCCGAGGCGTCGCGGGACAATACGGCTTGATAATAATTAGAATTTGATTACCTGCTTTATTGTGACTGGTAGTTGAACATCGCTTGTCTTGGTCTCCCACAGCAGTGTGAATTATAGTACAGCTTTCTGGCAATAATAATCCTAACTACAGAGTAGTTGTTTGAACCGCGGCACCCTTTCAGAAGTAAAGCAGATGCGAGCTTCCTCCTTCATCCCTTGTTCCTCGTGGGAGGGTAGAAGCGTGGGGAGAACTCTTCTTATAAAAGACCGGTGGCAGCCTCCACGATCCATTGGAACAGCAGATCTCATAACCGCGAGAGATACCCACAGCATTTGAGAATTCGCTTGTGTGAACCGTGTGCCAGTAGCTACGTTCAAATTTGATTATTCAACTATCATCGCGGTTTCAAGCCATCAGAATCAGTGACAAGGCTTACTGCGACCTCGCAAGGACAAAATAAAAGAATTCGACTATTTATAAATTGGAGGCTTTTATCTGAGGGAAGAAATTTCGTAGAAAGGTAAGGTGTTCGCTTCGAATGTAGAATTTTGCGTTTCATACGGACCTAATTATAACTATACTTTCGCTTAAAATACGGAAAACAATTCACCAATCTAGTAAGGAGATGAAATCAAATTTGACGAATATCAAGGAACGCGTACGTAGATTCTAATCCTGGATCTTTCGCGGATTTTGAGTGGATTACAATCAATTAGAGGAATGTAGTGAAAGACAGTTTATTTTTCAATTTTTTTCAATTTTTTGCAATTGTACAGATAGAGTGGTATCACTGTGCAATCAAGATTAGAAAATGTTGAACCATTATATGAAATGCTGATATCTGTGAAATATCGAACACACAATATCGACGTACAGTGCCGTTCAAATAGTGCTACTAAAATACCTCGATCGCGACGAAATGAACAGTTTTATGGCATTCGATAACGCGTTTCATATCTGTCGATGCAACATCCCACTTCAATATATTTTTTAAATGTGAAATTACTCACATAAATAATGAATAGACATCTGTACCTATAAACCATTTCAGCAGTGACATTATTAAAAGAAATAAAAAAAATTGAAAAATATAGAGAATTGCAGAATCGAATCCTTTAGACCGGAAGACAGTCACAGAAAGTCGCGACTGATTTTTCACAATTACGGCACCCCTTCGGTAGGTAGTTTATGGACAAAAAATCCGGCGGAAGAAAAATGTCACACTTATGCGGTGTGGCTTACAGTTCGCCATACTAATTGAAACGGATAAGTTTTTTTTTTTCCGAACTATTTTTCGACGGGTTTAAATATTCGTCATGCTGCGGTAAAGCAGCAGATTTCTTGAAAGTTGTTAAATGATTATATTACTGTAGCAGGCAGGCTGTAAGCCACACCGTATGACTATGGCATTTTGCTTCCTCCAGATTTTTTTCTATGAACTACCGAAAAATGCAAGATTTTTTTCATAAAAAATTGTGCAAACATCTCGACGACCAACACTATGAACATCATTTTCCTTTCATTAATTATGTGATTCGATCCCTGAAGGAGTGTGATCCTTGTAAAAAATGATTCGGGACTTTCCGTCAGTATCTTCCAGTTTATCCGATCAACTATACTTTAAGAAGATTTCGGCGTTAGATATAATCAAAGAAGGTATTCCGAAGCATTCGTAATTAGTATCAAATATCTGGGCTTGTCAAGAGGCACGTTGTTAGAGATTCGAAACGTCATTAAATGTGAAACTCTTGTTTCGCACGGTTCAGGTTTCCAATCACAATGGTTCCCCTCGTAAAAATTGTTCGACTTTGCTTGTTCGATAAAAACCATTCCTACTTCGAATCAATTATTCAATACTCTGAAAATTTAATACAGTTTGGTTGATCAGAACTAAATTTCTCAATCCGAAATTTTGAATCGGAATCGAGAATGCTGATCAAGGTGCCTTCATATAGGCGAAATATTTCCCGAAGCTGAGTGCTCGGTCAGCGGAGCGGAAAAGGATGTTTCTTCTCTTACCATCAGTAGTTATTTCGGTCTCTAAATTCATCTTACCTACGGTCGCTAACAAATTTCTTATTACCATCAGCTTCCGTGAATCGACGTCTACTTTAAAGAAGGGTAAGTCGTAGATAACCCTTTCAGTTTATCCGTAATACTTCGGAAAAATTCGGTCGAATGAAGCGAAAGCTACGCGAGAATTTGGAATTTGGGGATTTTTTGATGACTTCGTTCGCTACTGTTCTGTCTTTTTTTTTTTTTTTGCTATTTGCATAGCTTGACATTGAGCAGCATATTTACGCCAAATTATATTCACCGTGAATAATTAGAAATAATTTAAAATAATTTAAGGCGAACAATGGAAGGCTTATATAATTATTTTGCACCGATCGATCACGTATTGGTCAAGCTTGAATAATTGTAATGTACGGAATTGTCGGAAGTCTGCCCATTGTTGTGGCCGATACTCACAGAAGAATGTCAGATGGAATCGTTTTTTCTAGTTTAGCACGATCCAACTGACCGTTAAATCGGCAATGACTGCCCGAAGTCAAAATTACACAATTATATCACCAACACTTGTAACAAGTCCGTAGCGGTGTATTAGTAAGCCTAGTGTAAATTCGTGGCAAGTAATTGCACACGGTTCGCGATTCCACTATTTTCTAGGTATATAATAAAGAAGGAACCAACTAATAATTATACAAGCAACAAACAAGAAGGCTCCAAGATTTCGCGGTCTTCTTATTCTCATACTCGACTCTCTGACTCCGAGGCTTGAACTGTGTGTCTAGGAGATAATCAGGGGCAGAAAAAACGGCCGTCGTGATACAATTTTGATAATTACATTGTAATTATTTAATGAAAGACTCGATTTTTCGGATTCAAAAATAACAAATTAGATCTACGAACAAAGGTTCAGTTGTTTTTCAGTTTCAAGATCCCTCGGAATGGCTGTGATGTCAGAATTGAGAAAACATCTCGATCAATGAAATGTTGAAGAATTCAGATTTTGTCTGTTCATTGTAAAATACGAATACTCGTACTGTTAAGCTGAAAAGTTTAAGGATAAGAGTGAGCCCAACGGAAGCTTGAGACAGCCGAGTCATTCCTCTAAAATGAGATTATTACAGTATTCAATTCCATGCAACCAGGATGTATAATCAGCTTTTTTCAACGCTGATAAAAACTAGTACAAGTGGATGACTTTTCCCTCGGACCCGCGGTGTGTTTCTCCGTATTCATAAAAACTGCCTCATACCGCTCGGTGTATAACATAATACATTTGCTCAGAAACAAGAAATAGGAGAAGAGCGTAACGACTAATATAGCTGCACGCAAAACAATTACAATTATACACATCGAGAGCGTACAGCGGTGAATTACGATCAGGTCGGTTGAGGATAACAGACGAAGTGATCCGCGCAGGACTCGGCGCTGTTATATAAGCGATAAAAGTTAGAACGCGAGAGCTTAGCGAGCCCCGGGCGATATTGCCATCCTTTTGCGATCTTCCACCTTATACCGGACGGCCATTTCGCTCACGAATTACATACGCAGAGAGCAGAAGGCACTGTGTATCCCCCGTGAATCGTGAGCCGAGAAAACCAACCTTCCAAGGACTACGGGACGCGGCTCGATTCACGACTGAAGACCGCGAAGGGACGCGTGCAACGGCACACGGACCCCGCTTATCCGGAGGACACTTAGTAGCACTTACTCTTATCTTAACGACCAGGGACGCGCGGCACGCTAATGGTGCCCACGAATTAGCGAGGGGTGCTAGGAAAATTTTGTGAAACCCGGCACCATGGCCAAACTCGCTTGCCCGTCACTTTCGCGACGATGATCGATACGGCATCAGCCATGGATCATCTCGCCTCATCTCAGACTTCTGGATTTTTGGTGTACCGGTAAAAGCACGTTTTTGCAGAGGTTCCTTGATGGACATTTCGATTATAGGTTTTTTGTTCTTCTTGAATCTCTTTTCTGATATTTCTCTAACAAGTTGAAAAACTTTCTTTTTTTTTTCAACTCAATGGTAAGTTGAATCTGTAGAACTGAATCCTTTTTAATAATTAATAATTGTAAGAGACGTTGTGTGGAACTCACATCTCGATAATGTCGTTTTTATAATGAAGAATTTTACACGAAGTGTATTGTAACAAAAAAAGAAAAACACGAACGTACCCGCAGCTGGTGAATTGAAAGTATCGAAAATTGATGACTCCAGTTTTTATTTTTTACAATACTTACCCTTCGAAATGGTGATATTTCTTTGGGATTGGAATGTTTGATGGGAATTCTGAAATAACTTGTTCTTATACCTGCCAGTACTGAAAAAGAATACCGCAAGTTGAACGCGAGCAGATTCTTTTCACCAAACGTTGTGAAAATGGCGTCTAATAAGGTTTTTAATATTTTGAATCGATTTGAGAAAGACTTTGCTCCGTTTTGCGAGAACAAGATTGTGAGAACAAAGTGAGATATTGTTGCACAAGAGGCGTTAAATTTATATATCCGTATGTATATACGAGGAAATAATGGTCTGGATCGTAAACTATACGTTATACGGTAGTAACGGTCGATAATGTCAGATAAAACTTATTAAGAGTCCGTTGGCAGAATTGTGCGGTACGTCACCGTGTAATCTCAGGAAACACAATGCCGCCGTAGCTGGAATATGAATTAGTCTATTACCGCAATTTTATCGCCGATAATACGCTGATGCGAAAGTGTAACACACCGAGCGTGTACAGCATGAACAATTAAAGTTGAAGCGCGCACGCATAATTGCACTGCGGTGCGTGACGCTTAAAAGTCTTGCAACTTAACATAGATAATTATGCTCTGGCCTCAATTCTATCCAACGACCGTTAAACATTTTCGTTTCTAGACTATCCGGCAATAAAATTTCACGTCATCGGCTAATATTTCGTGAGCCGTGATTGGTCTGAGTTTACGGCCTCGGTTACAAGCCGCACAACGCTATCCGCGATTTCGAGTTAATCGCATATACACCACGAATAAACTTTCGACAAAAGTGAATTAATGCCAAACGACACCTCGCGTAACGCTGCTTTTCTCGCTGTCTCTTCAGATGACACGCTCAATGACCCTGGCGATCTGCTTCGTCTCGATGATGGCTCTGTCGCTTGCCCAGACATTCCAGTACAGTCGAGGATGGACGAACGGTAAACGAAGCGGTCACCCTTTTCAGGGTCTCGGTGGACTTCCGAGCGAATTTGGCGCCGCTTCTGCCGGAGGTGAGGCAACCGGAAGTCAGATCGTTGACCTCCCGACACCCTGTCAACTCCAGAAGCTGAAGATACTTCTGCGAGGAACTGCTGGAACCGATCAGGTGAGAAGCCGGAGGCACACGACGAGGTCAAGAAATTCCATTCGGGACACGTTTCGACCAGTCTCGTTTAATCTTCGATTGATTTTCAGATGTACTTGCTGCCCTGTGAAGTAATTGGCAATTCCGGGCTCCCTTCATCCCCTGACTTTGCGCCAGCCGGACGTTTTAGACGTTCCTCAAATCCTCAGGAGAATAACGACAGCTATTGAAACACAGTGTATTGTCTCTAATCTTCCCATGTCCTTGTCATGCCTGCCCTCTAATAACTAATTAAATAAATAAAAGAAAACTTGCTACGTATACACGAATGTTCTGCACAGCGATTGCGTTCAGGCTTTTTTATTCCTTGGAAGTGAACTTTGAATACGTATATTCGCAGGCCTATACATGCACATTTATCCGGCTATATAACAGTGTGAACTTCGCTAGCTTTTACCATTTGCTTTCCATATAATAGCTGAGCGGGCAGCGTTTAACTGGAAAACCATTAATTTGCAATGATTAGTTTGATTCAACGTAGCTTTCTTATCCTTTATACATATGGGTATTAAAATTCATGCGCATTTTTTTGGTGTCGCGGATCCATGGAAGTAACGCGTGTTGCCGTTTCTTATACAATTAAGCACCGTGTTCAATGAAAAAGGCAAAAGAAAAAACTATGGATCCACAACTAAAACTTAATTAACATTTGCTGTCATTCTCGCATCAATTTCTTATTTATAAGAATAACAATCAGTCAAAAGAACTCACGTACTGGTGAACATGTACGATGTGAGATCTCAACCTAATCCATGCTGATATGCGATTGCAGTCATCGTTAATAAGGCTTAAAGAGGTAGTTGAATTTGAGTCGTTGGCAGATAAATTTTGTAGCTACGTGATTTCCATGCTGCTTAGAAACAAATTAATTAACGGTGCTATGGCAGGCTTTTAACGGCCATCCGATGGCTGATGAGTCGATACGATTGGAGAGGCCAGCGGTAGGGTCTGGGGATTTCGTCTGTCACCGCAAGACAGAGTGGAACTTGGTCGATGAGAGACACTCGCTGATCTTCTGGATTACCAGATCGTTCGATGTATCTGAAATGGTTTCTTCTTTCTTGCCAAACTTTTCGCAAGACGTTAAATAAAACGTGGAGACATTACAGACTGTAACAGAAAAAAGAGTGAATCACAATTTTCCACCTTACGTCGTAATGCAGTAACGGATTTACAAGAAACGTAATTAAAAGGTGATGAATTGAAGAACAGAATTCAAAATTTTACCAGTTTTCGTGGAATCGTTGAGTCAATCACAGTAATATTGAAGACAATTGGTACCCAGGGAAAAAACCTCTTCTCGATCAAGTCTTTCAACTAACCGTAACAGGTTTTACGTCACGTACTCAACGTTTTATCGAACGAGAGTCCGAGGTGATTTCACTGGGTAGCAGGGATCAAATACGTTGTAGACATGCAAATAAAGCCGTGTCTATGTCAGTGGCATGGCATCGTATCGAACGAGGTAAAAACCTTGCCGTTAATCAGAAAGCAATTAGCCAAGGAGAGTCGGAATGAGTTTGATCGCATAAAGTATTAAAATGTCGTCACAAAAGTATGGTTAATCTGTATATATATATATATATATATATATACGAGAAGGCAATTCCCCAACTCCCCGCACAGCAGTCTGGTGTACATGAAACGGTTTCCCATCGAGTAAACTCCCAAGGGAATTTTCCGCAAGTCCCAAGGACTCTATTATATCCCGTAGATATAGAGCGCAGCTATTACATCTATGCCTGTATACGTGGCATTACTTGGTTACTTGGTTTGATACGATATAGCGCGTGCCCAGAGAAGGAAGGCACTGTGCTACGTGGCCTGGCTTTCAGAGGTAACTGTGGGGCGAGCTTTCGGTCCATCGGGGTGATTTTTCTCTGGGGAGGCTCAACAAAAGAGAGCGGCAACAGTAAGTGATTAAAGCATAAGTTTCTCCCCCTCCGAAACAAGTGCGCGTACAGTTTTTTAATTGGTTTATCATGTTCGCGTTATTTCGAAGAGCGCATCACTCCAAGGTCCTACAACAATCAGGCTCTATACTCAGCTGAAAATTTTTTATTGCCTTTGGATATCGGGGAATTGTTTTCAAATTTACTCGAAGAAATTCGATTCATTCCAGAAGACGAAAAATATCCAACTTCGACAAGCATTTTCCCCAATTACTAAACTCCCAACGAAACGACGGTAAACTGGATGCCGCAAATCGCCGTTAGTTGATAGCAATGATCTCTATTATACGTCAGCGGATGATAGGCATTTATAGACAAGGGGTTGACTGATCGATATAATCGAATATCGATTAATCGTAAATTAGATGGACTGCTAATACGATATAACGATGTCGCAGACAGACGTACCGCGGGAGGATGGGTAATTTGCATTGACAACTCTCTGAAAAATGTGTGCATACCTATAGAATTGCATAACCGTTTAGATCCAATTAAACCTGACTATATCGTATGTCAATTTAGGCTGTCATGGCGACAGGGGGCAGGCAAACAAGCAGACGTATCGCCAACGCCCGTTGTTTTTATCTCTTTTATACAGGACTTTCGGAAGGACAGAATGCTGATTCACTTTCACTCGATTCACGGATGTATTTGTTCTTCAATAATTCATCACAAACGAACAGGGTTCCCATTTTTAGGCTTTTTCATATTTCACGATTGCGGGATTGAAATTGAATTGAGAACTTGAGAACCTTCGGTCATAGGCATTACATGATCTATAAAGTTTCAAAGTCATGCGCGGGCAGTTATCATTCGATCACTTATACATCTAGGTGTATAATGTCAGATTCCACAAGCAAGTCACTGTGATACCGGCGCTTTTTCATCCTCCTGTATGTACGAAACATCGGTTGATTGAATCGCGAAGAGTAAGCACAAATTTTTTAAGTTCTTGTTCGTTAACTCGTGACTGGGTTACGAAGAATGGGCTTCCTGGCAAGAATTAAACTCGACAAAAGCCGATTCGACGTCACGGTTCTTTTGGCAAGACATCGCAAATTCGGGAAAGTGTTTGACGCGTAGTAACACACAGGGTGAAGGATTGATTGAGGGCATTGATAACGGGGAGATTGAACGGGGATGGGAATCCTCGGATTATAAGGTGAAACGGGAGGTGAGCGAGGGCGCGATTGAAAAGTATTTCCTCCGACTCGTGAGCCCTTCGCAGCCCTCGACTGTCAGCGTTCGTCCAACTGTCACAATTCCATCCCCCGATCATTCCGGCGCGTGTTCTCTCTTGTTTTTCGTCGGAGGGTTCAAGTTTGAAACGAATATTATTACCTGCGATATGGCGGGGCGGGCAGAGAAAATGAGACGGGCTCTCGCGTATAAATACATAAATCAAGCAATCGGACTAAAAGGCGCGCGGATCAAGAGCTCTTGCCTCGTTTTTGACCCGCTTGGATATTTGTGTGTCGCTTGTCATTTGTCATACGCGTAGGCATTATGTCGTACCTGTATGTATACGTATACGTACGTAGGTACATACTCGAAAGAAGAGGACGGTGAACGACTTGGGGAGACTGACTGATTGTGAGTGAGAGTGAATAAAACGAATGAAAATCGATTCGCGTTTAGATATACAAGCTGTTGCACACGTGGTACTTGTTCATGGTGTCGCTCACTTCGTCTCTACGTCTACCGACCACCCTGAACATTCTCGCATTTGAGTGGAAACGCCGCCCCTCGCGACCCTCCAAGTGTGCCTAACTTAAGAATGGCACAAACGAGAATCTGATGAGCCACTCTATTATGTACACAATGCTTGTATGGCCGCAGTTCGCAGGTATGGGTATCCAATCCCTGACATTCGCATCGCATTAATGGACCTTAAGGGGGTGTCCTGGTCGATTTCGACCTCGACGTATACGTCTATAAATATCGAAACTCGCGTATCTCAAAGGCGGAAAAAGGCTTAACAGCCCCATTGTGTACACCATTCTGAACGAAAATATTCCAGTTCATTTTCATTTGAGGTAGAAATAAAGAAATGGCACGGATTTTACGAAATCGTAATAGTAAATTCGTAGAATTCATGCCATTTCTTCATTTCTGTATTAAATGAAAATGTGTTGAAGTGCCTTTTGATATTTGGAGATGTATACCTCAATGTCGAAATCGACCAGGTCACCCCCTTGACGTTGTGATTCAGAGAGAAACCGAATACCGAGAGTCAAGGAAAATTTACTAACACCTTACTTGTTTGCAAATATATTGCGCTCTTTGCTACTAATGATGATATAGCCTGCACACCAGGGACAATTGAATTGGCAAGATAAATTATCGACTCTTTATGGGGTTCCGTAACGGATGAAGCTAAGCTATTCATGGCTAAGCTATTCTTGCCACATTTTGTTTCGCCTAAAACAGAGTTGAACGGTTGGTGAGTGCAGAAGACTAACGTACAACTTATAGCAGGAAAGCTGCTTTTGTGTAAGTGTTTGAATTCGTTATCAACTCTGAAATTTCGGTACCAGGACTAAATTTCCTACTGCCTGACTGAAATTAATTTAGTATCTCTAAATAACGACACAATCAATTGAACCGGTATCGACTGTGATCCTTCAAAGATGAAAGTTACTGAAAATATGACAGTTTGCCGAGTATTCTTGCAGCCTGGACTGTTCGCGAAAGGACGTGTCATTAAAAAAATATTTGTCGTTATAAGATACGGTAAGTTGAAAACGTATAACGGCTCTCTAAGAAATGATTATACATCGCGTCTGTGTGCGTCGAGAGATTTCTTTTAAGACCAACAATTATTTGTTTCCTGTCCGTAAGATGTTGGCCGCCGAAACTGGGCCGAGCCCAGGCCTTGTTCCTCAGTTTCTCTATTTCCGATCGTTTGCGGTTGAGCGCCACAAAATCGAAAAAGTTTTTTTTTCTTCTCCTTCCTCCTCTCTTCAAGTTTGTTTTTTCACACGGCTAGCGCGGCTCCTCTAGGGCCTTGTTCGACCCACTCGACTGAGCGCAGGACGTCTATTTCCACGCCGACTCTTAATAGGTGTCATTATATGAAGTTGTTGGTTTCAATTTCAGTCGTCGGCCCCCAGAGGAAAGCCTAGCTCACTCATACAAACCGGACCAAGGTCCCTGCTGCAACTACGCCGCATCAGATACAACCGAATCTCAACACTCCACTAGGCACATATCCTCTGCAATGATGCAACGTTGAATTAATACGCACTTCAGGCTATACTTCATTTAGATAACCGCTTCGGATGTACCGAGCACTCCTCTTATTTATTACAACAGTTTACTAACCTTTCCGACCGAAATCTGGCTCCGTAAAATAACGCTCCTACCGTTAAATTCTGCATCCGATAACAGGAGTTGTATTCTTCTGGTACGGTTCACGCGTAGATTACCATAAAGACTCCGAGCAGTAATCTGTACGATCTATAACACCCTACTAATACAAATTCATTACCTTCTCATGAAATTGCAACTATATGATTCTAAAGTGAAATTTTGCATTAATCGAATGATGATGATAAGTTTTGTGACGTTGTTTTCACACCGAGAGAAACGAAATGGAAAATTCATCGACTACTTGTAGATGGATGCGTTCGTGGAGATTAATTATTTCTTTTTATTCTCATAAGCTCATGTCTCATTGTCGAACTGACGTTCCGTTTGTCAGAAGTGGAAAATGTCTACAGCATCAGTGAAAACGTTTCGTTGTGATCTGATTTTCGGTAGATTCATAAAAAAAACCAGATATTCGGTTAGCTGTACTATTTCTTCGTCAAACTTTGGTTGGACATTGGAAATTTTTCACATTAACAACCTAAAACTGTATTAATCTCAAGCCAAAATTGACAAGAGATGTTTCCGACAACCCGCGTCTGGAGTGAATAAAAAAAAATAAAAAAAAAAGAAATAAAAAAAGGTTGCAATTTCGCGGATAAATCCAGAACCCCAGTTTATTTTAATGCGAATTCCGCAATTTTCGCGTCAGGCTTCGTTGTTCACAATAAACAATGATATCCGTACGCCGTTCGATACCGGATGTCAATCACATGGCGAATGGCACGTTCTCTTTGTCGGAACAGGTAGAGAGGTGCCCATCAACCCCATAGAGAGTCGGGTTGTGTGAAACACGTGACTCCCTCTCACCCCCGGCCGAGTTTCTCTCGGCACACGCCCCGGCAATCAATGGTTGATCGTACATCAGTGGTCTATGCTTCCACACGTGAGTGGGTACGCACATAAATAAACGCGTTACGCGGACTCGGAGGCGCGGGGTGTTCCGAATTAAAAACTAATCCAATATTAGCCCCGGCCTTGTCGGACGGCGCGATGCACGCCAATTATTATTACCTCCCTCGAGTATATATATATATATATATATATATATATATATATATACACATGTATGTATATATCTATACATGCATTATCCCGTAGAGTAGATGTGTGGCGAATGTACACCGGCAAGTGTGCGAGCAACGAGCAGCTGCGCAAGGATATGATGTACGCGCTTCGGAGGTTCCGAATCGACTAATGAAATCATGAGCATTCGGAAGACCGTGTGCGAATATGTTTCATTTCGCGGCGGGTTGGATTTTCCTCTGTGTGTGTTTATCAGGCTTGCGTTGAACCCTTGAATCGTGAGCCAGGTACACTTGGGGAAAAACAGGGTGGCGACAGATCGGGAAAACCCGGGAATAGTATGGGAATTTTGTCTATTGGGAAGAGTGAGGGAAAAGTCAGGGAATTCTGATGGATCGTAGGAAAAACGTGCTTTTTTTGTAAATCGTTTTCAAACTTCAGCTATGCTTCGTAAACTCAGTTAAGCTAACTTTCGGAAATGGTATTGTTCGATTTTTAATTATTCGCGTGAAGCAAAGCAAAACTATGTGTTTTTACACCCACGTTTATATATTCGAGGTGCACAACTTCTGGAGTTTTTGGTTAGAAAAGCTACCCAACATTATTCAAATTTTGTGGGAAAATATCAGGGAATTCTGAAGTTTTTGACGGGAAAAGACAGGGAATTTTATTTGAGAAAAATTTTCGCTAGCTTGAAGAATATGGTGAAAATTGTCGAAAATTTTCATGCAAGCTCAAGATAAGTTATTAAATATGTCATTGTGATCGTTGAACTTGTCAAAGCTATCACTTTGTGAGAAAATTAAATCCTGAACCGAGGTTCAGCCCTCGAACATTTATGAATGTCGCATCATTTACTTTTAATATGTATCACTGATCAGGGTGCAAGCTCTCCCAAAAGGCAATGGTTCAAAAACTGCTAACGATTTATTCAATATTTTCTTCATTTAGTTATTGCCGGTTGCATCATTCTTTGATAAATATTATATGTTCTCTTCAGGTCTGAAGAAAGAACTAAATTATTTGATTGACAGTTCGATTTCTCTAGTTGTTATACACACGGTATTTTTCAGGGCGGAACAAAGTTACATTTGCATACTGAACTCAAATGATTTTGATCGTCTTGGCTTGAAATTTAGCTAAAAAATTCTCTCCCATTTTGACTTGCGAAGTTCGCAGGTTTAATTGTCAAATCACTGTCTCAATCTCTGATAAATCTTGGCAACAAATTACGATCGATTTTTAATCACTTCCTTCCATAATGGCGTCCTAACAACATCCAACCCTAAAGGTCGTCGAATATTGTAAGTTTTAATCCAACTCCATCGTTTTGCATGGTAAATTAAATTCTCTAGCAAATGGCCCTCCTTTTTCGAACACGTCTGTAGTATAAGTTATTGTAATACTCGTAGTTTAAAGCGACAAACATTAAAGTTTTCTGCATAATCTTAAATTAAGGAACACGTGGTTTACATGGTAATTTAAACTTATTTTTAGCTTAAAAAACACATTTAGACATTATCCTGTCAATGACCAGAGAAAACGAACATAGTCACTGAAAAATTGACGATTCATTAACGCTCTCGAGCTCTTAACTTTTCACTGTCACTATAATGTAATTTCTCCGTCAGCACAGATCAACAATTAACGATAATCATCGGGCGTGAAATACGGCAGTTTGCACAATTTCCACAATTTCCACGTACGAATCAGCAACGACGGTGATTGTCAAATTAACGGTAAACGGTTCAGAAAATCTCGAAAAATCCCATTGTCACTGAATCACGAATCAATAACTGCCCTGTTCCAAATGAAAGAGCAGATGCCCGCGGGAAGATGAAATCCAGGCAATAACCGCAATTCGCGAAGTAAGAAAAGACACCTCTGCGGGCAAGCTGAGTCTGCGGTGGTGGTTTATACAGGGTTTAATCGGTTTATTTCCCCGAAACGACCGTATAGCCCAAGATCTTCTTCTGCAGACCGTAGAATTGCCCCCTGCATCAGGTAAAGCAGTTCGCCGTTAGCTCCGCCAACACAGGATGTGGCTTCGTTTACGGCCTGTAATTGCAGTGGACAGTCGAAAGGTTCTCTCCTAGCTGATGCGGCCTTCCCGGTGCCCAATTATTTGGAGACGACAAACTTTGGGACCGTGGCTGGCTGTTGGAGGAGGAAAAGAACAGTCACGGAACGTGCTGAGGAGGTGATTTCGAGGAGAGGAGCTGCTGCTGGATATTATATTAGCCGCTCTATACCTACGTACCCCTGTTTTAGACCACCTGAGCCGTTCTCCGCGGTAAAAAATTACCCCCATAAACACGGATCACAGCTGAGTTTCGATCGTAGGATTTCTTGCGAGTGGAAAGAAGAGAAGAAGAGAAGATGTGTACAACGAAACACCTTTTTCACTTACCTGCCCGATGAAAGATGATTGCAAATTTGTTCTTTTGCTCAATCTCTCGACATTACTGCAGCGAGTCACAGTTCTCTTGAATATTTATATCGCTTGAAAATGACAAACTTTACTCAGATTTATCGGTATTATTTTGAAATGCAAAGTTTCACTGTTGCTTATAGTTTCAGCCCGAATTGGTTCTTGCAAATTTACGCACTTTCATAAAAACTGATTATTATCGTTGTTATGGAGATTATTAGAAATGAAGAATTTCGTTTTACAAACTTCTGTACAATTTAATATTAACGTTTGAAATTGCATGTGGAAACGGTACAACTTTATCTTTACGAAGAAGTCGCGCTTTCCGTTCAAATTGACCAGCTTGTTTCGGGCAATTTGTTGTTTGAAAGGATTGGGCACATTTATACAAGTATGTACCAAGTGAGAGAAACTTTTTTTCACGAAACCGCCGACTCCGTGCGGATCTCATAAAAACGAGTGGCTAGTTGTAGAGTAGTTCGGGCTGAGTGATTCGCATACTTAGCAAAGGGTCTCTCGGTCGTTATATCTTCGCAAAAACGGGACGACCATTTTCTCTTGACCGTTGCGCAAGATTGGTAGCACGAAGGATCGCCGGATTCTCACGAAGAACTAATTTTCAAAATCACTTCGCGATATTTCGAACGTACTTGTAGTTCAAATACGACTTTTTATTTGCCTTTAGCTTTGACCGTGATTTAAGATTAATTAGTTTGTTGCAAAGACGACTTTTAAAAACGCGGTTTGTCGGGCTATAATAAGAAGATTGTAATCGGTATACCGAATCACGTGTCTTTTACATAGAAATTTTTCGATTCCTCAAACTTTATTTCGACGCGTTTTTACTAAGGATAGAAATGATTTCGACTTTTAGAATTTCGTAAGCACAAAATATTGTACCACACGATAAATAGAGCAGTTAATATGCCACGTGTGCATTTTTATGATTGATTTTTTCTTTTTCGTGTGCTGTTTTTTTATATGTACAACAAGATTACACATATAGTTACATCACATAGCTTGGTATTTAATAGGTACGTCTACGCTTAGCCTAATATATAATATGTACGTACTTGCATATGATAATAGTAATAATTGTAATTATGCTATCAATAATAATAATAATAATAATAATAATAATAATATGTATCTTTGATAAATATTTACAAGATATGTCGCATCAATCCAGGTCAAGAAAGCAAATGAATATTTACACGATATGTCATTATGTATATTTATATAACTCTGTCACTTCCCTGCAAGATCTCACTGGATAATATATAGTTTATAGAGCACCTTGTGCTCGATTGCTGAACTGCAGGATTACATCAAATTCGTTATTAAAGAATCGCCAGTAAACTTAATGAAAAGTTGCCGTGAAGAAAATTCTCGCGTATCTCACTGTACCGATGGCGATTATTTATAATACATGTACAATTCCCCCCCCCCCCCCCCCCCCCCCCCCCTTCATTCATGCATCGTCTTCAGAGCGCGTTTGACAAAACGTATGAAAATTTTCGCTTCTTGGGGAGGAAAAATAAAATTGCGTTTTCCTCGAACCACGTGCCGATGTACAATTACGATCCGTGTTTATTGCACGATACCTTAATTAATCTAATCGATTCTACGCGTTTCCCCCCAATCGATAATCCCTTCAGCAAATCGGTTCCGTCAAAGGCTGCGGGGGTCCGTATGGCGAGGCCCACTGAGGCATCGGGTGTCCCATTGCAGGCTGCGAAGATTGTTGCACTTCTGCATTAGATGCCGGACCTCCGGAATGCGCTGGTACGGAACCCGGATATCCAACTTTCCCGAGAGCTTCTGCCTGCAGCGAAAGCATCAAACGATTCGCCGCCTGTCGTTCAGCCTCTCGTTCCTCTGCCGTTTGTCTTCTGGAAATCATTTGACAAAAGTGAATACATAAGAGAGGTTAATAAAGGCGATTAATTGTTGAACGAAGGATCATTTGAGGTACTTGATTGGACGAAAATCGATACCTTTTCGTAATTTATTATGAGGTAGTCGTGCATTTAGCATTTCACAAATTAGGTGTTATGATTCGCAAGCCAGGAAGATCTCTTCGTAAATAAGAAAATAGGTAATAACGGAATTACAGACAAAAGCATTTAGACATGCATCGTTACAAATCGCTTCAAAATCCGGTCGATTCGTTCGATTTTACTGTAAGATGATTTATCACTACGGAGAAACTGTTTTCTCCAAATTCACGGAAATACTATTGTTTTGTTCTCATCATTTCTATTATCATGTTGACGTTGTGACCAACAATTTGCAATGATGTCTTGAATATTGAAAAAGAAACGAAAATCCACTTCGCTGACTTTGTAGGAAATAATCTTCTGAATAAAATGAGCCATATTCGTAGAGTAAATTGGAAGAATCAACAAAATTTTCAACCATTTTTCAGTGAAGCATCGACATCAAAGTTCTTGACTACGATATAAGTGCGTTCTATTTCAGTGCATTTCAACAGATTTTCGCAAGTTACGAATATGGTAATTTGATAAATACTCAATGCGGTATTATCTCGTAATAAAATCAACAAAAATGATCTGTTTCCAGCCAACAAACCCGCGATAATTCAATTACAAAAATATTGTCGGACTCGGATATAAATTTCACCGAGAAACGGTAAGCCCGTATATTATCTCACGGAATACCGTTAGCATATTATTTTGCCTTACGTTAGACACACGAAGACGGGTAAGAGGATTCATCTAAAATATCCCGAGTCCCGGTGGGGGTGAAAGAGTGACTGGCGTTGTTGGGGTGGAAAACAGAAGACAAACGTAATAAAGATAATTCGATTCCTGGGCGTGCCGGCTCACGCTCGTCCTCCAGGATGGTACGGAGCCGACGGAGTCGACGTGGCTGCCGAAGAGGGTGAGGGCAAAGGGTGTCTGTTTTCTAGCGCTAAGTCTATTAAGGAACCGCAAAATGGCCGAACTGTTGTTCCAAACCGACGGAATTGCATTTCGGATGCTCGTTCCTCGAGATGAAATATTCTGCAAGTCTTGTCACGTGTCCGCGTCACGTGTCAATCGATTTTATAAATCTCCTATGAGACGGGTTAAGCTTTCGACTTTGATGTAGGAAAGCGCTCGCTGTAATGCAGTATGATGCAATACAGGATTTTACGCCAGTGAAGTCTTTTTCTGGACATTTTTTTTTTTTTGCGAGTGATACGCTAGTGATTATCTAATCAGGATCGAATTTTAAGTTTTAAATATTCTCGTTATCTTGGCAGGAAGTGACGGAAGGAAGTCGTTTCATTGAAGAAAACGAGACATGATTAAAATGGAATGGAAATGGAATATCGTTATCAACGACACACGAATTTCATGCAATATCGTTATACTCTGTATGAGTGGTTGAAAGGTATTACGTTATCAATATACCGAATTTTTTTGAATCGACGAAACTTCTTCAGGTCCTGCTACAAGTTACAGATCAACGTTCAAGTATCGAAAACTATGAAAACCAGATCTTCAAGACGTTTTAAAATCATTCTAGTTTTAAACGGATCTGAAACTGAGACAACGATCAATCGGAGCATAAATCTGATCTCATATAAATGGCAAAGAAACGTCACGCAGCGGATTTTCGTACGATCCTGGAGCATTTAACGTTACTATATGCATATAAAACGATCTGCATCTGCGACTTGTACAACGGTAATTTATTTTACTTCTCCGTTATCAGTGTTCGAAGTACCTCGGTCACCGCGATTACTATGTTAATTGCCTTATTAGCGTCGTAAAGAGTCCAAAGCTACCGAACTCCTTAGGAACTATCCTGCGGCGGATTCAAACAGGTAAGCATTATAATAAGGCAGAACGGGCAGGGAGATATGGAGGGCGATTAATACATGCGATCATAAATCTGTCGCTTTTTCAAACGAGATGAAAAGGAGTCAGTCGAGCCTTGAGAAGCGGACATGGATTGCACGCTCTCAACACTGGTACACCACAGGTTGTAGCACGTAGAAAAGATCCGCCAGTTTGCCTGAATTTTTATCGGAGGTCAAAAACGAGGCCAAGACGCGTTTCTTTCCTCCTCGTCATTCGTACATATAAGTCATACCGGAGCGACATGTTCTCATGGTCCGAGTTGAGGTGTATAATATTTTACATGCTAGGCGTAGGTTAGACGTCCCGGGCAGAGGTGGATATAAAAAAAACCGGAGTTAATTCGAGATGATTGGCTGACCTGTCTACCCGGATCATAATAATTTGAAAAGCGACACGGCGCGAAGCGCCACCGGTCTTTGTAAAAAGGGTCTTCGAGAAACCAGTTTGGACTAACGATCGCGAGATTTCGGTTAGAGATTCATGGCCCGCTCGCTGCAATCTCTCCTGACTCTATCCATCACGCGCGCGTAGATATAGGGCATTAGTAAATTTGAATAAAACCTAAAACATTACACGACTACCGATCGTCTTACGCCCCTGAACTGCCGAGGGGCCCGAGTAGAGGAGCTGACTCGCTCCGGTAAGGCGGAGGCAAAAGAAGGACGCTAAGAGATAAACAAAGGAACATTGGAATCGTTTAATTACCGGCGCGCGGAGATTAGCTCTAATGGAACGCCGCTGTTTCGGACTTAAACCCTTGTCGTTGATTGGCTGCTGGATGTTCGCTGGCGCCTCGCAGACCGAGGTATGTGTGCACCGAGCGGATCGAGACCATCTTGGCACCAGGTCTCAGCGTCGAATGGTACCCGTGGAAGATGAAACCCCTTCTTTATTACCCGCTGTCAGAAAAGGAGGTCGTGTCTCCGGGCTTGTCCGAAGATTCGTGGAACACTATCGGATCTCAGGATTAGATCGGAACGCACCCTTCGTCGAGTTAGCCTAAACTATACGAATATGAAACAGTCCATTGCACGCAAGGATGAATAGTCATGATAATATCCACGCTGCGTCTGAGTCTAATTTTAACAATCTCAATTTTCATTATTATATTCAAAGGGTAGGGTGTTGACTTTTTACACACGCTCGAAACGGGAACCAAAGTTTTCTATCCAATAGTCGAGAAGAGACACGAAATCAAAACGCAAGAATTTTTTCGTCTCTGTGATTAATTTCGGGTTCAAACCTCGATCGATCGGATATGCGGTATAAATTTGTTAGGTGTCCCCTTCCTGAAGTTGGCCATGTAAGAAATTCAGACCGTAATTATTTCCGAGATTACGAGTATCTTCGAAACCATTTGTGGTATTCCGATGCTGAAATTTTCATTGAGATTTGGCTGCAAGACAACCGAAGTCAGGTTGAAAAAAATTTTTAAACCTTCAAAACGGAGATGCTTTGAATTAAGGATGAATAAACCGGAATTAAAGATTGAGAAAATAGTTTAAAAAAATCAGCAACGTCATTTGCACGAATGAATAGTGAACACGAATGAAACAAGGTCCTTGCAATTCGATGCGAACCAATCATCATTGTCACAAATATAATTGTCAAACATGTTTTAAACATTTTCTTTTCAAGCGCAGACACGATAATGAACTGAAGCGCATCCGAAAATATTCAATGAACGGCAAAACGAAGTTGTACTGATTTTCGTAATCGACAGTACGACTAAACGACTTCGTCATGTGATCAATCATCGATGCATTTGAAATACACGTATCCATACATATTTATACATACAGAAATTCGTAATTTATATTGCAATGGCGCAGAGACAACGTGAAGCGATAATTGAATCGACTTGAAGGTGGGTCCTGAATATTTGAAAGATCATTTGGCGGATTATTTCCCAAATCCAGCCTCCCCCGAAATTCGAAATCGCTTCTGCATAATGACAAGGGTTTCACATACGACCCTGCGCACTGTATCGGCTCTCCGGTATTATAGCTGTTATGTATTCCGCAGTCAGCGAGAGTCAGGACGAGCGGAGGTCCCGGGGGAGAGGCAAAATGTAATCGGCAAACCACCCTCAATAATTAATTACGAGCCCGGTTAATTACTTGCACGGGCGTCGCCTGGACCTGTCACTGATACAATGGCGTAGCCTGCAACCTGTTTCTGACCACCGACGATTGTTTTACGAGGAAACGAGAACGCTGAACGGTGTTATTAATTCCGCGGGTGACGTTTCTCTAATTTTCAAAGACGTTTGTCAGCTCTACACTCTCTCTTTCATTCTAATTTCCTCTATATTACGATCGATGATCAAGAACACTTTTTTACAACTATTCAATAAAAACTGTTTATCAAGCCTATGTTCCGTCGATTCTGCGAGACGTTGAATTCAACGCAATTTAAGATTAATTATGGAAACTTTGCGCATAGAGTTCATAAATCTGAGTCATCAACGGAAAAAAAATCGAAAAGCTAATGACAAATTTTATTCAATAACTGACAATTGGCAGAAGTACTAAATTTATTGTAGCACGGATGTCGATCATTATTTTGAATAGCTTGTGAATAAAACTAGCATTATTTATTTCGTCTCAACTGACGCAGATACAGATTGATCCTCTTAATTTTTTTCACTTAAATTATATCATGGTTCCGTGGTAAAAGTGGCAAAATTTTTTAAGAAAATTGGATACTCAACTAAAAAAGCATCGTGGCTAAGAAAAAATCGATTTCAAGTATGAAGTTATGATGAAATACGGTAACTCCTGAGAGAAATATGTTTCACCGTACGCAGAATTGCAAAAAATGAACATTAAGAAATTGGAAGTTGACAATTTGTCACCGCTACTGAATTACGTCGGCGAGATAGTAAAATTCGTACCGACAAAAAACTGTTAAGAATTTGTCTGAGCAGCGCGTTATTTGTGAATAAACCTAGCTGCATAGTTATTAGAAGTAATTTGAGCATAAAAAATTATGCATGCAGGTTTACAACAGTCGATATGCGATATGCTAGAAGTAGCCTAACTTTCGAGCGAAGGATTCCCCCGAGCTTGAGCCGCTATTACGTTACTTTTGTTTTTTTTTCACCACGCCGACAGTTAACGCTGTTACTTTGACGTTAAACAGCTATTAAAACGTTCGTTAATTAAAATTTACGCTCGTTCTAAAACAGAAGGAAAAAAGGAGAGAAAGAAAGAAAAAAGATAGAGAGAGAGAGAAAGTGTGAAAAAGCACGAGCCGTTTACAGATGCTGTTTCAGTTCCTCTTCATGCCGTGCCTTGAATATACGAGGCTGATAAAAACAGGAGAATTCATATTCAATTACCGAAATGAAACCGGCCTGGGACGTTCATTAATTAAAATTCATACCTCACCGCTTTCTCAAAGCCTGGGGTTAAAAAGGCCAGGGATCGTCGAAAAAAATATATGTATATATTTTCACCTGTTATACTAACTCGTTGAAGTCTGATCGTGAATCGGATTATCAACGGTGACGAGATGACGAAAAATTCATCTAGCCAGCAGCCAGAAGCGCACTTTGAGGGTTGGAGGGTTGGAATTCCGAACTTGAAAAGTTCCGAAAACGCTAAATTTCATATTTTTTTGGTAACGAAACTTGAAGTAAAGTAATCGAATTTTCACGAAACATCAAAGTTCTGAAAGGGAAAAATCCCGAAAGAGCATAACTCCGACAAGTCGGAGCTCCAAAAGTGCGAAAATAAGAAAATTTGAAAATCTGAAACATCGAAATTCACAAATAATCGAAGATTTTCTGTTCTGTAAATTTCTGGATTCGTGAATTTTCACCACTTTGATCTTTCTCTGTTTTGGAATTTCGATATATTTACGTTCCAAATCCTGACCATTTTGATTTTCGGTGTTTCCTGATTTGTTATACCTACCCATTCGTTCATGAGCAAACTACGCTGTGTGAGTATACATATTTTAATATTCGGAGTTTTACTTTATCGATACTTTATTTTTCGAAATTCTACTCTACCGGAACTTTACTTCTCGGAACCTTGCATTTCGGAACTTTGAGCCGTCGGGTTTCGAACCATTCGAAAATTTGTTGATTCGTAAATGTTTGATTTCTTTACCTCAAGTTTCGCCACCATATAATTAGAAATCAGGCCCTTTCTGAACTTTTATAATTCGGAACTTGCACCCGCCCCCACTTTGACTATCCGCGAATTAAATCGGAAATTAGGAAGGAGCGCAGTAATTACGTCACGGGTGTAGGCGAGTCGTTAGGTATATCGAAATGCGACGCAATCGTCGGTACAGGAAAAGAGGGCGTGCTTATTGGACGCGTCCGCGGGGTCACCGGGAACACGTGACCTTTTGAATTTTTAACCGCTACTTGGGGGAAATTGAACGGATTCCAACACTGGATTCAAATGTTTGACAGTTTAAAAGCCGAGAAGCACCGAGGCCGAGAAGGGGATGGGAAACGGGGAGGTAGCTGCATTATGAACGGGAACAAGGCTAAGCTGTTACTCCCCGTGAATTATTCACCCCTCGCTATCTCATCTGCTCAACGCCATCTTGTTGAAATTCAAAAGATGGTCGAATAGTAAGGGTTTTAATCCGGGATCAATTACAGAGACAAGTATAATTGCGGTCTACTGCACCGAGAATATAACCGATGAATTATAAGGGATGAATCGAATCCCAAAATCTTCCGATCCCACTGTTCAAGACTTAGGTCAGTTAAGTCTTCCAAAACACCAAAAGGTGTGTTCATCAGTTTTGTTGTACGATGACTTTTCTCGGAGAATATGAAATTGGACTTTTCGATTTCCTTGGTCTTTTTGTATATCTGTTCTGTTCAATTGGACTATATTTTCAGACTGAAAATTCAAACACAAAACGGGTTTTGCGGTGAGTATTGTGGAATCGTCAAGAGTGCTGTGCACACAAATACGCAAATGGAATGGCGGAGTGCCTATCAATCACAATGAAATAAAACAGGAATAATATCGTGTCAGAGTTTGAAACAATACCTGGAATGGGGCTGTCAGAGAAGATGGAACAAAACTTGAGTGGTTGGGACTCAATCGAATAAAAGGGAATGAAAATCGAAGAAGACTGAAATTGAGTCACTGAAAAAGTTTTATTTTCTTTCTGCCTCACATCTGTGATACGTAAGTGAGAATCGATTTGTCACGAATAGTCTGCGCGAAAATTTGTTACAGATGATATTATTTTGCAAGCAAACAGTAGTCATAAGTTATGAATCCAAACCACTGACAGCAGGTGAAGTATTGTGAAACTATTGTGTAAGAATCATTAAATTAGGCTTACAGCTGAGCTCGGTGAGATGCGAAATTGGTTGCGGATTGTTTTTACTTCAAGCACGGCTTAGAGATCATTGATTTGTTTGACCAGAAAAAAGATAGCAAAGAACAAATGCTAAAACTGTCTCACAGACAAACGTTTTTGATTTTATTAAACTAAGTCGACTCCGTATTTTGAATAAATGCACTTTGAACTGTTATAGTATATGAGTTTAGAGAATATTTAAAGCAATAAATGTACACCGAAGTCGTCGATTGACCGAAACTTGAAAGGGGGTGTGATAACTGCACTGTTTATTATACAAAAATCTGTGTTATTCTCGTTTCTTTCGCTATACGGGGTAAGAGGTAAGCTTAAGAAAAGGAACTCTCTCCAAGAAATCGATATTTTGCACGAGTACATTTCCGAGTCAACGATAAGAGAGGAAGAAACATTAGAGTTTGAAAAGGAGTTAACCAGCGGAGAGCCGTGCAGGTTGGAATGTCGAAAGTGGCCTAGCAGCCACGTAGCATCGTGCATCTGCTGGCGTATTAGGAGTCTCTTCAAGATAAGAAAGGACGAAAACATGTAATTTAGATAAAAAGGATTTCGGGGCACCGAAACTAAGTTCGATACGGCGGGGCGTCCTCGCGTCGCGACGCCGGTCAACATTCTTAAAGGATATCGCCAAGTCGATATCTTTTACAGTTAGGGTTTTAAGGGCACCGGGATTGCTAGGACATGAGTCCTTGGGCGATCTTTGAAATTCCTTGATAAACCTTCGGAACAAGTGAAATCTCGAGTGGACAAAACTGAGTGCAAGAGTAAAAAGAAGAGTGAAGAATCGTATACACGTAAGAAGGCACGAAGGAATTTTTTCAGTCCGCATGCACGGCGGCTCAAATTCAGCAGCATCTACACAGATTTATCTGAGTTTCCAGTCTGCGGTTGAGAAAGGATTCAAGAATATCTAACTGCGGCACGAATTGTGAAACGCGTTAAACAGGCAAATTGGACTTGTTAAATTGCAGATTTTACCTAATTTTGTATCCGCATTACGGGCAGACTATTTCTCTACAATACCAAACTCTATTTCGTTATTCACATTGCAAAACAAATTGCAGCAATTACCCGAATTTCATCGTGTTAGAATTCTTATTTTTCGATATTTTTAAAATTTCGTAGGCGGTGAATAGTCCAAGACGTACATGACATTTGAAATATATTAGAAACGGTTTAAAAATGTATTCCTGACTCGCCGAATACATCTATTAAAATGTCACTCTGCCTCCTCGCTCTAACCCGAACTAATAACGTCCAAAAAATTATAACACTACCGGTTGATGAAAAGATGAATTTAAAAGGTGTTAATTTATTTGTCGTTACTCGTTTCTTTGTGGTACCTGCATGAAATTGCGTCAGTTCCTGCATTACCAGCGGAACAAGTAACTTCCGGTTGAAACGAGCGTTTAACGCGTTACACAGTTACTTTTATTTCCCGTAATGTAAAAGTGCGGGGATCGGAGACGATTAATCGGCGAAGAAACTTACCGCCATTTTGTCCTTCTGTTCTGAAACCACGTTTTGACTTGCGCGTCCGTCATCTTGAGGGATTTAGCGAGGGCCGCCCTCTCGGCTGACGCCAAGTACTTCTGCTTGTGAAACCGTTTTTCCAGCTCAGCAATTTGTAACCTCGTAAAGCTGGTTCTTGGCTTCTTCCGTTTTGGCGGCGTTCTGTTTTGGTACGGATGACCGATCCTTCTCGGAAACGCTCCAGCCACTGCGCAAATACGGAGGAATTACAAGTGAACATTAAAATGGTGAAGAGTGCCGTTAATAACAAACATTGCAGTTACAGGTAGGCAAAGTTGACTCTTGACCCGCAAAGTTATCATGGCATTATTTGAATAGTAAATTTCACGTGTGCACGAATCCCAAATTGGGGGTGACTAAAGTTCACCACAAATGTGCTGATATAATGAGAAAACTCGACGGTGTACGTATATGTATAATGGCGCTGCTGTGACAAATCGCAATTTCTCCAACACACGGCACGCTATTCGAAGCCTTTTGTGATCGATGCGACGCGTGCAGGTAAAGGTGAGTACTGTGCGAAAGGATCGAACGAAAGGGTTGGTACGTCGACTTTTTGAAACGGTGAAATGCGAGAATTGGCCGGCCAACGCGTAAGCGGGTAAAGCTAGCATTCAATTATCCGGAATGAATTAGGCGTGATGAGAACGAGATTGAGAAAGTTCAATTTTAGCCCTATCTGATTTCCACTAACAGCGATAGTACTTACGCATAAGGCACGAATAAGATATCGCAACGCGGAGGTTTCTATGTCACGTTTAATTCAACCGGGACTTTTAGCGATCTCTTAATGTGTTCAATCCACTGGGATACATACTAAAAGCTCCGAGTCCCTTGGCAAGCTTCGCTGCACTCGTGCCTCGTACACGTTTACACAGACGATGACTGACACGATTACACAGAGTCATTTTATCGAGCGCGGATCCGGCTGTAGAAAGGTAATTAGGAATAAATTACAAACGGAGAGATGTGAATATCATTACATGGGATGATAATTCAACAGTCGTGTAATAGCCCGAGTACCGGCGATTATCGTCCTAATAAGCGAGTGACGCAAGGGCTTCTCGCAAAGAGTAAACTCGCTGCAAGAGATGCTGCTATGGCGGCGGTAGGGGTGATGGGGTAATGGGTAATACCCGTTGAATAGCCCTTTACCCTTTTACGATGATTCCCTGGTTTGAACCTGCAGCTACGCGTATACGCAGACGAGAGAGGGGTTCTTCCCTGTCAAATTTCATTTTCATGAAAATTTCATGCAAGCCCCTGCACTCCCGGCGTTCCGCCGGCTCGGCTCTCCTTTCATAATTTTTCTCCCGTACCGAAGCTTGGAAACGGTTTTCGCCCGCAAAATTCACCCCCGTTTTACCCGGCAATGGGTTTGCGTGTCACCCGATACCGCAACTCGGGACTGTGTTCTCGATGCACGGTTAGAAAAGCCCTGCCATCCGCTAGAACGCCGATTATTCGACCCTTTCACAGTAAGTGCAAGCGAGAAAGATAAAGAGAGAAGGCGGGTCACTGCTGCTGAAACTCGTCCCTATCACGTGCCCCGAGACTATTTGCCCGGTACCATACACGACGATACTTCTCTTGCTGTTTCAATAAAAATCGCTTCGCTACAGCTGGGTTGAAAGCAGCCGGTTTTCACGTTGCGGTGGCGTGATCAGGGACGATGTGCCGACCGAAACTCCCCGCAACGATAGCTTGTCGTCGCGGCTGCAAAGGAGTCGTTAGCTTAACAGGGCGTGCGGAGTGGGTTTCCATGGAGACCAAGGAGCTCGTGTGTAAGCCTTCTTTATCGTTACAATGTACGGGAGGAAAGTGCTCTAATACGGTGATTTTTTCTCCAACTACTCAAAGACTCGGATAACCGAACTCTGTGTAGCCTTTTCTAGCAGTGCACAGATAGATACCCGGGTAAGAAGTGTAACTTTACAGTGTTCCGGACCGTAAAACGAATTCTCACTATTCATAACATACCCTCTGAAAAATGTTCTTTTCCCGATCTGAAAACGTATAGCGTATCACCTGTGACGCTTGTTCCTTACATTCTTGGCATTCAAAATTCCCGACTTAAGTGACGTGGTTTCAACTGTGCTTAACAGGTTCAGTGAGATCTGTTTTTTGGTCCTGGGGTAAGTTGAGCAATGGAGACTCGCGCTGTAAAAAAAGGCTGCGGACTTCTATGTAGGTACTGTAATCATTTGATGACGATCCAACGTACCATTTGATGTTGAATTTTCGAATTGACCAGACAAAATTCATCTATACGACAGAAGTCCACCATCTTTTACAGTACAGTATTACGGAGTAAGCCAATTACTGTTGTTTGCCAATATTAATCCTTCCAGTCATACATATTTCAACTCGACATTTTGACCTGAATTTTGTTACTCGGGAATATCTAAATCCAAAATGGCGGATCGAATACGGTTGATGCAAACTCGAAAAAACAATAAAAATTCGACGATTCTGGCCGAAACTTGTTACTCAG
The DNA here is from genome assembly GCF_021155775.2 of Neodiprion pinetum. Classification (NCBI taxonomy): domain Eukaryota; kingdom Metazoa; phylum Arthropoda; class Insecta; order Hymenoptera; family Diprionidae; genus Neodiprion; species Neodiprion pinetum. The sequence continues at coordinate 25,930,739 of NC_060232.1, forward strand.
GGGTTTTCGGGGTTATACGAAGTAACAAAGATCATTCCAAGTTGTGAATAAACTATGATAAGTCTGGGACATGGAAGTTTTTGAGTTGGGACGCCGAGCAAGACTCGCTTTTCTGCTGCACCGCGGTTGCTGGACTTGATGAAACGGTTCTGCGCAAACCGCCGATACCTGCCTGTGCAGGAAAATGAAAACTGTTTACTATATCATCTGCTGAATCGAAAGCAATCCAGGGTTGTTAGACGCTTGGGAGAAACGTTCCTTCGTTGTCGTTTGCGAGTTCCTATTGGAGAAGGAAGCGTGCGGCTTAGTCGGCTGCAGGGTATATAAGACGAGCTGGCCGAGGGTGGTGCAGGAGCGAGTAGGCGGGTAAAATAAATGAACATCGACGGTTCGATGAATAAAACAATAGACGCTGGTAAACGCGGGTCTGTGGAAGTAGTAACTGTAGTAACCCATGCTCCCCTACAAGAACGGGAAGTACAAATGAGCATTGGAAAGTAGCTGCAGGGGCGTCGGATCTTCGGCCTTCCGCAGCAGTTCACCGGATGGAATCAGGGCAGATCGAGAGGGCTGTGCATAAAACAATAGACGGTCTGGCGAAGTGCGAGGAGAGCAATGCCTCCGTTATACGTATACGTGCGTAAATGCGTGTGTCTGTACAGGTAGAAGCGGAGGTTGCAGGGATATTCGCCTTCTACAGGAACTGACTGGCAGATCGACGCTTATTCGACTCGGAGCATCAGCGAAGGCGAGAGTGAAGACGGAAGAGAATTGCATCTGCATCCCCTACACACACACACACAGACACACAAGCACACACGTGCGCACGAAAACTCTCTCTCTCTCTCTCTCTCTCTCTCTTTCTCTCTCTACACGCCGCGGGGGTGATCGTAAAAACAAGATGGCGCCCCCCGCCGCAAAATGGCCGACATAAATAAATGAGCGGGACGAAGACTGCGCGGCGGGCTTCGCCGTTGCGTTCTCGTATGAACTGGGAAAAGTTTAGTCCGAGTCATCCATCGTTCTCATGTATATCTATATCACGGGCCAAGTACCTTGTACGAATTCCTTGCCGCGGTGCGATTATAGGCATCCTCCTAATTTGGTAAACGAAATTCCCTACTGATTGTGGTTGCAGAGTCCAGATCGACCGGCCGACGGAGGAATTACACGATGGGGTGTTAAGGTGTTTCGAACATCTTAATGACTCAAGAGTACACTGAGAGAAATGTTTAGTTCCGGTTACCGCTCGTCTTTAACTATTTTTCATTTTTTAACACGATCGAAAAATACAGTTCTAGATACAAAATGAAAATTAGTTTACTAGCTGTTACAAGAAAGTCTGGTATCTGTTATTATTCTTTCTCATTACGATCACTGTTACTGTATTTTCTTGTAACTGTTGCGAAAATTTAATGCTTGTGCAACAATAAATTGACGTTAAAGCCGTGTTTAGCTAAAAAAGTAGAGTAAGCTGAAAAAACTGATTTTGCGTTGCAATTACCAAAAAAGGATCGACAATAGCGCAAAATGGTTACGCGTATCTCGTTTTTCGTAATTCCAACAATATTCGAACAGTTTTTTTTTTAACGATACCTGTTTTACTGACTTTTTCTAGTTACTATAACAAATGAAATTTTTCTCAGTGTACTTGCGCGAGAATCGATTCAATTTTATTGTAAAACGTATTCGGCATTTTTTGACATGTAGTTGTACTGATGTTAGGGAAGTGCGCTCTGGTCAACTAGGAGCGATTAATTATTTTATCGATTGATAATTGGATGTTTTCATTTCAATTTCAATTTTTTTATTACACATGAAGAATCTGTACGATACTTTATATTCAGATCTGACAACAACATCGCGATTACTTTATGAAAAATTCGATACCGATTCCAAGTTTTTAGAAAAAATCATCCGATCTATCGCAAGTACACGTAAATCGTTTTCGTGACGTCACTCTGGATATAGCTTACGAGCAGAACCAGAATCTTGAGACCCATTTTTAGGGTAAAGTTTTGGTTTTTTAATCGGCAAATTTCAAGGCTTACTTTGTGCCTGGGCCGTTATGTCATATATTTGAAGAATTTTCAACTTGTTCCTATACAATTGTATGCAGTTTTTACGGGATCTCGAAATGAAAATTACTCGTACCATGTACGGATGTATTTGACTGTTACCTGTCCTAACTTTTTCAAAATTACAAAATTGGTCATTGTATGAATTATCCCAGACATAATTGAATAAATGGTAATTCCCGCAGAGGGTCGGATTCTTCGCAGTTGAACAAAACGCCGAAAAAAGGGAACCAATTTTTCACACCTCTAATTCAACTCGTTAATGCTGGCATTGAATTTTTGAATAGCCATTCGGCGCAAAGCCTAATTTGAGCAAAACGATCGTACTGACGTTCATCCTGACCGTTGTTCCGATTGGCTGAGAGAAGAAAAATTACCATAGAATATACGTATACGTATAATGTATGTGTATATTCACCAAACCGGGACGATTATCGTTGAAGGGGTTTATACCGTGAGTAGCGGGCATTCCGCGTCGGTCAGCGCAATCATAAACCGTACTTTTCAGGCGAGTAAATTGTGCAGCGGTGGAATTTTATATTGCATAAAACGGACCTGCCATTATATGCCGACGATCTTATTTGGTCTTCGAATTATCCCCATTCGGCGTAAATACGTGGAACAATAAGCGGCGTTGGGTAAAACGCGGCTTGGTTTTAACCGGGGAAATGTGCACGGGGCCGGAACTTAGCGCGAGTGGAGGAACTTTAAACACAGGAAAGTCTCGAAGCTATCGCGTTGTGAATGGAATATTAAAACATCTAGCGAGCATGACTGCAGATTATACGCCCAAATATATGTGTAAATATCTCATCACCGTTCGCGCAGTCGACAAGTTTGGAAGTAAAATTTTATCAGTTGGTAGTTTACTGTTGAACTGGAAAGAATTCGTGTTATTTTCGTATCATCATATCGACTTGGCAGTTCCGTACGGCGGTAACATGCAACTAATGATTCAAAAATTCAAGGCATAATCGTACCCGTAGGTACAGATTTTTTTTCATCTTTGAAGATTCTGCAGCATGTTTCTACCCAGTAAAAAAAAAAACAATTAATCGAATAGAATTCAGTACATCCAAAAACGGAATGAACTCGAATTAAAGCGAATTGAAAAGACTTGTCACTCAGATACTTTGGATTTGTTTTAATTTGACAAAATTCGCGTCAATTCCGTTTTTTCCGTATTGAATTCGATTTGATTTACTGGTTACAGCATGCGTTTGAGTTTGCCGGCTCAAGGTGACAGAATTGCGGGTGTGTATGGTTGCAATAGTTGAAAATCACAATTATCGGCGGGGTAGAATAACCTCGTGGTTATAATATTTTCAATCGAAAAGACTACAGCTAGTCTCGGGCCTTGCGAGACAGCGTATTTATCCATCAGCCGTGGGCAAAGTGAAGGAAAAACGAGAGAAGAGTAACTACAGTGCTGGAGCGGGTTTGAGACTGTCGGTCTCTCCGTAGCAGAAAACAATTTACTTTGAAGGCCGCAAACTCTATTATATGCATACCCTCTCGAGGTACGAGGGCTAATGACTTTCTCCAGCTATGCTGTTAATGTTGCATCATCAAATGGTTCTAAACTGACTCACGATTCGAGCCAACAAAGGTTATGTCTCAAGCTCAGTGGGTCGTCGAGTGTGAAATTTTGATCTCGCGTTCATTCCACGACTCTCGTGGTTGCACCGAACTCGAACCAACTACCGTTCGTGCAGTTATCCACGTGTTTGTATAAATAAAGGAAAACTCGTCGTTGAGTATTGGAGTGCTCAAAGTAACGACGAACTTTGCCAATCAATCATCTGAGTACCTCATGAATTTTAAGGTAAAACGTATCGTTGAAGAACCAGTGCGACTTTCGGTTTATGGAAAAAAACGCACCTGGTCACGTGACGATAAATATCGTAGTATTTGGTACTTTCCACGAACTTCCGTAAATATGCTTAGATGACATTGTTCGTCAATTTCAGAACACCAATCCCGTTGCTGTATTGGAAGTAATTGCCTGGTCTAAGCGCGGGAAAGATAAGGTTTAGTAGGTCTGTAATGGCTGACTGGTAGCTCTCGTAAAGATTTAGCAACGGGATACCGATAACCTCGGCGCTCTTACAACACCTTGCTGGTGTTGGTGTTTCAGCACCGGTATCCCGGGTGGCACGTAAATCGTTCGGCTTTGTGCAAACACTGGTATCTGCTGGCAACGAATTTGTCTCGAGCTGCTGGATTCGTGCATTTTTTACTTTGATCGGAGCAATTTTTATCAAACTCTGCTAGAAAGAGTCGCAATTAACACCGCCATTCTTGTCCATTTACGACTCCGTCGGATGGATTGAACGACTACAAATTGGTTGCGTGTCAAAGACGTTACATCTTATCCTCGAGGAGAATAACCGACGAAACCGGTCGGCGAGCAACGTTTTTATCGAAGAAATATTTTTCAGTAATTTTTATAATGTTCGATTCGTGAAACGGTGATGTTGAGTTGTAGTAATAATTAAACCGCGAATTGAGACGCTCCGATACATCTCGGAGTGCTGCATATAATAGACCTTCGTGTTCTCGGCTTACACGTGTTATAACAATTTTCAAACGGTTTTTTACACGACGCTGGTGTATATATTCGCGCGAAATCGTCGAAACGATGTATGAAATGTTACGCGGGTACTTAATGGATGGCTGGCAATACCGGACTTGGGGCTTCGTAACAGGCACGGACATCGGCGAATCTTATTTATTATTTAATTATTGCCGAGGTAGAGAGCGGAGATTAACGGTTAATCGCAAAATCGTTTTGCAATTCGCGGAACAAGATAATTACATCATTATCTGTACCACGCATACGTCTCCGTGAATGCGGCGCGCGGCTAGTATGCATAACACAGCGTTCAGGAACGGTGTTTGTGGATATATCGTTGCATGCCCATAAAAGTCCCGCAGGAATCCTCCGCATGTTGCCTCTCGCAAGTTAAGCCGCCCGTAGCGAGCGTATCTTATTTCGGTAAGTTAGACGTTTCGATATTTTCATGCGCCCGTTTTCCCCATAATCGATGCCTAACTCGAATCGATGGAAAATGCGCTCGCATAAGGACTGGCAGAAAGGCACGGCCGAGACTCGAGGCGCGTGTGCCGAGCTCCTTCTCGAGTGCCGTTTACATACGTGTACAGGCTTGTACGTATACTTGGAATATATACGAGCTATTGGCCCGGAAAGCTCTGAATAATACAGCAGCAGCTACGCCATATTTAAAATGAGATGCGAACGCAAGCTTAAATCGTCGTTTATACTTTATCTAGATAATTCCAACGGATACTGCAAGCCCCGCAGGATCTGATACATGGCCGTTCGCAGCCGCGCGTGTTGCAAGCACACGCTGTAACAACCTAAACGCATACATGGCGAGAGAAAGGGGCGTACACGGTGAGGGTGGTGGGTTGACGGGGGTGTCAAGTTTTACCGCCATCACTTGGCGTTTGTTTAATTTTATGCGATTTTTTATCGACGGCTTGTAATATCGATAATGTAGGCCACTGCTGGCGGGGGTGTATACGACGTCGGGGAACGTAGAAGAGGGATGGAAGGGGAAGGGGAGCAGGAACGGAGATGGTTTATATCGAGTTACAAGAGTTTGAGAAATGATCGGGGCTTGTGTGTCTTATTTTTTACAGCGGGACGACTTAAACTAAATCGGTCGGGACTGCCGGGTACGTTACACGTGTATACGTGCAAAGTAAAGTAAGGCACACCCGCGGCCGTTTCTGAACGAACTTCTTTGAAAAACTTTTCGACAAATGAGACAAGTTAAAAATTGATCGAGTTGCCGGTTCCCGGCCGTATTGAAACAACTTTATGCCAAAACTTTAAGCCGCGCGGTCTTCGTGTATAAGACTTTTTCACTTTTTACTTGAAATTTTTCATAATATTTATCATTCGTGCAGGTTACGAACCATGTACCGATACAATTTTCCAATAACGATTTCCGAGCAGGTATACGTGAACACTTTAAATACCAAAATAGGAACTTCAAGTTGTTTGTTCCCTTTTCCCAAATCCGTCATTAAACACTTTGGCAAAGATTTGTGCAAATACTCGGTGTAAAATACACTAAAAAACTGACTTAATTTCACAGAGAAAATTTATTAAAAACGATGATAAAATCGTCACCACGGGGAAAACTTGAATTCGTAGTGAATTTGATTGAAATAACGAAAGCAGTTTCTGCATCACTTTCAATTCCTACGGTATGCGTCGCGCGTAGAATCTATATGCATAAGTATGCCGTAACGCGTGTATATATCCTTGTATAAATTTGCGTTGGGATACGTGGATACATGTGCGGTTGGGAGGGTATCACGCTCGAAATAGGGGGAAATGTTTACGATCTTTGGTATCACTCAATCCAGAGCTGTGGTTAGAGAATCGAGTGCTATCCTCGCGACCCCAAAAGCATCCCTGAGTGATCCCGTAATGGCGAAGCCGAGCCACCGTCGAGTACCGCAGGTATATATATACGCATGTACGCGTAGTTTAGAAGCAAATGAAACACGCGAGTGAAAGTGAAAAAAAAAATCTTCAAATTGCCCGCAAAAACATCCCTCGAGTTTAAAACTTGTTTCTCACGATCAGAGGGGTAAAATATTGTCCGGCATCAGTTTGGCCGACGATGCTGAGGCTGCACGCAGCCCTCGTCGTCAGGGCTTTGCCGTATTATTCAACAATTTTTTCGACTCCCTCGAGAAATCGCAAGATTTGCTTCGGGGCTTCCGAATGTCAGTGGAAATTTGCCTTACCTCCGGATCTTGGTGTCACGGTTATACAGTTATCGGCACGGTGACGAGTTCGACTTTACCAAATCTGCGGTATTTCAATTCTAACGGGATTCGTTATCGCCGGCTAAACCTGTTCGTTTAATCATGACTTTGAATTTTCGACAAGTTTCCAACTGCACGACTCTAAACACGGTGTACAAAAACTTTCCAGGAACGAAAAATCTCAATTGCGAAAATCTTGACGCTATAGCACGCAGGTGCCGCACATACGTTGTTACCGAATTGATAATCACCTTGTTTGACAAATTTTCATTAGGTTATACACACCGCGAAGGAAGTTGTACAGAGATTTTAATCTAGCCACTATTAAAAACTTATTTATTTACGGGATGAAGTTTTAAGTTTAGTACCGATCGTCTAGTATACTGTACTGATAAAACTTTACGTACCGAAGCAAGGCCAACTATTTGTTATGGGATCTACGTCATCCAATTTGAAGTTTATTATAGTATCTGACGTGATATAATTTTGTAGCTACTAACGACAATCTGGAACGAGCGCAGTGAAATGCCCATTTTGAATGTTATTTCCACTTGAATTTTCGTCTCAAGCACAAAATTTTGTTCAAACAATTTTTCGATCCTTTACCCAAACTTGTTTTGGTAAACTACTCAAGAATCGGATAGATTGAAATAGATAAATAGTGGGCATAGCGATGAATGTTGACCCAATTTTTGGCCTTCGTAAGTAAGCCTGGATCGACTCTTACCAACTATTCCCTTCACGGCTCTCTATCTATTCTTCGAGAGTATATGGAAATTGACGGTAGACGGGAAGCCATGCGAGGTACGTCTTGTGCCGCAGATAAGCTCAACCCACATCTTGAAAACGGGTTAGGCCTGTTCCAGAGTAGCGATATGGACGTTTAAAAGTATTCGTCAAGCCACGATGCGTAGATCGCGGATGAAGACTCATTACACGTGTGTCGATTTCAATTCTGGAATCACCGTGTTTAGCTATTCCTATAATGTCAATTATTGCGGTACAATCGTCATAAATATTCTGATAAGTCGCGATAACTCGGGTTGTAACGATTAAACGTTCGTTGCCGCATGTGTTCTGTGTTCTTTTCAAATTGCAAAAATGTCGTTTCCATTTATGGTAGCTCACGGCACTGGCCGGAATTCCGAAATTCAGAAATGGCAGAAATTTTTTTTCACAAATTCGTCGATCTATTAATCGAAGACCAATTATCTCATGCCTTTGTTATCTCTTATGCGCAGAGATTTGGTAACGATTGACCGTCGATTCTCAACAGCGAAGAAACTGCAGCGACTGCGTTACACGGCGAAACATCTCGTCGAGTCGCGTTAGAAACTGTCATTGACTTTGGTTGAAAGATATGTCATGGATCTAGAGGGTCGGTACCATTCAGGTCGACGCAAAAATCACCCTCACATTTCCAATCGATACTCAAATACCGGCATTCGGAATGCTAATGGAATGCTAATTTGGCCATCTGACAAAATGGCATTAGTTTATCTTTAATAGGTTTCCTAAGAACATTCAACGAAAAGCTTTGATCGTGTTAGGTGTTCGCGAAGTACCCAGCTGGATCAGATTTTTCGCCTCTTTCAAGCTTTCCTCTCGATTTGAGGACTCTTTCTCGTAGATAATTTTCTATCACCTGCATCCACGGCTACCCGATCGCCGGTCAGGCGGCATGGCAGGGTATTCGAAAATCATAATTATTCAAACCTGTATTACGTAGTAATTAATCCGGAGGCAGATTAGCGCCTGGTCCCGCGCTGGGGCGCGAGCTGAGTGATTGAGTTAGCGCTGAGTTAGGGATTTCCCTCCGCGATGCTGGCAGCCGTAAGGTCGAAGTGGCTCGTCCATCATCACCCGTGCATCGAGCTCGAGTCGCGGCTGAACTCGGTTACATAATTAACGTGGCTTCAGTTTAATTTCAGTGCAGACAATTATACACCTGAGCCAAGCCTCGTCTTAACCAGTGTCCCCGGTCCGTTTCCACAGTGTGCAGTGTTACGAGGCAAGCATGTGCTCGCACACCACGGCATCGTTCTCTCCACGCTCGTAGGTGGCTGGGGATAGATTATGCGTGGAAAAGCAGGAGCGAGTTGGCTAATTAGTTAAATTGACGGTACACCTGGGGCGGAGGGCTTCACGGATCTTGGAAGTTTCGGAATTGGTGTATAGCTGGGAATTGGATCGGTAGATGGTTTGTTTTTGCAATTGAAAGTCTAGCAGTATCAGTGACAACCGACAAGTTTGGTTGTTTTGCCAATATTTGATCCGAGGGTGATTGAAATTGCGGAGTCTCGGGTCGTTTTATAGCCAAAGAGATGAAACGCGTTATTGTAATAACAGTGAACCGAGTTCGAACGAGTTCGCGGCGAGCCCTAACCATATTACTACGTATAAATTACGAATCCCGAGAAACGCTTTCGTAGCCCTCGGGTGATACGGCATTTACCTACCTACTTTACTGACACTCACACGGTATTTCTGTCCACGAACACGAGACCCGTTCGCGTGAACTCGCGTAAGAAACAAATTACTCAGAGCTACATAACTATCGACTACCGCCGCACGATCTCGAATGGCTCTTCGGCTCTCCGTGTGCGTAGGGATTAGAAGCGAGAATATAAAAAGGAATAAAACGTTAGAAACTACCGGTACCTATAAGCACTGCACCGCGGTGTACTCGATGCTCCAATATTGCGTCAATTCGCGTTACATACGTTACGCGGATTTTTTTGTTTTCTCGTGAGCTTAATAGCCCCTTTTCGAAGGGTTCCGTGCGCAAGACCCGTCGGAGCACCTCGGTGGAGTTTTAAAGAAAAAAGGAACGAAGCACGCGCGGTAAGGTGAAACTCTTGTAACAACGAGCATGCGGCCCGTCGAGGTGTATACTTAGGACCAGGGTCGATTTGAAGAACGGAAACTAACGCCCCAGCGTCTATGTGTCGAGGAAATTTCAAACGGTTATTGACAGTAATCAACGATCGAGGATGAGTCCCAGTCGACGTCTGCGAGAGTCCCACATTGCATGGCACAACGATCGTAAACGAGAGGATTTCTACCCAACCCTAACACACCGATTCACGGGCGCTGAGCCTTGCAGGTCGACTTCGGCTTACACTCGAACACCGCACGCCACATTCGAACGGCACAAGTGTCCCTACGTGTATCCACACCTACGGTACGGATACACATCAGCCCGAAGCTGGTGCACGGTGCAGGGATAAGCCCAAGGGTTTCAGGTTTGGTCACGCGATGCTCTTTTTCCTATTTCTTCATTTTTTTACCTCCCTCTCGCTCTCTTCCCAGTATTCGGTTATCTCCGTTCTTCATTCTCCCGGCCTCCGCGATCCTCGCCGCCGGCAGCCGCCCGCCGGCAACCAACCTCGCTTTTACGCACCGTACTTTCCTCTTCTTCTCAGGATTTATTATCTGTTATACTTATACGTATATATATATATGTATGTATGTATGTATAGAGCTGCATGGTTTTCAGATCCAGAATTTTTTCGAGAACTTATTTAACGTGTTTGCTCGCTTCTTCGTGAAAATGAAGCACGCTCAACGTGCAACGACACAAAATGTTATGTACACCCCTGTGATATGATCAAAGTCATTCGCCTGAAAGTTCAAAGAAAACTTTTCTATTTTGTGGGTAGGTTAGATTATTACCGAATAGATTTATCCTCTATTTCTCTTTTGTGCGATTTACAATGAGTAAAAGAATGGGATTCGCTTTTCATCGAAATGACGATCAAATGCCGCACAACCAATTTAAAATCAACAATCAAGACTCCTCTGCCATGACCAACACTTCCATAAACTATAACAATCACAAACATTGCTACTGTCGACAGTCGGCACTAACATGTACCGAGTAGATAATTGTGCAACTGTAACGTGGCTAGCGTAATAAAACGATTACTAATTAAAGTTCAACGCTTCAAAGGCATGCAGATAAAAACCATTCCAAGACTAGATACCTGTATTCATTGAGCAAATGCAGAACTCTTTGTGGATTGTCACGATTCGTGATTGAATATTAAAGATTTTAGATATATTCGTGTGATTAGGAAAAATTGCCGGCAGAGAAAGGACAAATGTAGATATTGGCACATCAGAGACTTCAGTGAAAGTAAACGATGCCGTTATGACTTTGAAGCCATCGCATCGTCAGAATTTATCACTGATAATCACGTAACCATGCGTATATTATATATAACCCGTTGATGGATACACAAGTGGAGTACCAGTACAAGATATTTTCGAGAAACCATTCAATTATTTGAAATCATATGCTTTTGGCTAATGATTTTTTGTCACGCATTTACATCGAGTGTTGGATCAAAAATGCGAAGCAACGGTGCAGTGACTCTTACGACGATAATTCTAGCGAATTTAGGGTTCTGAAATGCGATGGTACCGTTTAGGGTGAATCACACGCAATTCAAGCAGCCCTTGGAAACCCTCGTGAGACGTGATGCAGACAAATGAACCGTCAGAACCCGGTAAATTCAATTGTAGGTGCCCTTGAGTAATTCTGTGGTCACAAGCTCGCGCTTAGCTTCTCGGTGATCGATGACGCTTCTTGCGATTACATTAAACTGCGGAGACGTGGAACCGCGAGTATTCTCATGCATTGGAAAATATCATTTGCAAAAGTACGGTGACGGTGGAAAAAATATGATTGAACAACTGGATTTGAGACAGCTTAAAACTTCATTCAAAGTCAATACAAATTTTTGTTAAAAGTCAATGTAAGATATTCTTATTTATGGTAGTTTGTGTAGCAATGACACAGTTTCCAGTTTCGCTATTCGGTGGTCAACTTGTCGTCCCTCTCATATCAATATCATAAGCATAGATCACTTTGAAACGTACGTTAAATGTATAATCACAAACTCAATTGTTTCGAGTTAGAAGGCCACACAACATCTTTCGGAAACGAAAACGATAATAAATTGAAAAAAAAAAATTTGAGCATGATCGACTAACGGAATTTTAAATTCTATCCTGTTTTGTATATTAGCGTTTATCACTAATACCGGGTGTATTATTGGAGTAAAAAACTTGTGACACAATTTGAAAAAAAGAGAGGTTCACCTTGAATTCCGTGATTACGAGAATTTCGGTTGTATTTTTATTATTTGTTTTTTTACCGCATAATGCGAGTCAATTTATCGCTTTTCTATCGCTCTTCTTTTCGTAAAACAGTAAAATGGATAAACTTTCATCTGTTTCGAAATAAAGGGATCGGGCTGAGCGATATCGCTTATAGAACGCGAGCGAAGGTAGGCAACAAACTTTGAAATCTCCAAAACCACGAGGTAAATAATAGAGTGGATAACAGGAGAAGGCTCTTTGGTGGCTTTTCCCTTAAACTTTCAACCTTGTCGCGTTACCCTTTTTGAACCCGGGTCGACGTGGACGTCTAAAGATTATCTCTTCGCGGGTCACTCAAGGTAAAAGCATAATGCGTACCTTCAATCCCACGTCTTATACCCAGACCGATAACATACCGAACGGTCACAGACAGAATGCAAGTCTGTTGAATTTCGTGACAATAGTAGAAAAGTTTTTTTTAAGCAAGGAATCGAACAATGGGCACACCTTTTACGAATGCATTGGTACGGTTGGAATATAGCTACGTGTTTCGATAATACAGTCTGTTTTCTAATGTGGCATATATAACTCTCTAAATTTGAATCAGTGAAAATTCACTGATTTCCAGTTATGCGTATACCACTGAAAAATAACAGTGCATATGCACTGACGTTACAGTGATTTTTCACTGATATCCAGCGTATATACACTAATTTCCTCCAGTGGTATACTTATAACTGATTCACATTTAGAGAGAACACTTCAATTCCATCGGCTGTTCGTAAATAATCGATAGATGGTATTTGCAATGCGGAATAGTAGTGATAAACCGTATACGTTGTATAGACAGGTATCCATAGACGAGATTTTAACGGTCTATGTTCACAGTCAAACTTCATTAACTCGTCATTCGAAAATTATTTATTTAACGTCAACCCGCCTCCCGACGTGTGACATTAGTCAAGCGAAAAAAAAACCATTAACCGTACAGTACAACATATCGAACACGTTATAAATTAATTGAATTTCGATGTTAGCAATAAGTACCGGCACGTAAGTTCATCGCGAGCCTTGGATCATGCAAGTAGAAATGCAAATGGTCAAACCTGCCAGTCTGTCCTTGAGATGCGGATGAGCGTGGAGAGGATGGACAGCCAGGTTGGCCAACAAACTAGCACGATGGAGACCCGCGGCGGCAGCCTGCTGTTGACTGTGTTGAATGGCCTGCAGGCTCCAGGGTGGAATCAGGGCCTGGGATGGTAGGGTTGTGCCAGGGTTACCGGTGGCTCCCGGGGGCCGGTGTGCCGGCACTCTGATGACGCCACCCCCGGTGTAAATCAGTCCGGAACCACCTGGGAAGAGTCTGAACGGCGCCAAGAGGTCCGGATGCAGGGAGGGGTTCCCGTTCTGTGTCTCGGGGGTGCTTCCGGTGTCGTCGTCATCTTTGTCCGAGAGCTTCTCCTCGGCCTCCGGCCCCCAGGACCGCCTCTCGTCCTCGAGGGTGATGTTCCTGTGCGCGTCGTCCCATCCCCAAGAAACCTTGCGCTCTTTCTCGTTCTCCAGATCCTCCGAGGAGGGACTCTTAGCGGTTTGACCCCGCGTCTCACCCAGCAGCCGACTTATGCTGAAGGGGTGACTCCTTGGCGTCTCGTTCTCCGTCCTGGTCGTCGTGTGGCTCGGTGGCGGGGAGTTTGAGCACTCGGATCTCTCCTCGTGGAGCCCGTGCGACGAGTTTGTGTAATTCTGCGGACTGCAGCTCCTCGAGTCCGAGTCGTCGACGTTTATTTCCTCCGTTGGATCGACGTCGCTGCCGCAATCCGCCCCGGCGCGATCGGACATGTTGTTTTTCCCCCACGCGGGAAAACTCGCCTCGGGAAGATGCCCTCTTCGCCTTCTCGTGAGGAGGCACCTAGATACTAGACGTCATTGTTGCCTGATAAAGAGGCGGAACTGTTCTAGCGAAAAACTTGCCCAAGCTCATGTGGGTGCTCAGATCGAATGGTTAGATTCCACCTCGGAGTTCCGGAGGTTTTTCTCGACCATTGACTACCACCCTGATCAATTAACCAGCTTCACAAGATTCGTTCACTGCACTCCAAGGCGCTCCAGAGTACACCAGCGCAACTTTTTAGCTTCCACGGCCCCAAACCCGTCGGTAATTGGTGCCGTTTGAAAGGTTCGTTCTACCGACGCTCGCCGCAACGGTCATGTCGAGGAAAGAAGGACATTTCGTTACAGCTCGGTTAACACGCGAGAAAAAAATCGTCGTAAAACTACAAAATCGTCAGTCACTGCGTTCGGAAAATTTAGAGGTACTCCTTCTTCGAATGTACGTTTCACAAAACAGGGTAACGACACTGATTGCACACACTTTCTATTTGGTCTCTGTATCGTGACAACGGGAATCCCTGCCTAATTATCGGTGGTCTGAAATTGGGCCAATCAATTAGCGGAAAGAGTTGAAATCACAACCGGACTTCTGCAAGGTGCAAGTCTAGCATCGTTCGAGTTTCGTTGTCGAGTGAAACGGTTGGACCGCGAGGCAAACGAAGCACGAAAATAGAGGGCAACCCCCTACTTCCGTCCCGGCTGTTTGGTACTTACGAAGCTCCACCCACGGCAAGCCATGAGCCAATGGAACTGGGGAAAACCACGCCTCGGAGAAAGTCGATTGGTCGGGCTTAAATTGATACCTATTTAACATTTGAGCAGAATGTAGCCGCCGATCGTCTTTTTCCCCTCTATTATTTATCGCGATCGTCATTTTTTTTCCCCCTCTTCCTACTTCTTCTTATTCTTATTCTTATACCTCTTATTCCTCTTATTCTTTCTCTTCTTCTCTTCTTATTCATCTCTTGGACCACGCGGCTGTATAAGCCAAGCCCAGCCAAGTCGAGTCTTACCCCGCTTAAGAAGTACAAGGGACTTAATTATGGCGGAATTGGAATGCCGAAGTACCAGCTTCACCGCTTCATCCTGCATCGATCATCTTTCTTTCTCTCTCTCTCTCTCTCTGTCTTATCTTCTTGCCACTTTCAATGCGCAATATATGCTCACGCTTCTTTATTACCTCAAGATTTATTCCAAACTCTGCACATCGGAAACTCAACACTTCGTCGTTGTTCGCCTTGAACACACTGTCGGTATTTTTATTAGCAAAAACAGTACCAGTGCAGGTAACTCGTAACCGGTACCTACAAGAAACGTTTTTCCTCATTGTGACTTTAACTGAATCCTTACGCAGAGACGACTGGTTTAAAAATGTAACTTTAGACGCGAACGCGACTAGCTAAGCACGTCTTCTCCCCATAACTGACATACAAATTTCCAACTAATGGCTCCGCTGTGCATGTCTCGGTCGGCAGGCCAGTTATTATTCATTCTTTGGGATCCATGGTTCCAGGCCAAGTCAATCTCCATAACTATCCAGACTCGTAAAATTTAAGCAACACGGATACACTCAGCGTTATTAACAATGGCTCGAATCTCATGATAGTACCTTGAAGTCGATATTTAGATTCCTCGAGTTTTCACTCCTCTTCTTTTCTTTTTCTTGTCAGTTATTTCACAAAGTGAAAGGGGTTTGAAGGATGAATCGAATACTCGTGACAGGGATCGATCTCCAAACTTGTTACTTAGTCCGACTAATGCGTCGAATTTCGCTGAGGGTTCCTATCAAGTGATAAAGCTTCGTAGGTAAACAGTAAATCTATTCGAAGCAGGTACATCGTGAATGACAGCTGAAAATTCTAGTCAAAAAAAGCTAACGATAAGAGTGGCGAGGCAACCGAGCCTTCCAAAATGTTGGACCGTGGTTCTTTTGTTTAATGCTACTTCTCTCTGTCCATTACGATGTATGCATGGCTACATCAATCTTTCCCCGTTTACGCAAATGCTCACGGAGGATCGATTGATCGGAGTAACCCGCTGGCAGCTGACAAGCTGCAAACTTGAATCGTAGCTAAGCCGGCGCCGCCGTTTACCTCGACGATTGAAAGTATCCGAGCTACCGATCTCACCTTTCGATTCAAAGTCTTCGACAATCGCTGAGCGCTTATAGGTATGATGTATGCATATAGGAGTGCGACGTGAATGTTGCATGAAGAATATACATTTATTGTAATCGTGCACGTGGCAACGCGACCTCATTGCTACATCGAGAAATAATAAATCGGTTATTGACATTGCCGTGTAATCATTTAATGATTACAATATTTATTGTGTTTACTACGAATGAAATTCTACCCGAATTTATTTGTCGTAATGAGAATCTATCGTGAAATTCGTCTCAAGAAGCACAAGTATAGATCATTGGATGTATGTGGCATCTTTACAAGTGTATTTCACTGCTTGTTAAAAGCCACGTAAGACGGACCCGGCCGTCTATGAAATGATATGAAAATACGTCATATCTATTTTAGCGAGAAGAAAAATGTTTTTTGCAATGAGAATCGTCAGTTTTCGGATTGAAAAATTTCTTCTCTCACAGACGATCAACTCGAGTTTAAATCCTATCTTGTGAACGAAATAAATTATCATTAATCTTCAGGTTAATTCAAAAAAGCCTCTGTACTTACATTATGAACAGTGCAAAAAGGTCGATGAAATTTTTGAATTTTAATTTTTCCACATGCACATGCGTACGTAAAACTTGTACAGTCGAATTCAAGAACAGGCTTGAAAATTGGTGAGCCTGATATTCTTGCGAACATACGCGTGAATTTTCTCTGCAGCGATAAAAATACCTGACTCGTCGACGTGACGGTAAAATGGTTTCGCAGCGTTTCTCCGCGACCGCGTATCAGCAAGTGATGCGGCATCTCCGCAGGTAGATAGAAAGTAGCCGGGGTAAAAGACGATTTTGAAATCGGTACAGGCGGAACATCAACCGATTTTGTGAGTCCTCCCAGAAATTATGCAAGAAACTTGTCCCTCAATTGGAGATCAATTTAGCTGTCAGGCGTCCCGGCGTCACTTAGGCGTTTTCACCGACGTAGAAATAATTCATAGCACCCTTTAGAGTGGATCGCGCTAACGGCAGAGTCTACGCCACCACCTACCGTTGCTGGCAGAGGTTGTCGGAGGGTGTTTTTGGGGCTTGGCGAAGGGGGTTAAGGGGCGGGGGATCAGACGGGGCTGCAGGGAAGAGCCGAAGGCGTCGGAGCGTCGAGCTTACGTAACGACGCCGCACCCTCGCGGTAGCTGACCGCTCTCAAAGATGTGACGACAGAGAATCATGGCCCCTGTTCCCTGAAAAATCATTTTTTATTCAGCTCTTTCTGACTTTTATATAAGTCCTTTGCAGCGCGGCAAAAGGTTGACTTGTTGAAACCTGACAACGCGGCTGCGCTTCTTTTTTTTTTTTTTTTATTTTATTTCATACGTTTACGGGCTTCTTCTTGTAAAGATTTCTTTACTCCATTTTTTTTCCACCTTTCTTTATCCCTCTCTTCCAGTTGTACAGACATGGTTTTTGCCCCACGATTTTCGTCGACGCGGGAAATAAGGTTGCACGGATTTATCCGCGCGCCGCTGTTTAATTCGGTTCTCAGTGGGACTTCTGTTTCCGCTTGTCACGAATAATGCTAGCCTATACGGTTATCCGTTAGTGGTCATAGTCATTTCCAAGTGAGATATTATGCAGCCCCTGTTAATTCCATTAGTCCGGTTACCACATCCCTCGGGGGCTGAAACACTCATCTGATATTGGAGTCACTGGATCCTGTTTTGGCCGAGGGTAATCAAAAAGTGCAATTTCGCACCACGTACCTACTAGGATAGTATAATTAATACATCCACATTCTGATCGTACTCAGTTTTTTTAATATAATGATACTCGCAATTTTGCTGCAATATTTTTCAATTTACTGATATTACCGTATTTCAGGTCGAGCGATCGTTTGGTTGTAGGCCTAATTTTGCACACCTGTGATCCAGTCACAACGTCTTAAATTTTGCTATCGTGTGTAACTAAATTTGAACAGAATTAGAGGAAAGAAGTGACACTTTCACTTGGAAATATCTAGGTTGTACATAATGACGAAACGACTATCATCACTATACGCATTACAAATATTTGGATTCTTATTTTTAATTATAACAGATAGATTGATCGAAATTTTAATTCAAAATTATTCCAAGTAATAATTAATGCAGCAGTTATCACAATGTAAGGGTTTTTCGTTGCATACATATTTTCTGTGAGATCGAGCAGCACATCTTTGCTCCAAAGTGTCCAAGTGCCTTTTGATAAATTGTTTCGATTTTAATTCTGTTGAGGTGCGTAACATTGGTGTTGTTTACAGTTAAAAATTGGCAAAAAGAAATACCGGGACGTTTCAAAAATTCTAAAATATTGTTGCTCAAAAACTCGGGCTTCAACTTTCTCAATTGGTAAATTTTTCGCAGCCAAGCCGTTGATGAGAAAATGGATCATTTGCGCTGTAAGAGTATTGAATTTCACGTGTCGAATCTGGATCGATACGATCAATGATTACATAAGTGGGAATATCGGAATCTGTAAATGCCGACGAAAATTTGAATCTTTGACAAGACAGGTACGTCGGCATGTATGCGCTTGATACGAGCACGATCAAGTTCCAATTCTAAGCGGCGATATCAGTGTTTGCCAAAAGCTTAAAATCTGTATCGCGGATTCCCGGGTATATCGAAGGGTTTCCTTTGTCAACGAGGCGAGTCACGAAACCATCGCTCTACTCAACCGCTGGATCACCGTCTAGACTAAATCGGAAGATATCCCGTAATTTGCAGGTTTGCGGATAGAGAACTACAGAAAATGACAGTATGGTCGCTGCGGCGTTTATCTCGGCTCGACGGCGGGCGGTAATCGGCGAAAGGAAAGCAGGGCTTCACCGTATTGGCGGCGAGAAAAACATCTCGGGTTTCCGGTAGCTCACCGGCGTGGATCGAATGCACCCCCGCATTAAGGGACCCGGTTGCGGGTTAAGGGCTGATTTCCCGGTATGAGAACCGGGAATCGATGGTCAAAGGGCTCGTCGACGTAACCGAGAACCGTGGCAACCTGCCGAAAGCGAACCTGTCTGCAGATATCGGCGACACTTGCCAGGCGCGAGGAAATTATTCCCCCGAGCGATAGAATTTCAAAACAAGCCAATCGTCCTGCGATCTGTCGGGAATTGAGCCAAGTGTGAGATCACTCGTGGCGGACAAAAGATCGAGGGAAACGTTTGGGGCTCGAAAGCAGGGCTCCGGGGTCGCACGCCCCCAAACAGCCCCCCTCATCCCCTGGGACCGACGTTCGAGAATTATAATATTGTTTGGGGGCGCCTCCCCTCTCCTTATTTTCCCGTCCTTCGTTCGCCGTGCGAAATTTACGTCTCTCTTTATCTCTTCGGGGGACGGATTGTCAGGCTTGACAAGTAAAGCTCGCTGCACCGGCCTGCATACACCCAATGATTAGTCGAGTCGAGGAGCGGTGTGAATTCGTAAACGAATGAAACAAGGGAAAACGGGGCGGGGTTGAAGTTAACAATTTGAAAAGTTCCGAAAGCGCGTAATTACGAATTATTTGATGACGAAACTTGAGGTGAAGAAATCGAACTTTTACGAAACAACAAAGCTTGGAATCGTTGCAAACCCGACGGCTCAAAGTTCCGAAATGCAAGGTTCTCAAAATAGGGTAAACTTCCGATAGAGCAGAATTCTGGAAATTAAAATAGACTCGCACAGCGTAGTTTCCTCAACGAGTGGGTGTGAAAAATCAGAAAAACGAAAATCGGAATGTCTAGGATTCCGAATGTAACAATATCGAAAATTCAAAACAAAGAAAGATCTGAGGTGAAATTTCACCAAGCAAGAAATTGACAGAACTGAAAGTCTTGGATCATTCGGAATTTCGATGTTTCAGATTTTAAAATTTTCTCATTTTCGTACTTTCGAAACTTTGACTTGTCGGAGTTGTGCCCTTTAGGAATTCCGACCTCTCGAAACTCTGCTCTTTCGGAGCTTTGAGTATCGGGTTACCAACCATTCGAAACTTTGATGTCTCGTCTAAGCTTGATTACTTTACTTTAAGTTTCGCCACAAAAGAATTCGGAATTTGGCGCTTTCGGAACTGTTCAATTTCTGAATTTCAATTCCGCCCCGGTAAACCGCGATAGAAAATGAGCGGAGCGCTTTTTCCTGTATACAATCTCAAATCAGCGATCGTTTAGCCGTAAACAAGTAACAAAAAAACGTAAGTAAGCAAAAAATCAAAATCGTACGAGACTCCTAAATGGCAGCTGTACAACCACAAGAAATGCAGCCCCTGCTACTATCCGACACCCCGAAATAGTGTTCAGAAAAGTTCGTTACGATGCCTGTAATAACGCAAGTTTGAAGCTCACGACATACAAACCGCCGCATGTGCAGGGTTTGAATTAAGGTTTTTTTTTCTCTCTGAGTAGGAAATCATCCTAACTCGTCGTTAAACACTTTTCGTGGAGCTGAGTGCCCGGATGTATCCGGTAGTTTTCTTAATGACAGGGGATGGCGCTTCCTCCCCATTCCCCGTGTTCTTGTGTCACCCAACCGCGTGCGGAAAATGTAAGTGTGGTAAAACAAAGACGCAACGCCGCTCGTTAGTGCGGCATGGAATCGCGGACAAACAAGGTGGGAAACGGTTTGGTTGCTGCCGCTGATTGCAGGATCTACGATCAAGAAGCTGCAGACAGCAGTTTGGCAGTCGGGAAATAGTTCAACATTTTCGGAAATTTAAAGAATACTCCGTTCTTGTGGAACGATTTTTAACGGTAATAATCGACCGTTCTAGTCCACATGTTGAAATCTGCTACGTTTACACGAATTCATCTTACGAATTCCAGAGTTTTGCGACACTGACTTTGATTTGCAGCCATTGTATTCTTAAGTGAAAAATTTTTTATAGCTAACCTGTCTTTGTTATCGCGGTCGTTGCTCTAACAATAAGCAAGATTAACGACCGTCGATCTCTGGTTGACGAGATGGAATTCGCCTGGGGTACAGATCAATTTGTGAAAGTGTATATGCGTACTACGGTTAAAGCAATTGTATCACCGACTTTAGAAAGTGTGCGAGTCTAATTTTTGTGCTGTGAGATTACGCGGGCAGTGAAGAAAAAAAAAATGGTGTGTTTAATCAACAACGATATAGTAAAAACTACCGTCAAGTCACTTTTTCGAGTTTAGAAAAAAAGCTCTGTGCTAATCTGCCGATTCAGGAAAAAACGTTGCCTATTTTCTACCAAGCGTTTTAACTCAAAGGACGCAAACGCCATCGAGAATTGAAAAAAACTTGTTCAACTTCGAACGAAACCGAACGCATGCCATGATTTAACTTTCGCTTGGTAAAGATTAATTGCCGCGTACTAACAAAAGTGCGGATACCTGTCTTATGTCAAGACTGTTTGTACAGCGGATAAAATGTCGGTAAGAATGAGGCGAGCAACGGATTCAGCCGGAGCTGAGCGGGTCGTTGAGCAATATCCTTAGCCAAGGCCACAGCGGTCGGGTTCTCGTGCATCAACGTTTTTATCTGCAGCGCGGTTATAAACTGAGAGGCGCGTCGTCGGCGAAGTCTGATGGCGTCAAAAATGGCGCCCCAGCTCCAGCAACTCTCGTATAAAGAGATATTCTCCTCGGACAGCGTGCCGTCTTAATCGTCGTTTTATTTTCACAAATTATCCCTAGTCCGCTAAAATTCTTTCCCTTTTCCACGCGTCATTTTAACGACCTGCTTTTAATCGCTCTTGTTGTACCGCAAAGCTGCTCGGCACAGCCGAACAGAGGATGCTCGTAACAAGTAATTCCGTTTGAAATTCGTTGCCGTTTTTTTCTTTTTTTTTTGTTTTTTCTTTCGTCAATTATGAATAACGTTTTGGACAGTGATGTATTACGAGAGAAAGTCTAACAAAGGTCACGAAGTCGTCGGAATGTTTTACACTTGTCGGAACAAGAATCTACAAAATTGGTATATTCTAGCAATGAATGAATTTAATTTCAAGAAAAACCACTTATACTCACTGATTCTGATCTACGCCTATTCAACGGTACAGTTTTTCAATAAAAAAAAGCAAAATACAGTAGACTCGAAATTTGAGTAGCGGTTCGGACTCGAGCCGCAGTCTATGATGGACTCTTTTCTTTCCATCTAGAAAAATAAATAAAATAAAGAAAATAAACGTACATCGGGAACGAATGCTTTCGGATGCAAATAAGGTGGGAAATATCATTAGCAACACGTATTATAAAACTTGTACGCTAAGCAACGAAACTGTGAAATCATGCGACAAAGCGGAAACATCGGTTATTCGATAATCCTTTTCTACCGAGTCATTGGAAACGTACGTGGAGGGAAAAGCTCGCGATTAAGAAGCTCGTTCAAACGGCACCGGCTACGGCATAGCAAACGCGAGCAATCTAATCGTCGATTTTCCTGCAGCCTATTCATGCTCGCCAAGATCGAGACAGGCAGTATCTTCTCAATCGGACAAATGGCGGGTTAGACTGCGGGAAGGTTGTACAGGTGCCAGAAGAGCTGAAGGCAACAATACAAGGAGGCCGAGTAATAAAGTTGTTCGGAGGTAGAATACAAATCGGAAGGCTCGAAGATAATCAGGTTATCCTGGGCGGAGAATCCCCCGGCACTGAATAAATGTTTTACCGTTGTTAACCCCGCTGCCACCCCGGCCTACGTCCACGTTTTCCGTGTACATGCGATCTTGGCGTGCGATTCGCGGCTGCGGCTGCGGCACTCGGCCGGAGTGTTGGTAAGAAATATTGGCCGGTCATCCTTTCGTTATAAAGCTTTTGCGTGTAAATGTTTCAGGTACCGGAACGGGGCGACCGCCACAAACTCACCAGCTCAATGCTCTGCGGGCCGATTTACTTACGTTGACTTTAAATTTCTCCCTGCATCGTTACGAGCTTCCCATATACCTACCAAAGCTCCCGGGAACCTCTGACTCTGGTCCGGAGCTTGGACGAGCTGATCAATTAGAATCCTCAAGGAAAAAACACCGGTATTCTTCGTAAGCTTGGATTAGGGCGAGGGGGCTTTTGGGCTGCAAAAATTTTCAGGAAACTGATGTGCGTTCTAAGATACGATACAATAAACAACTGGGCTTGGACGAGAGTCGATTGCAATGTTCTATTATAAATTATTCTCACCTATGCAAAGCAAAAGATGAATCTCAGTGTTATAAATGACGATAAAAGAAATTCTCGATATCAACATGCTCGACAAATCGATCTATAATGACAAGCTAGTTAAGTAAGAGTATCTTCATATAAAATTTAAAATACTCACGTTAATGTATGGATTATTCTCGAACATATTTACTTATGGAGAATAAATGCGTCGGCAAGTGCTGAATTCTGTCTTATTTAACTTACGAATTAATTTTCTCTATTCTTTTTTATGAAGTGAAAACTTTTTAGGTACGCGAAGCCTCGCAGAATTGATTTCTACATGGGTAATACACTGCAGAGTTCGGTATACGAGTGTAACGCATTCGATGGATCGGAAATGTATTCTTCTTGTACTTTTACTTATACATGTGTCAGAAACAATTTCTCTCTAACGCCCGAAATCCTCTTCTTTCGCTAGAAAATATAAAGCAGTCAAGGCGCAACGATGTAGATAATTCTTTTCAGTAAAATATATCGATGAATATATATATTCATCCTAATCGGTTTAACATCATCGGGTCTAACAAATTTCTAGGTGCTTTTCCGTGACCCTGTCTTATCCAAGAATGTCTGAAAACTTTCTAGAGCGCTAGGAAATCATAGGAAATTGGGCGGGTTAACATCGATAGACAGTATAAACGCATTCGTTAGTTTGATTCGCAATCGAACGAATTGAACATGAAAAAAAGTGTCGTCCCGACTCCTGGATTTGAAAATTTTTTCAAAAAGGGAACATTATTCACGCCAAAAAGATTCTCATTACTGTATAATGTTAAAACAACGCTTACATTATGCATATACGACAAAAGAATGTCCTGTGTTTTACCAATTTTCTGACACATTTCATTCCTCACTCGTGAAATTGAGCCGGGCGTGCATTAGCGAATGAAACATGAATTCTGATGGCCGGGCCCTTTCGTCTGAGGGGCCTGGAATGGTAATTGTTTCTTGGGAATTAGGATAGTGAAATATCGATCAAATAACTATCCATAATTGTACGTACCGTGCAGCCCGTTGCTCGTTAAATGAATTCGCGAACGTAATCACCTTCGTCATGGGACGTGATTAAATTTTCAACAACTTGTTCCAATTTGAATTCATTCGCGTTGTCGCAGCATCATAGCGTTCACTTTAATCCACCCTGTATCCGCGCGGCAGCTGCTGCTGCTGGATTTATCTACTTTGTATACTTTATTTTTCCTCGCGGAGCAATTTTCAGCCTTGTTTTAATTCATCCCCTCATGATTTTTTGATTGATTAACAGCGAGTCTGACTTGAGACGCGTAAAAGGGCGTAAAAAGATAAAAGAATTCTTAATTCACGCTGGCGTGGCTTTAGCTTAAGATGAGAATAGGAGGGCTGAAGATGAAGGGACGAGGGACGCGCTGATTCTCCACTTCGTGACGGCAGTACGAAAAATCGTCGTTCGCTTATCTGAACAAAAAAAAAAAAAAGAAAAAAAAAACCAAAAAAAGAACGAAACGTTTCCTTAACAAATCCTCGCAGCGATGTGTACAACTACTTCAGACACGCGCGTAACTTCAACATACGATATATCAAGTCTCCGTTTTGTTTTTCTTTCAGACCCCTTTCCGATTCCTACGAGATCAGAAATCATTTTCGTCACCCTTAGACGAAAGTCTCGCCCCACTCTCTTCTCGCAGCGTGAATGGACATAAATATTCCGCGTCACGGTGTATACTTTATGACGAAATTAATCTGCGTTGGAGGATTTACGAGTTCGCGGCCTGCCGCTCCGCGAATTCTAAATCATCGTGCAAAAAGTCGGGCCGACTTAGCCGCCGTTTAAATTACGCAATAATTAATTAACACCTTAATTATAGTACCTACCCTTGAAACGGGGGTGAAAAAAATACCCGCGCTTGCAAACGTCGAGTTATACTGTCGTACGAGCTTTTTCGCTGGAATCGATATTTTTTCCCGAGAAGCGTTTTATGCTTCGTTGAAACGATTTCCGCAGTATAATGTGCCTACATTGAAACAAAGGCAACGATTATCCAATTTAGAAAACAGTCATCGTACGACTATATTTTCTACCAAACTTTTATCATACGCCGCCGTATCGTTGATGGATGAAAAAAGAAAAAACTCACGCGCGTTCTTTTCCTTCAAATTATGAACTATATCAATTAAGTTCTTCAATTTCGCGAATAATGTATTCCATATCTCTGTACAACGATTACGATCTCTGGTAAACGATGAAATTAGAGAAGAACGTTAAAATTTGCATCCATGATATTCAAACCTCTTAACGAAACTGTGAAATTCAGTCTCGCTCCGATTCTCACTGCGACAAGTACAGTGTATAAAGGGACGCAACAGCGACGAGTTTATTATGAATTAAAACGATGAAAATTTAATGCGATAGTATAGTTGATACGATAACTCCACAGGGGGATGTATCCCCGCAGTTCCTAGGAATACACGCACTGCTCAATTCTCAATAGGAACATAACAGTCTTCGCATGTTCCACCGAACCGCGTGCGTAGATTTTGTGTCCGAGGGGTGAGAGAGAGAGAGAGAGAGAGAGAGAGAGAGAGAGAGGGCAGGGTGCAGGAGTGGCCGAAAGTCCCCGACGCCGTTTCTATCCCGCTGCGAAGTTGTACCAGGGAAAATATATCAAATGGCAATACGCTAAGTGGTCGGGCCTGACATTGACCAGACAGAAGTTCGCAAGGCAGGCAACAGCGACGTGGCGCGACCAGATTAAATTGTATTTAATTCAAACGCCCATTCAATTTACTCGCGTGCATGCCCAGCCTTCACCCCTGCAATGACGGCCAGGCGCACTAACTCCAGGTTCGCAAAATTGCACGCCAGTCACGACGAGCCGCAGTTTTTGATACCGTTTACCCGGAGAGGGGGGCGACCCCCGATACAGAATCACAGATTGTACGTCTGCTCGCGAGAGTTATGATGTGTCGTTCAATCATATCGAACCAACGCGAGTGGGGATAGGGGGGAAAAAAATACTGAATCCCCGTACGGTGGAAAGGGAAGGATTATTTCACGTTTCTCAAAAACTGTCTGTTCAGATTGTTCGGATTTTCATTTTTGTTATTTTTTTATCAATTCGTGTCTCGTATTTTTGAAATACGTGCGTTTAAATCCAAAATTGACGCATCGAGATAGGAGGGGGAAGTTTCTTATCCTCGTGGTTGCATCGGTTTTTTAACAACATCACGTGACGCCATGTTTTACTGGGCGGGCAGTTGCAAAGGCCTTATTCAACGTGAACAGTAACGCAGATAATAAACCGTCAGATTCTAGGAACTGATGATAAAATCGTAAAAGTAAGGGGGATTGCAGCATGGTGAGACTCGAAGTTTAGTTTGCACGAAAAGTGGATAATAATTTAGAATAGAACGTATAGATGGACACGGGGAGCGGTGTAGAAAGTCTTTGACGTTACGATGCACGCCTGCAACACCGCGACTCGTAGGTGTTATTATCCTGGTATAACAATGGCTGCGTATAAGATTTTACAGTTGAGCAGATATAATGCTTGCATATGGATGTATGCCGCACGACGTAATGCGTTAAACGTCTACTTCCTGCGGACTGAACGTTATGCGCTTCGTTAAGTTACGTCGACAGATTGTTTACAATTATTGCTTGTGGCAGCGTAAATGAGGCAACAAGTATAATATACATCAACGGTATTTTACCGACGTAATTACAATTACACTGATTGACAATATTGCAATTTGCTACGGACATTATTTCTGGAGACAATTGAAAAGTTAATGGACGAGAACGTTCTGAGATATTCTTGCGAGTAAATAATAAACGGCCGAGTTATTCACACCTCGATTATGCTGCAGAGTCAGATACATATGTATATTTTTATTTTTCGATTTACAAAGATATTGAGTACAGGAACATATTTTTCTTAAAACAGATTACACAAGAACTTGGGAAAATTATACTTATCTATTCTTTATTCAATTTCCAGTTACATAGAAGGATAATGCGAAATGATTACATACCGCCGCTATGAATTGTTCTCACCGTCAGATTCAAGCATTGAAAAATTGAAGTATTAATTGTGAAATCCTCTGCTTTAAAATGGAAAATGATGTGGAATGAAGTAAATTGTCTACGCGTTAAAGGTATACGAATAAAAAAAAATCGAGTGTCATTTAAACAAAAGACTTGATGTATCCAAAGAAAATCACTATGTTAACGAGATTCTGACAGCATGAAGAAAAAATCAACTTAAATTTCTTTATAAAGGATTTATATTCCATCGACTCTGTCTGCGAGTAAGAACTTGACACGAATGTGGAAACTTTTCTCTGTCGCTGTTCGCGAAAACTAGCGACTCCGGATTAACTTTATACGACAAAAACTTCCCGAACCCGGAACTCGGGTCGTAATGCGGATACAAACAAGAGCCGAGTACTTAACGTCCGCTGGACGTAAGGGAGGACAAATAGACGGACAATCGGTCTCGTCCGCAGAACTGGAACGTTGGTCGACGAATATATTTCAGAAGCTGGATTTATGCCGGCCTCGAGGGACGGCGGGATAACAAAATTACATTTCTCGTCGACGAGGGCTCCGCGTGGTCCGCCGACTCCTGCAGGAGCCGGAGAGAGAGAGAGGGAGAGAGAGAGAGAGAGTAAGCCGATGAAAAATCACTGGCGTTTCCCGAAAGCGGGAGAGAAACAAAAGACGGTTGTTCGTATGACTGAGCGTCGGACATTACCTGTTCTAATGAAAACATGGCCGCCACCAAGGGATCTCTTCTCCTAGCTCTTCGCGCCGCAGAAACAGCTACACGAGTAGACCCGGGCTTTTACCTCCACGCTAGTTCCAGCTTACAACCTCAAGAAAAGCTCCGCTGTTATTTAAGCTCGCGCAGACAGTCCGCGTGGAGAAATATTCCTGTACCGTATACGGTGGAATAGGAATTCATAGACAGAATTGCTTCGCTGTTCTACTGCCGTATACGGTGTACATGAATACGTAAAATTTGATAGTTCGGAGAAATAGATAAGTGCTGGGAAAGATACACCGACACGTCGTGACTGTAAATGGAGGAGGATGTGGAAATTTACTTCCTCTTCACGCTTCGGGAATGTTATTTTACACAATCTCCATTTTACATAATGAGCGAAAAGTCGGAGGTTATACTTTCTACCGATATGCAATATAGGTACGTGTAGCTTTGGAATTATAGTTAACGAGTTATTCCGTTGCTTTGTATCGTAGAGTTCAGAATGAGATGTTTGTTTAGAAATTTTTCTACGCCTATGGCTGTTGAGTAAGAAATTCGATTCGATAACTAGACGCTGTAACAACTCGGTATTCTTCGTGGCGCAACGGTTCAACAACGCTTAAAAGTAACTATCAGGCGATGCTCTAAAACTGATTGAGTTATGCAATACTGTACCAGTCAGATTAAACTGCGGTCACCGGCATGAATTTGCCAATTACAGGCATTACACAAGAAGGCTTTCCGTCTAGCTCGGTTTTTTCTCCAAGATATTCGCCTACCTTGAATAATTTTATGCAGCCCCAAACCAACGGACCGAGCCGATGTAGGATTGAACAACGTTTTTATCTCCCGATAAGTAAGAGTTACCGTAGTTGCGAAAGAAACACACAAACAATAAGCGGTCCGGCTAGATCTTCGCTTGCGTTGTTATCTTAAACCGCGATTGCGTACCATAGATACAATCTGTGTACGATATAACAGCGTTATAAATATCGAGGAGAGCGTATGATAGGAACGAGGAGCTCGAATTGGTAACGAGAAAGGAAAATCACGCGGCTCTACGGCGATGCGATTGGTTACAGCAACTCGATGTTATATACGCCTTCTACGTATGTACCTGAGTACCCGTCGGAGCATGCATTAAAGCACGGAGCAGACAGCTTAAAAGCTTCGTAAACGTCCGACCGCTGCGCGGGTAAAGAAATCACGTCGTTCGCAATGCGAAGACGATACATTATTGAATTCAGGTCCGAATGGCTTACCGCGAGTCCTTTGCCCTCCCTGTCGCCATTCACCTCAATAAGATCGAATAGCCTGCCTATACGGTGCGGAAAAATCTCTGCTGCACTGACCAAGGAATAAAAGTCTCTGCTAACCTTTATTATTTAGATATAAGGCTATTTTGCATTTTAAATGCAGTCGCTCTGGTTGCGTTGTGAAGCTGTAAGACTGGGTGTTGGTTTCACATATGCATAGTTTTATGTACAAAAATTAACCTCTGTTGTTTGCAACGATGATATGTCCAGATTAGACTGCTTTCGATTACGTTACGCTCTTATGTGTTCAGAGCGACCGGTGCGAATGAACGACAGATTCTTGTTCAGCGGTTCAGTTCGTTAGACTCGTCAAATATGTATTTGATGGAAGGAAAACGCAATAAAAGTGATGAATAAAATTTCAAATTGATAACCGATTGCTTATACAGGATAAGAAAATATCTTAGGCACTTTTTCGATCGAGATTCTTAACTGGGAAACGTTCCGTTGAGTGACATTATAACTGTGGCATCGTGGAAGAATGATCGTGCAGGTGAGTTCGATATCACATTTTCATGGTTTCTTGAGAAGGAATAAAAAAAAAAATTGGTAGGGTTAACTCGATCTCTTTACCGTCGTTCGCTAATTTCACATTTACAATGTGAAAACAGAGTCAGAAGCGTTTGTAGATTTTACATGTGTGACAAGCTACCCAAACGGCCTGTAAAACAAACTTGAAAAAAGTCCTGCGACTGCGTGACCCTGTTGAAAGGGATTGCGATCGGGCCAAAAGGCCTGTCGGATATCCTCGAGACCACCTACGACGTACACGCATGTAGAAGCGTAGAGTAACATATAATCCGAGCTTGTTCTATCGATCTCGCAGCAGCCTAGGCGAGAGGCTGGAGGACGAGGGATAAATAAAAACGCTCAGAAATGCATTTACTGTGCGACCAGCCGCCACCTAGGAGAATCATCCGAGATCTTATTGAGCAATAAAACCACCAATTGTCTGAAAAGCTCGGGCCGATAATGAGGGATTAAATATTAAAGGGAGCGCCGTATCCTGCGGGGTGGTTTGGCGGGTACCTCCTAGCTCTCTCTCTGCTCTCGCAGTCAGTCGATGTTCCTTTGTTTTACGGCAGGACGTGACCAGAAAGCAAAATGGCGACCGAACGCGAGGTAACGCGATTAGGGGCGAAAGAGTCGCGCGCGGAATCGCATCGCAAGGATCACATCCCGTAGCCCGGTGAGCTTTTCTCTCGTTTTTCTCGTCCTTATTTTTCCCTTCATTTACACCCCGCCCGCTGATTTTCTCGTCCAATTTTATTCCAAGGGCAAACTCGACGCAGAGCGCTGATGTAGCTTTGAATTACTTACTCCAGATTCGAATCACTGTTATGGGTATGTATTCGATCGTGCCGAGGTTGAGCTTGCAAAAATTATTTGTCAGATAAGGGCGTCGAACATGTTTCCGAAAAGAACGGCGAAAGATTAAGACAAAGTTGCGTCATTTTTTCATTTACTATTATTGAAGGATAAAAAATCCGTATTATATTCTGTAATCTTTACACTGAGAAAATTTTTTAGTTCCGGTTACCGCTCAGTCCTTAGCTATTTTCATTTTTTACCACAATCGAAAAATATAGTTCCAGGTAGAAAATGAAAATTAGTTTTCCAGCTGTTACCGGAAAGTCTAGTATCCGTTACTATTCTTGCTCATTACGATCACTGTTACTAGATTTTCTTGCAACTGTTGCGAAAATTTAATGCTTGTGCAACAATAAATTGACGTTAAGGTCTTGTTTAATTAAAGACGTAGAGTAAACCTCATAAGCTGATTTTGCGTTGCAATTACCAAAAAAGGATCGACAATAGCGCAAAATGGTTACGCGCACGTTAATTTGTTCTGCATTAGACAACGATTGGACGATTCGCTATTCAAGCCTAGGGAGAAATATTTGACTTGTTTTGTAAAAAATTTATTGCTGAATTTTATACTGTATAACATTATCAGCATACACGGTTGCACCATGTAAAAACGGGAGGATAAAGACATGAATTTTTTAAGATCCTATACCAGGTCACTTATTTATTTCGTATGCAAAACCACCAAAAAATTTGATGGGGTTATTTTAAACCGAGTGCGATGCGGGAAATCCCTAATAGAATTTTGCTACGCTTCTGCTGTGCACAGTTTTGACGTAAATCAGAAGTTTGATTTTTAATCACCGATTGACTAAATTAGCCAAATATTTTGCGTATATTTTTAGAATAAAGAGCGTATATCCGTGTCGGTATTAAATCTTGAGGTTAACTTGAGTCCCAGAAAAGCATCGTATGTATAGACTGCGCCTACAACGAGTTATAAAAAATGCACAACCGCAACACGGAATGTCAACTCTTGCCTATCGCTGCAGCGCCCTAAGTTGGCAAGCAACGTGTTTCTGGGATGTAACTGACAAATATTAAATCCGAAATTATACGTACTGCAATGTGTTATTAATCATCATTGATTTTTGAGGGTCGGGAAATAAGGATGTTCGACTGTCGTTGTCTCCGCTCGCATCATATTTTACTTGACAAATCAATAACGTGAGCGTAGAAATTATACTTTGATCAAATATACCCGGAAGAAAAGAGTTGACGTTATCTAGTGAATTGCCGTAATCAAATCTCACAAGATTAATGAATTGAAATTCCAAAAAAATTCTAATTCGGAATTTATAAAAAATGTTTCTCTGCGATAAATTCATTCCTCGATTGAAATGCGATTAAAATGTCGTGTTACTTTTGCTTTTACTACTCTCTACTACCAGTATTCAATATAGCTTTTTCCGCACTAGTTTTTTCTCATGTCATGCTAATCGCAATACTTGTATCGAAGAAATTCATTCGGACTGTACTTCGCGCAGAAGGCCGAGTAATGTGCAGAATGATTTTGCGAACATGGGTATATAATAATGCTGGAAAATATGAATCAAGGTAGAAGCACACAAACAGTATAAAACGTCATTTGAATAATCGAATTTGAACTTACCGTTGAAATATTTGATCACGCCGATTGGTTTTCGGGGGAAATTGGTATCAAATAGAACCTCAAATCCCGGCTGGGCAATCTAATATCCATTTCCCGAGCAATTCCAGGCAATCCCGGGCAATTCCGTACCGACTGAAACGGCTGCTCGTCCATTTCAGTTTCATTTACTTACTCGGCGGCAGGCGGATTCTAACAAAATATACAATCGAGGTTTCGTCCTCATACCGATCTTGCTTCCAGCGCTCAGTTCAATCCCGTAGAAAATATACGATATTTTACACCTGTATACCCATAAACGTACGTCGTCATCCGTATGTACTATATATTTATATACACATAAAGGGTCTCCAAAAATTCAGGCAAGAAGTAATTTTGATAGAAACCACAGGTTTGTAATTAAAAATTGTTCATCTTTTATTGATTCATAAAGTATACAGTATAGGGTTACGTTTGCGAAATAGCATATCGGGTAAATAGTCTCCACGGCTTTCCCATAACATACTCATTCTTTTGTTGAAATTTTCCATGACCATTTTGCATAAATGTGACAAAATTTTGTTGATACAGCGCTCAGTTTCCTCCCTCAATGCTCGTTGGCACAAACTTCAAAACACCCCAAAGAAAAAAGTCCAACGGTGCAGAAAATTTTCAACGAAAGAGTGCGCATGTGCCAGCAAACCCGTGGAGGCCATTTACCCGACATACCATTCAATAAATAACCATTATACCGTATAGTTTACGAATCTATAAAAACTTGACCATTTTTTTTTTTTTTATAAATCTGTGCTTATTTTTTTATTTTTATAATTTATAATTACATCGTGCGCGAATTTTTGGACACGCTTTATACACATATGTATATAAATGATATTGAGAGGAACCTCGACGGTGTAGGTACGTGTGCATGGCCCAGGCCGCAGAGTCCGAGGCTTGTCTGTATTTGTGGCGGAGATTAAGCCCCAGCAAGGTGGTATGCGGCCTCTGTCCGATTACGATCTAACGGAGCAGGTCGAGTCCGATTGGTCGCCTTCACTGGGAATGGCGAGGGCGGAGCAACGGTAATGAGTCTCTAGCTTTAGAGCCTGGGGAGCCTCTTTTGCTTAGCTGACGATGACGCCTCGATGCAGCGTGGTTGCTGCTCGTTCCAGCCTGCAAGTACCTTCTAGGTTTAAGTATGAGATTCGCGAGTGGGTTGCACCGCTGCAATTAGGCCCGTTTTACCATTATAAGCCTCTTGCTGGTTTCCCTCGGCTTTTGGTAATTATTAACGAAAGAGACTCGATAACGAAGGTTACAATGTGCGCGATCTTATTTTTACGTCACACATCTCCAGAGCGTTCTTTTCGCGGGAGCGCGCCGCCACCTGTTAAACGCAATTCAAACTACACCATTTATTGTCGAGCTGGACGCGTGAATCGCAGTGAATATATGTACTATAATATTAAAGTATACTTATATCGCTGAATTTATCCAAGGAATCGATCCGATCATCATTGATTGTACGCTCGTAACACAGAGAAGAATTTCCACTTTTCGTTACAGTACGCAGTTCTTAATTATTTTCATTTTTTACCACAAGTCAAAGATGGAGTTCTGAGTGTAAAATGAAAATCAGTGTCGGAGCTGTCATCGGAGAATCTTGTACGTGTCACTATTCTTAACCGCATTACAGTCATGCTTGCAATATTTCTTTGTAACTATTGCCAGTTTGATGATGGTGCAACTAGAAATTCATTTTAACTACTATTTAACTAAAAAAATGTGCTAAACTAGATAAACAGATTGAACGTTACCACAACCAGAAAATGTATAAGTTTTCACAGTTTTAATCGCAGAATGAATAAAATCTTTCTCAGTGCAATAACTTTTAAATTGTGCATAAAACTTCCGGTCTTACATACTCTGAAACGAATAATAACTTCATGCTATATGCGATCGAAATAAGGCTTCAAGATGAACATACATGACGTACATTTGTGGCTTGGTCATGCTGGGGTTGCGAGTGATGAATTTTTGAAATTCGTAATTGCAAAGAGTACATTGTTATGGAAGCGACGACTTCTGCATTAAGTGCATAAAACCTTCAATGAAGGGCACTCAGCTTTTTACAAGCAAATCCTAAAAATAAAACTACGCAGATGTGAAAGAAAGCCCAGTGAATAATGAAATTGGATTATTTTTCCAATCAAGTTTCTATCGGGTTTAATTAATCCAATTCTTCAGCCTGGGCCAGTGACATTTTTGTGCCAGCCATTAAAAAGGGAAAAATAAAAAAGGATTCGACTAATTCGCATTGATTTTAGCTGATGCAGTATACAATATACTCCGATGCATAGTGCACGTGGTACAACACTTCGACGTATATAAAATCACGGAAACAAAAAAAGAAAAAGTGAAACTAAATGTGCTTTTTATGCGCTGTGCATTTTAATAGCATCGATAAAGAAAGGCTAGATTTATCTAGTTGGCGACAGTTTTATTTATCATTATATGGCAGGCACTCTGACTCTCGGTAATTTTCTTTCGTGTGCGATAATAGAACTTAATCGGATGTTGCCTGCATGTATATTCAACCATTCGATGGTTAGTCAAACAAATTTAATGCAGCTTCTTCAATTGATTGGTTTTTATTATTATATTTACGCATGAATATCTTAGGTACAATACATTATACATTAGATGATTTTTCAAAAGTGGTATCTTTAACTGTAAGCCCAATTCGTGTCGTTTCCAATAAATGATCGAATCGAAATGAAAAAACTGAGTAAAACGTATCCATGCTCAAGAAAATTGAAATTCTCGAATATCTTACCGCGTTCTTTGAATAACGAACACTGGCAGGATTTTATTTTTGCAGTCAGTGCAAGAAATTAAAAAACTACTGTCACTGTATCTAAACGAGATCTGATACTGATGAAGCCAAATGATCTTCTTGGACATTACTCGAGCGATTTCCAACACAACCAACTTCGGAACATTCTTGCATATTCGTCGTTTTTAACATGCGTAGAATACGAAAAATTCAAAAATTATTTTTCCGTCAAGCTATGACATTTTTTCTCATCAAATATGTCTCGCAAGAAATGAAAAAATTATCTGAAACCCTTCACGCAAATTCTGTTATTTATGGATTGCTAACAAAAAACCTCTCTCAACCATATCTAGTTACAAACATAGGCATAAGATCTGCATCAACGAAACGGTGCAAATGTTTTTTTGATTTTATTCCTCAAGTTTCGCTCCATTTTGTAAAGCAGAATACACCACGGCATTAAATGACTGTATACCTATATATCTACGGCTGCAAGTGTTGACCAGTCGCAACGATTGATCGATCGATTCGTGAAGATTAATGCTCCCAACTCTCCGAGAATACGCTATAAACCAGGCAGATGATAAGTGTATCCATAGACATACGATTGCCCTTTAAGATGAGGCCAATATACACAGTGCAGGCCTAACTTCTCCGCGCACGAGATAACTTTTGGTTGTTATTGTTAATCGGATACCTGCAGAGATTGGATGGGAACATCGGCACTCGATCATTGGATATTAATTATTGAACCATTCCGTGGTTAATAAAATAAGAGAGGAAAGATAATTGGAGGTAAGATGAGAAAAATAAAAGAGAGACTCAACGACAGCCGATACATAATGAGGTTAATACAGACTGCAGTCCCTTCCACGCCGCTTATCACAAGAGTTATTAATTCCCAATTATGTCACTTCGGAGCCAATCCAAGTTACAGACAGCTATATTGCTCAGACTCGAGTTACACGAGTGTTCGCTTATATTCGATGCATGTAATAGCTGCAGGCGAAACCGTGGCGAGTTCGAGATGAAGAGTGATAAAAAAATCGCTCCTATCAAGTTCTCCGCTTTAAACTGTATGTTTTTTTTCTGCATGACAGTTTTCTGTTATTATACATATTCTCAGGGAAGCATTTTAAATTTTTGAATGTCTGCGGCAGGATCCCGGTGGAATTGAAAAATAATAAACCCATTCCGGATTGGAAACCATGGATTTTACAAGACAGAATCCATGAAATAAATGAAAATCGACAAAGTTCTGCACCTCTTACGAATAAGATTAAAATGCTCTTCAGATTTTTTTACACGTTTTCCAACACAGAACATTCGTGTTTTTCCCAACGTTTTTGCGACCCAAAATAAAAATGTGGTCTGCGAAACAGAGAAACATATATAATATGGAGCATTATCTGCCAGTTTCACAAGTATTAAATTTTTTGATTGAAGTTTTAATACTTAATCGCTATCCAACTTATAACCGCGGGTCAATTGTAATTTCAACTTCTGCATATTATTATTATTAGTAAAGCAATACTCACGGAGTGACGCAAATGATTGTTCTGATATATGAGTTTTTTCTGAAATTCGTGAAAAAAAATTTCCGGCTCTCTTAAATAGTCGAAGACGATTTTGCCAATTTTATAGCGATTATTTTAACACGCCCGCAATGTTATATAAAATTAGGAATAATACCGAAGGTATCTAATTGGATAAAAAAAATATTTCAGATATATCTATCAAACCATAATTATTTTTCCTGCCAAAAACTTTTTTGCCAGACCTACCCAATCAAGGTTAGATGAATTATTGGATAAAAAAAAAAAATTTTGTCTTAAAAGCATTGATTCGGCATTAAAAACAAGTACTAGAATGTAGCAAATTACGAGCGTCTTCCGAGAGGGTCTAAAAAAAGTAGCTCAACTGACGGAGAATGTCCCTTACATTATACTGTAATATATTGATGTTAGTTCCCCAAAAATGTGGATAATATTTGGACCATCGCGTTATAACCCTACTTGAATCTAATCTTATAGGGTGGAAAAAGATTTACTGAAACTTGTTAGCCAAATTACTTAAGTAATTCTGCGTGAAGATTCTCCAAAATCCTATTTCAAAAACCGAGACTGGGTAGCCCGCATTCGTGACAGCAGTTTGAGCTTTGTAATATTTTGTCTGAACCCAAGAGACGAGCAACATTCCCAAATGTAAAATAATATTTTTCCTCTTATATTACGCCTAGGTTTGAGTATGAACCTCGCGTGTATTAGTCACCGGATAGTTAATTGCGCTCTGATACAGATTTGACATTTAAAGTTTCTATTCACACCGTAATGGGCCGACCTATCGGCATTGCGACTGTTGTAACAAATGGTTGCGGCAACCGCGGTGCGCGTTTGAAAAGATCAAGCGGAACAAAAAATGGCGGGACACGATTTACGTTTGATTACAGGGCCGCGGGTCAAGAGTCAGAAGAAATGACCGGTCATACGTTCGATGGGATCGATTGCTACACGGATTATGGGTAATGATACACCCTCGTCTGTCTGCATATATGTATACGTGTATTACATACTCACAGGCCTCATATATAGGTATACATGTATATAGACCATAAACGGAAATACAAATGCGGGTATATAAGGAGCAAGACACAAAGCGGTGTTCTGAGTCCGAGGATTTTATGGACGAGTTGAGCCTCGTGCCGATTTATGACAGAAGCTAACGTTAAAAACTCAAGTCGATTTAACAGTTTTTACCAAAATCGTGATAATTTTTTCTTAAAACTTCCAATCGATTTCGAATCTTTTGAAAAATAATCGTACCATTGGCGAAAAGTGCGTTCCGGTTAGCTAGGGCTGATCGAATATCGTACAGATTTTTCACATATTTATTTTACAGTGAGACGGGCTTTGAGGTGAAATTTATCAAATTATTCAATTATCGATTTACATGATAATTGATTGATCCTAGCTGACGAGAGCGTACTTCTTAATACCGGAACTTCCAGATAACAAAAAAAAATAATTTCAAATCGAATCGTGGTCTTACGCGAAAAAAATGAGATTAACTCTCTTAAACGCTGTTACATCGGTCACGTGATCCTGTCCTCAAAACACCTCAACAACGGCGATGTCCAGGGTGTGAAAATAATCGCGCAGCGTCCCGTGGATTCGTGCAGGCCGATATATAATACTTTGTACGTGTGCGTCAAAGTGCAATTAAACGAAATACAAAATTTTAGACATCACGTAGCGACAGCCGATGGGCTTAATTCCATATTCCATTATTCCAAGATGGCCGACGACGACTCGTCGAGAATGAGACTGAAGAAAAAACGATCGACGTAATAACCAGGATCACTAATGGCCGGGCAATTTGAGCGGATCCGAACTAACTCACTCACTCGGTTCCCTTTTGTCTTTTTCCTCGTCGTTTTTTTAAATTTTTTTAATTTTATTTTTTTGTTTTTTTGTTTTTTTTTTTTTTTTACCTCGCTGTTCCCGCTGCAGCGCTGCATCGACGCAGCAACCAAAAGGTTGGATCCAAAGTTAAACGTTGGTAAATGGCCTCGGAATAAGGGCGAGGGGCGGGAGGAGGGAGGAGGAGGAGGAGGAGGGGGGGCGTCTTTCAGGCCAACCTCAGACGGAGACTTACCTGGCTGCATACAGCTCGTATTTTTCACGGTATAACGTGTGCGATGCAAGATATTATTCCCTTGCCCTTCTGCGCAGAGTGCAGGGGAATCGGCTCGCCAGAAACTCGCGAAGCGACCCGACTCGACAGGATATTGTTTTTCTACGGAATTGCAGACGCCGAGTTAATTAAAGATCATTATCTTTAATCATTGAACACAAGTCGACCTATACATACCTGTGCGTTACGTACGTGTAACACGCTTTTCGAGGGGTCATCTCGAGTTGAACGGAGATACAATCGTAGATCCATTCTCGAAGGGAAATTGTTTCCAACGGCCGTTCTTTATACCTTCAATTTTGTTTCCCCCGGCTCACCTCACTTACGATGCGTGTAACGGCATAACGTTTGTAAACGATGAAAAACTCGACGTTCATCCAGATCGCGAGTCAAGTGACTAATTTAGAGGTAGTGGAAAGTAAGAAATAATTATATAAAAAAACAAAAAAAAAAAAACAAAAAAAAACACATCGACATTTGGTCACCCGTTCGTCAAATTGGCGGGCGCACAAAGCTTTCCTAAATTCTCTAAATTGCCAAATGATTTCCTTGCACCTGTCGCCGACGCACGGACGAGAGTTCGTTTCACTTCGGATTATCTTTGTTGAGCGTTGCTCTGTAGAATTTCATGCTTGCACTTGCGTGTCACGCGCTAAGAGCCGAATGTAGTTATATACCGTTGGATTTGCGGTCGTTCGCTGACGTTTATCATGCCTCATAAGCAAGCGGAGCTTACAACAAAACCGCAGCAATTGATCTTTTCGGCAAATAATATCAAGACTGACCGGTGTACATTCATTGGCATGATCAATGCTTTTGCAAGGTTGTATAACGGTACTTTTATTTTTATACTCTCTTAAAACGATACATTGTCATTGTAAAACTCTACATTTTCCATTCACATGAAGCTTGAACCGTCGATAAGGTTTCGTGAAGCGAGTATATCCCTGGCTATTCAGACTAAATGTATGCAGTATCTATCTTTCAAGATATCGGTTCAAATAACGTCGAAAATTTACGATCTTCTTCTAAATGCTGATCTTGCGGAAGTTTGCCTCAAAAATTCAAATAATTCCGTACCTATCACGGTAAAAAAGCAAAGAAAAATTGTAATCTAATTTGCAATCTGATTGTTAAAACTGATTTGCAATTGACAATACTCAAATAAAGTTTTAGTTGAGGAAGTTTGATGATTTTGAAAAATTTATTCTACAATTAGTTTTGATATTAAGTTTTAACACAGTTGTTACATATTTTTGACTTCGGTTTCTTTTCTTTTGCAAATAGAAACTGGTGTAATTCAATAATTAATCACCAGAGTGCAAAGTCTATTTTTTATACTATCTGCAGGATGACTGCGAAAATGTTTCAAATCCTTATTGCAAGAATCGTGGTGCATGTAGCTTTCTGAACGACAGCAATTTTTGACTTCATTTAAACCAAAGAGGTAGAACAATGGTGGTAATTGAAAAATCTTGGATTTTCAATGACTGGTAACGGAAAAATGTTTCATAAAACTTGTCTCATAAATTATAATTCTTCGCAGTTACAGGATACAAGCTTGGATTTGAAAACAGAAAAAAAAATGCTTTTGAGCCCGAAACAGATCAACATTTTGCTACCGCGGCATGTTGAACGAGTAACGGCGATCTTGTCCGATATAATGTAATGCAAACCGTATACAATAAGTATAAAAAATATCACATGAAGTCTAAAATGAAAGGAAAAATGAAACTTACGGTCTAAAAAACTAGGGGAAATAAGAAATAATCAACATAAAAACAATCACTGCACGTTCGGTGCGAAGCCGAATATATGATGCAGCGGTGAGCGTCGGTCGACCGTTCAGAGTCTTATCGGAGGAATGTTAAAAGGCTGCCCCCTTCGTCAAGTTGAATTTATTTGAATTAAAACCGCAGGGCCGAATACGGTGCCTCTTAAGATAAGCCACGTGCCGGGGGCTCGAGACGGGCGCCAATATCGATAGGGCCGTACCTGGAACCCGGACAGTTTATGCTTTCGATTGTGGACAACACCGGAACGCTCTTAGGCGAAAACGAATACGATTGCAAAACAAGAAGCGGTTTAATTTAAGCTTCCTAGAATTTTTACCGATTTCTGCGTCGGCTCTCAGTTTTACATTATACTTTATGCCCCGCACTATACGAACTGCATCGCTGCAAAGAAATCTTTACCATGGTCTGCCAGGCTTAACAATGTGCAATTCCAGTTGTATTTTATCGGTGTTAACTGCTACGTTTAGACTAGTTATTGCAAGTATGGACGGTAAATTTACTGCGGAGAAATCAATCACGCCCACTATGAACAAAGATAAAATTTGTCTACGATGTATAATCACATTCTGCTAAAGTGCAAGAGCTTTTGTTACATTAACGCGGGATCATAGGTTTTGGATTTGCGATCAGGATGGAATTAATTTCTAAAATTTTCAATGCATCACATTTTTTGCGAATAAATTTTCGGACACTTGGACTGTCTGTTCTGAAAACTGATCAATTCTTTTGTGAAATACATTAATATGCAATTGCAAAATTCAGAAAACCTCAACAAGCTTCGTACAGTGAATTTTATCATGAGTTACAAATGTTCCAATTCGACTGCTGAAATTTCGTTGATTGGTAATGCAAAAGGATTACGCGCAACCGTTGACTGAAGACTGTTGAAGACGATTATCCTAATCCGTTGCTTAATTGGGTTTTGTGTGTCTTATGGGATTGCGTGTTAAACGGCTCTCGTCGATAAAGAAGCTGCCGAATCGCTACCACGACTTTTTATGGTCCCAATCCCACTTACCCTCCGAGTATTGGTTACGAAAATTCACCCTGGGATAACCGGTTTTAGATTCTTCGGTTAACGGCGAGACTTTCGTCGAGAATCTATGAAATTTTGTTACCGATTGCCGAAGAAAAATCGGTAACAACGGAATCCTGCAAGTGTTATCCAGAGGTATTAACTATAGCGTCTTATGTAGAACCTGTAGCTGATTTCGTAAAACAAGACAATAAAAATGTTAATTGAATTTTACAGTATTTCGACGTATAATTTCGTTGTTCGAAGCGTGTTGTACATTTTTGAGTAATGAAATGTATTTAAAAAAAATGAATTTCAGTAAGAACAATATGAATTTTATAACTTCGATAGTCGAATTTAGTGTTCGAAAGTTATGGTCAGTAAGAAATATTTATTGCGAAAGAAATCATCAAAATTGAAAATTTTACATACATCGAGAAAACCACGTGAGGTAAAGATCTGAAAGAAACATTCAATATCTACTGCGTCTTGAGAAATAGATACAATATTAACAAAGAATTCGAGAAGATTGTGGATTCGACATTGATCGAGTTGGATGTGGACTTTCCCGGATATACTATAAACGCAACAGGTTAATTCTAAACGGTGTAATCAGAATTTGCATTACATGTCAAATACTAGAAAGACTAATACTCGCCAAGTTCGTTGTTGCTCTTCTTATATCGTACATTGTGTCCTTTTCTAAACTGCGGGCCATAGATCCGTTCTCTAAAAAAGGGTGAACCGCGTTTGTCTGGTTGCCGTTGTCCGTTGCGTCAGGAGTGAATTTGAAGTTGTGATAACTCGAGTGAAATTTCAATTCGAACGCGCTGATTTCGAATAAATATAATTTCACTGGGAAATAGGAATTGCTTATCTGCTGAAGATATTACTGAAATGAGCTATTGCCAAGTTCGTAGCTCTCGGAACGATGTTTCTATGTCATTACACGTATGACG
The DNA here is from genome assembly GCF_021155775.2 of Neodiprion pinetum. NCBI lineage: Eukaryota > Metazoa > Arthropoda > Insecta > Hymenoptera > Diprionidae > Neodiprion > Neodiprion pinetum. Next base: position 25,973,237 of record NC_060232.1, read on the forward strand.
GAACAACGAGATTCGATTTTACGATGATACTTTACGCTGAGAATATATATAACGCGCAATTCTTTCCTGATTTCACGACAGAGATTGGTGATGAGTTTTTCATACGTTTTCGTCATGAGTTGATTTTGGCACTTGGTTACCTTTTTCACATTTCAAATGTTTCTTATTCGGATAACAGTTACTACACGTAAGTTCTACCTTAACTTTCAACGCTATTAAATGCTCGTATGCGTGAAGAATTACGTTAATACCCACCCACGCTTCAAACTTCGTCGGCACTGCAGATACCTAGCAGTTTTACAGGTGGACTTTAACATTAACAAGTTCACAAATACTGCAGATAAAGTAGAGAGAACTTTCTGATTATGTGTCGCATTACGATAAAATGTAATTTTCTGATTGTATTAAGTAGAGAACAATTCCTGTAAATATCATGATTTACAACAGAAAAATGTACAAGATTGATAAAAGCATTGACGAAAGCTAGGCGAAAAACAACCAAACGATACAGCTTATGGACAATTTGCAATATTTATTGCGAAGAAAGGGCAGCCAAAAAGTCGTCTAACTTTTGAAAGGTATGAAATGCAAGTGGATGAATTTTTAGAAACTACTCAGTGTGGCCTCATAGTTTTAATTTTATCGCAGTGCAGCAAGAATAGCTTTACGTTGAATCTTCAGCTTCTTTTTAGAGAATACAAATGTATACAATACATGATACATAGGGATATAGATCGACCATGCGAGAAAATCGAAGACAAACCTTAAATTCGAGCAATGAAGAAGAATTATGAATCATCTGATTACCATGAAACAAAACGAAAGAAATTGATTTTAGATCATCGATGCAACATTGTACCGTTATTATACAGACAATTAATTCAAAAGTGTTCAGCTTGTAGGTACTTTACACAATTTTCAAGTTTTACACACCTTAGTTACTAATTTGCCAAGTTAATTCCTTCCTTCGTTTACCATATATGTTACTTTCGTTCACAATTTTTTCAACGTTTACTATAATGAACGATTTGAAAATTATCATTTAGTCTCGTTTTTGGGTAGCTACTTTGGAACCGCTGTATAATCATCGTCAATAGCGATACGATTTATTGTAGAATTTAGAGATATATAGCAAAATATTTTCTGCTTTTCCTGATCTAAAGGAAATCAAAATTCTTTACTTACTTCAGTAGAACTTCGTTATTTTTTTTTTGTATCGAATATATGACAAAAGTAGATTTTTCTTGAAGAGTAAGTATCTCGACAATTTGCGAAAAAGGTCTTATCGTATTCTTATGATTCGGATGAAAATGTGCCTAATACGAAAAATTTAGAATTCGTTTCAAACACGAAACATGTGTTATTAAACTTCTTATTTGTACGAAATTTTTTAGATCAAAATTATTAGAGATTTCAGAAGCTATCCAGGAACTTGATTTTTTTGGGCAATTCAAAATTATACAACTGAAAAGCCGAACGTCGGCTTGAGATCGGTGTATGAGATTAATTTATATCTTCGGTAATGAACGGATATCGGTTATGGCGCTCGTCCAAAACGTAAACCCCGACTTCCGTGGATGATGTATTTTCAAGTTGTGGGTATGCATCGTACCAATGGGTGTAAGTCAGCCTGTTTGCCGACAAATCGACGAACCTCAGACTGTAAGTTGAACGGAAAACTAGACTGTAGACGTTTCTCAAATGATTCGAGCGTAGATTCAACTTGGTCATGTACGTTTTGTTCACGAAGGCCCGTGGATGAATATATCGAATATTGTTGTGGGTAATATTTAGTTCAACCAAGCCTCTCAGTCCCTCGAAAAGTTCCGGCCCTATGCCATCTAGTTTGTTGTACGACATGTCGAGCTTGCTGATGTGCACGGAGAAAAGCTTTGACTGACAATTGATCAAGTTGTGGGAAAGGTCCAAAGTCGCGACGTAAATCTCATCGCTGTGAAAACGATGTCGTTTAATTCTGTTGTGGCACTTAATCTCGTTGTTCGACAAATTCAGGTGAACCACGTCGAAGTCGATCTCAAGTCCGTGTACGCGATTGTGCGACAAGTTGATGGACCAAAAGTACTTTATCGCGTCGAATAAAAGCAGCGTGTTTTCTCTGTATATTGTGAGGCCCAAGTCGTTGTGTGATAAGTCCAAAGTAAGCGGCTTCACGCGCTCAACTGCGATCGCTATTTCACTAGTTGACGACAATTTGTTAGATGATAAATTGACGGCGTTCAATTCATCGAATTTTGCGAACGTGGTCAGCTTCACTGTTTCTAAACCCAGACCGCTCAGATCTACGTCTTCCGTAGAATGCGGTAATTTGTCGCTCCAGTTCTCCGCGAGCCTGCCGTTCTCCACGATCTCAGTCCTGGGGACAAGTGCATTTTCCGGTGTATCCGCCGAAGATGAGTGACAAACGGTCCCCAGAACGTGTAACAACGTTGAAAAAATTATTTTGCGGTCCATGTTCCAGACCCTGTGAATGAATATTATACGATTTACTGCTGGACGAAAATCATGACTCTTTTACTGCATTTTCCAAAGTGTTTTTCAGCCCTGCGAAATTTTTTATTTGCAAAATACCGTACAATTATTGTCAAGCACGGAGCAAGAATCTTATTGTTTTCCATAATTTTTCAATCACTCTCCTGAAACGTAGAGCATTCGCAAGAGAAAAAGAAACTAGTAGAATTTATCAAGTTTTGGCGATTACATATGGCAACGGAAATGTTTCCATAATTCCAATAAATGCGATTTCATTCGTCAATAGAAATTTTTGTTCTTTCGACTGCTTTATTTAGTCAAATGACATTTCGTTGAATCTAAATATCTATTCTTTTGCCACATTTGATTTAATCAATATATGTCTGCAAGAAAAAAAATCTGTTTATCCATTTTGTCGACTTACCTCTTTTTAGCGATTTGCGAAGAACGACCGAGTACAAAAATTTCGTGACTTGTTCGGTGAATCGTCGTCGTTACAATGATTTCGTTTTCCCTTGTGACAAGGCAAGGTTCGATAATTGAAATCGGACTGTAACGTTTCCATATGCAAATGCTATAAACGAAATGCATAATCATGAGATTTCAAGGATAACCTGTTGCCAGGTGAATAAAATAGAGTGTCATCACGGACAACGGACGCAAGTTTTTTGTTACAGTTTATATTAATTTCAGCAGTGTTCTGCGATTATTACGACGATGATCGACGTATGCTCCGGTATGAAGTAACTGTTGCGGAAAAAAAGAATTTTTCCAGTGTTACGTTGTTTCAATATTCTATTTCCCCCATAATTACAATTCTTCGGTAAATTTTCATTCTTTTAATCTGATTTCTAGATTTTTAGTTGATTACGTTAACGCTGATATGTTTCTTACCGCTGATACAGTGCTAATAACAGTAACTGTAGGTAAGTCTTGTCTTAACTTTTAAAGGTATAAAGCGACCGTCGGCACGTAGAAATTCTTTACTAAGCTTCAACCTTTGTCGGCACGTAGAAATTCTTTGGTAGGCTTCAACCTTTGTCGGCACTGCAGACACCGGCGTCAGTCCACCCAGAGGTGGAGGTAAGTGAGGCAACGATCACCGCGGATAAAACACAGAGCTTTCCTACCATGTCCATCCTGTATCGTCAATAGATTGCAAAGACACGCTATTTTTTTCCATCTACGGTACGAAATTCGATCTAGTGAAACTTTTTTCTAATTTTTAATCAAGTTGTTCCAAATGCAGAACGATTTCGGAAACTATTGTTTTACCTTAGTTACTTATTATTAGTTAACGAATTTGACGGGAGTAATAAAACGAACCGATAGAAAATATTTATATAAGAATTTATAATTGTTTGTTCCCAGTAATTTTCATCGTAGGATTAATTAACGTTCAGTTTCAAAACTACTACCAACGACAAAAGCCTTGGCGTACGCTTTCAGTGAGGTTGCATACGCTTCTAAATTTCAGCGATTTGTTCTCACCTTAATAAAATACAGAAGCAATTACTTTTAACTCACTTTGGAAGAATGAATGATTAGTCTTGAAATATTCCATTTTGCCCTTACAAAATATTAACAATTAGCAGGAAAATGAAACGAGGATCGATCCTACAATGCATACGGCTTAATAAATTAATACCGTTCTTTAGCCGGTTCTGAGGCATGTAGCAATAATCACTGAATGAAGAAGATAAGGCCATCTGACGTTACGAGATTTGTTAACAATTGTTTCCAACCATTGCTAATTTTTTCGACAGTTTATACGAGTCACGCATTATTTGACACTTGGACAGCTTTGCAACATGTAATCCTATTTCTACTTTGCATGTAATAGCTTTTTTTCACAAACTTGTAGATACGCCTCGACATGGAAAAAAATAATCAGCTGGACAAGCAAATTCTTGAGTTAATATAGAGACAGTAGGAAAATTTGTTGAAATAGCTAGAATTTTGTAAGGTTAATATAAACGCATTCCCTACATTGGTAAATCGACTTGGCTATGCTTGAAAAATCTTTACTATTGCAGTGAAAATTCTTGCTATCTCTACATAGTCATTAAAATTTGCTTATTCAACGAATTATTTTTTCACATCAACAATTCGCGTATCAAATGAAATTACTACGCTTATAACGCGATCCGCCATTAAAAAATCGGACAAGCGGACAACTTAATTATTTTTTTTTTTTTTTATATATATATTCTATCTTTTTACTGCGTTGACTTAGAAGCTTGAATTTTGTACACCTTCAAGGGAACGTAGAACTTGGTATTTAATATCAATTTCAACCTGATACCTTAACTCGTTCCTGAGAAAAATGATCTTGACAGACAAACAGACAGCCGGACGGACGGACAACGAAGCGATCCCAGAAGGGTTCCGTTTCTCCCTTTCGAGTTACGGAACCCTAAAAATAATCGCAATTGTAAAACGGATCGTTTCCATTTCCGCGAGGTATTCGCAAGCGTTCACGTAACCAAACACAAAGTAACACATATGTACGTACTCGAGACGGAGAAGAGATCGTTTCCTTGACATTCAAGGGGGCGCAAAATGCAGGCGAGACTCTCTCTTAATGCCGTTTTAATTAAGTAGGCGGTTAGTCGGATGAAACAAGAAGTCGAGTCGCCTCCTCCGTCTCCGTCTATTTCCAATGCGTCTTCTGGGGCCGGGTCGTTCCGACTTCCAACGCCGGTTTCGGGGACTGTTAGCGTTTCGGACCGGTGGATACGCGCCGCTTATACCCACAGACCGAGGGCCGATCTCGTCGCCGCGTTTGTTAGCGAAAGGCGCATCGCGACACGTGTCGCTCGCATGTTTAATGTCCGCTGGGCTGCTCAGACGTGACGGAAGATTTCATTTGACTAATCGCTGTCTCTTCGCAGCCTCAGTTTTTCCCTCGCCGCGCCCTTTCGCCCTTCGCCGTCCCCCTTTGCCTTTGACTACCGCCTGCACGGATTTTCTTTCCTCGTTGTAGAACATCGGTATACATAGTTATACCCTACGCGTCTTACTTTAGGTGTAATTATTTTCAACGGCGAGGCTAGAAACTTCCACTTCGTGCCTTCTCGTAATTGTTCCACGAAATCTTGTTATAATGTCAGGCCGCCGGAATTTCACTTCGGGAAAAAGTTTATCTCGTACGGCACGCCGTCGTGATGGTAAAAGTTTCCACCCCTTCGATCACCGGTCACTAACGGAAGACGGAGCATCTTTCGAAATAGAAAAATTATCACTCGTTTCTTGAGAAACTCTGTTGGGAAAAAAATTATTCTTCTACACTTTTTAGGTATGTACGGATATTAACTGAAATAAATTGATCTTACGCTTTTTATTTGAACTGACGTGAGGTTTATTCTTATTTCACCTTGTTATAGTCGTAATGAGTACGTGTTTTATACGACATGCCTGAAATCTTTATGCGTATGATTCATTCCTACGGCGTAAATATTCCGGAATACTTAATCATACAGTTTATTTGGATTACACGAATTCGTATAAATTATCCATTATTAACCTCCTGGTGAATTAAGATTTTTGAATAAACGAATCATTTGGTTTACGAATAACATGATATTTCACATTTTTGCAAGACGATAAATGTGACTTTAAATAAACTCGAGTACCTTGTATTCTACAAGAAAATTTTTGTTAACAAATTCTTCGCGGCCGACGAATGAAACTTTATTTATTCACATGAGCGATAAAATTCTGTTGGGTTATTTACAGATCTTGTAATTAAAATATTCATTATGCATCCTCGTGTACGGTAAAACAATTCTGTATAAAAACATCGAGACAACCTTCAACTGTCGCAAATTTCTGCAACGAACCTCCTACATTGTATTGGAAGTAATTGGAATAGTAAATTTACCATACGTTCACTGTTTATTTAATTTATGAATGCAATAAATTTACCACACAATTTATCTATCGTAGCTATTTGTTGCTGCAATTTCCTCTTCCGACGATTGTACATAAATATATTATTCGAAGTGCATAAATCGTTTTACTTTTTAGGGCGTATTGTACGCCTCGACCTTACATTCAAGACGCGTGTTCGCGGTTGAACAAACGTTTCACATTATGAAGATAATTCTACGCGTACGACATCCGGCGGTGATCCGTCTGAATTAGTACTCTCAAAACGAGGATAATTTAAGAGTGTGAGAGAGGACGCGCAGAGGATACATCAAAGTCTTTGCGATAGGTGCTCAACTGTTTAGTAGAAGATAGCAATGAACTAATGACTGCGATTATAAATAGCATCGCTGCTCTGTATCTATAGCGACCAATTAAAATCGTGGCTAGATGCTGAAGCGAGAGAGAGAGAGAGAGCGAGAGAGAGAGAGAGAGAGAGAGAGAGACTTGCGCCAGGATCACAGTTTCCCAGCGTATACGCCACTCGGTTTTACTCACAGAGCTAAGTAATGAGATTTAAGAGAAACAGGTGTGCTCCGTCTGAGAAAACACTTAATTCACCATTTTGGCAACGAGCTCGCGGCGGCATTGATCTGCAGAAAGGAGAGAAGCGGACGCCTTTGAAACCGGGCCAAGTCTCGTTTCTAGATTCTGCTAGTTTGTTAGTTTCTAGCAGATCATACACCTGCCATCCATGAGTCCAATTACGTGTCTGCCAAAAATTTTGACTGATCAACACGCTGTTACAGCTTGACGCGATGTTTCCGCTTCGCGATTACACCGGCCAATATTTCAAAAAACTTATAACTCTCACACGCCGAACGTACGTGTGATTGTTTCTTTACCCCGCTAAGATAAACTTGCGCAGTTACGTATCGGTACGCATATTATTAACCGCACGCACGTATCGCGGATTACAGAATAGCAGTTTATGGCTAGACTCACAAGCTGCTCATCGTTCCAATGCGTTAAAACAAAGTGCATTAAAGCAAAGGTTTCGCCTCGCGAAGGCTTGTTACCCACGAAAGATGCGATGTCTGTAAGAGATTGCAGAAATTTGCTAATTCCACCTGACGCGGCGTTGTAACGCTTATCTCGCAAACCTACCTTGCCCATCTTCTTCTTCGTATCCCTCCTCTTCTTACCACCGCGGATCGTTCACTTCCGGAGCAAACTTCAGATGTGTGTTGATAAAATGGCGCGAGCTTGGCTTCGGCGCGGGATATAAATTGAGAGAAAAAAAAAAATAAAAATAGCGCCAAGGAGAGTGGAGGAGAGACAAGTTTACTCAAAGAAAGGTTTGCATCAGAAGGAGCTACGCTCGGCTGCTCCGCGTGAGCACTCCTTCCTAAGTACGTACTTCTAGTCGGTCATTTCGACTGAATACCGTGTCTCGTACTCGGCTGAGCTCGCCTATCTTTCATCGCCATCTTGGAACGATGCTTTGTTATTTTGTAAGGAACGGAGACCGTTTTGCCTTGCCTTACACACACAGTATGCATATACCTGACTAATAATTGCGCGCTGCTAAGGTATATAATGTAATACCTGTTACGCGTACTTACATTTCGCTCTTTATACCTCGGCACTTTTCGATTTAATTATACTTTGTACAAACGAGACGAGTGTGCGAAATACTGAAAAGAGTCACATCGGCCTGTAACTCGAGCCACGGTATTCTCATCGTCGGTAGAAAAAAATAAAATACAAATCGTCAAGTGCTTGTCGCTAATTCATCTTAAATCCCGGGAAAAGAAACAAAGAATTAATTAAACTGTTCTTCATTGATCATATTTTTACCTTTAGTTCTAATCATGTTAATGTATAATTCGAGGCGAGTATACCGTTTTGGATTCGTGCACAGTTATTTAAACGAAAAAATCGTGCAGAATTGATGGAAAATTATAACAAACAAGGCTGAAAAAATTTTCATTGAAAATATTTTCGCTTGGCCAATGATGCGTAAGATTGTACAGCTTTTTCCGTGATGCAGATACATGTCTTCTGGCCGTTAACGCCGCCGCAAACGATCCGCTTCGCGCTGTGGCCAAATAAAAAAAAAAATTGTAGAACGGTTATGAGAGGATTTATCCCCCGAGATAAGAAAAGTACGAACGATCTAGTGAACTAGCCGCAAAAAAACACTTCACGCTGTCTTGAACTTCGTTCTAGAATGTGTAAAGTTATTCAGAGACGTGAAAATATTTGCATGCGTTCAGTGAAGTCCAATTTTTTGAAAATAAAATACACGTAAACACGTTTGAATTAGGAAATTATCGTTGTCGGATTATCGAATGAATGAAAGAATTCTTTATCTGTTCATATAAATGAAATAATAATTGCAAAAATATCAAATTTTTGTATAGACATTTCCATTTTAGAAAAGAAGGAGTTTCTTTCCTGCGAGTAGTACGAAAATTTCTGTTATAAATTATCTTGATGTTGTTTGTATGCGATAGATTTCAGAGAAGAATTTTACCCAGAAACTTGCTTCTCCTTTTCTTATTCCAAATTACGTGTGTTAATACTTGATTCGGCACTAAGTAAGTAGGTACACCATAATAACTGGTTGAGTGCTTTGATCTGGGGCAAATTGCAAGTCTCGTCGTATCCAAGGAATATTCCCCGATGCAACTACCTATAACGCGGTAGCGTGCCGCTAATTATGCACTTCTAGAATATAGATGCAAGTATTACATATACACTCGTGCGCCTATTACTTAGCCTGTATACCATCTCGTGGTGAAAAACAACGTAACAATATATCGCGGTATTATAGATGAGATCGCAACTGTTTTCCTCCATATTATGAATAATTTTAACATATAAATGCCAATCGTTTAACGTCCAGGTCCTAAGATGCACAAGCCAGTAAGTCACTTTTCCATTCTATCCACAAAATCAAAATCCATGGTCCACAAATATCAATAAAATGCAATAAATTTACGCAAAAACCTCTTTTATTTCATCTTTTCGTGATCGAATTAAAATATTATCGAACGCGAGCTTTATTAATTTTACGTTGCCATGTATAAGCCAGGATGTGAGATTTGCATGACTTCGGAACGTGATTTTTTTCAAGTTCTCCAACTACGTGCGAAGCGTCAGGATCATTGAATTCAACGTGCGATAAATAATGTTTAAATTAGGTAAAAAAAAAAATAAGCGGCTAAATTTACGTGATTATTTTGCAAATTTGCGCAGAGTTTGCGATTCGTTGTGCTGAGCGAATGGAAGAGTGAACGAATGGTAAAAGTGAGACGTTATTTTAATTGCTTATTAAGATTAACGCGCGATTCGAATCCCGGTGTCGGATGAGCTGACTAATTCGAAGCCGCGAAGGGAGGCCGACGTTTAAAACTGAATCGCTTATACCATGCAATGCAAGCGTAAGAGAAGCAGCCGGACTGGCACTGGGCGTACACAAGGGTTGTACCATACATGCGTCGGAACTTCGTTGTTATAACAAAGAGGTGCCAAGGCATAAATACAGCATAAATCAAGCGTCGAATCGTAAACGTCGAAATCCTTCGGAGACAATTTCAACCTCTGTAACGATTACCATACAAAAGCTGGTACCGACTCGCTTAAGCGCGCGTTTTACTCTCGATATTACATGACACTTGCGCTTCCAGTCTTGCACGGCACACACATCGGCACCTATCGCATATATGTTCCAACTTGCGCTTTTATCGCATTTACATTTATATTGTAGAAGCTCGCGTTTAACGCTATATCTACGGCAATGTAGATTATCGACCGCGATGCTTCCTTCTGCTCCCTCAACCATGTATTATCGTCCCATCGACGATTCTCGATAAATCGATGTCACGTCTCGGTGATCAGCGATTCCAATTAACTCCACGGACTCGCAGCAGCGAAACTACTCGGCCCCCCAAGCGCACTTGACGCGCTCGATAAACCGATGCTTGATTGCCGATTCCCGCTCACCGTTGCAACAGCTTGCTCGGGAATATTATCCAATTGCGAATACGTTTGTAGCCCGTAATTCGCATTGAAATATCGCATAATTAGCTCGTCAGTATTTAGAATCAAAAGCCGAGAGCATCAACCATTCACGGTCCCTTTGAGAACTGGCTGTTTTCACGAATCTTCGTGGAAATGTTGAAACCATTTGGCGGTCAAGAATCGCATTTTCTTGCATGCATTTTCCGCGGTATTTTATCGCATTTACTTCGAGAGTATGTTTGCGTATTTTTGCGAATGCTTACATTTTTCGCGGAGTATGGACAACGGGACGTTAAAACGGAGGAATGGAGGCCAGACGGAACGGGTACAGAGATAGTGAAATCCTGTAGCATATAAGTCTTTATGCGTTGTACAGCAGAGACAAGCCCTTGCCGATAAACCAAAGTGCTTTTTTACGATTATGACCTCTCCCAGAGCTGTCAATGCCAGTTCATTCTTACGAGATAATGCCCCCGTATGCATGTGGGTAGGCATACAGGTTTCGTGGCTTTCGGTTGCCGCAGAAGCGACCAGGGATATACCACGCGTTTAATGTCTTCTGCGGGTCGCAATTATCCGCTACAATTCAAACTTACTAACGTGTCTCGCACCCGGAGGCACGTGCACGTCGTCGGTTCGAAACTAATGTCTTTTTTCTCTCCTTCTTTTACATACTCTAAATTTGTCTCTCTTTCGAAGAATGAATAATGGCTAAGTGTTGAACAAACTTGGGCCAATATTTGTCCAAAGTAGCGATTCCCATGATCCAACAGAAAATTGTTACAACGTTCGTAATAGTTTGTGAAATTCTGCGTCAACGCTTCAAACGTGCTACGATTAACAGCTTTGTGTCAAGTCGAAGGCATTCCATGCATTGATCACAAGATTGACATCGATACACAAAATGTTACAATAACTCATGCTAACTTACGAAAAAGCAATAGTGGAGGTTCATTTCCCGCCAACCTACATCCATATGCTAATTATATCCGTTTTTTACCATTTATTTTTTCATCAATAACCTCTGCTCTGAATTCTAACACATAATATTGCAAAAATTATCGAGTCCCACTTTTCAAATCAATAATGTGACCAGACTTAACTCGGAAACAAATTCCTATACGCAATACAGGAACAAAAGTCGATTATTCCCTTGTTGCATAATGTATCACTTTATCGCACATGCATCGAAAATGTGATTTTCGTAACTAAAATGGCCTTTTGCAGTGCTGTTGCGTAGTCTGAATCATATAAAGCACCGCTACGCAAGCGCACTCGAAGCAAATCGAGTGAGGTTAGGTCTGATACACGGTTGACGCTGCAGACCATTTCAGGCACGTGTTACGGGCATCAAAACTCGTTTTCGACGCACTTGTGATAAAAAATATTGTATGCAATTAGTGAAAAAAAACCGGAAAACGGCGATTCGTGGGCGAGCTCTGCACTTATTTCCGACTAGCGCGCAGACTCATCACCATTCCTTGGTTTTCGTCACTTGTTGCATAAAGTGCTATTAATGGGCGCGATCGGCTTCTTCCGTGATGAATGTAAAAACTGAAACAGTGATTCCATTTGCACTTTGCACGGCTGTTTCGGGCACCTACTATTAAACAATATGTCAGTTTTTGTTAGATAAAAAAGTTTCAATAATAAAGTTCGATTATTTTATCATTTTATACCGATAAATGATAGTATTAAGAAGTAAAAATATCGTTAAATTGGGTTGTGATTCTAACATTTTCCTTGTTTTATTACCAACTTTTTTTAACAAATTCGCTCTGCCTGCACGACCCCTAAATATATTTTGTGCACATAGGTAGAGCTAGTTATGAATATGATTACACGTACTCACTCCGCACATATTAGGTACTATCATGTCGTCTTCCATCGGCAAGTGTTACTGCAGTCGCAGTTGGGAGTATTTTCGTAATTTCACACTTGGTCGTAAATTTAACACTTGACACACCGTTATCATTATACTGCGCGCCATTTTGCGCCATGACAAAATCGTTCTGAATATATATAATTTTTTCAGCGATTATATCGTTATTCCTCTCCTTTCATCCTTTCTTTTAATGCGGTGAAATGGTCTCTGCGTGGCGCGGTGAAACCGCATTTGCGCTGTTGGTGCTCCGCAACGCCGGGTTAACGGGTACCTAAAACGATCGGTGCGGTCCGGAAGATATTTACAGTGCTTGGGTACCTAAGTCCGTTGCAACGACTTGCAACCTGCGTCTTTGCCACCTCGCCACGTTCGTCGGTACATATACGTCTAATCGTAGACTTAAGTGTCTCGACGTGCGATGTAGGAAGGCGTCCATTTCGCTGAAGATCGTAACTAGACTCTTTACTTACTCGTTACACGGATATTATTACAGTTGGAAGACTCGTTCTTACGTCGAGGAATGAATTTTTAAACCTGCAGCAATTTGACGTAATTATAAGGTGATTCTTGTACACGTTTCTTCATCGCTCGATCGAGCAACACGGACAAAAAAATCGCTTGCGTTCCCTTTTAATCTGAGCTAAAAAGTTTCCGTACATCCAAAATTCGATGAACTAAATTGACCTTTTCCGTATTCCGTGCCGCGAAGTTTGCGACCGCCTGTATCTATTGGCTGGTGCCGTATGACGTCAGCGCGAAACGTGTGACGCTGCTGCGCGCGCATTTCTGCGCATTTCGTGCTCGCCGATCTGATTTTTTATTCGGGAAAGTCGATTAAAGTCGACAAAATCATTATTTACTTTTACAGCCAGTCGTGCAGGTGGGTGAGGCATGTTTAATTGTTTCTCGTTAAATTACACCTTCCACGCAGCGTTTTTCTAGTCTGATTTTCTATTACGTTGATCATTATCGTTCCAACAGCCTCGGTAGAGGATGTGCCGTAATTAAATTGTATCCGTATTACGATAACCCAATTTTCATAAAAAAATATTGTCGCCCGAAAATTTCGGGACAAAGAGGTAAAAAACGGGGCAAAAACTGGCTGACGAGGAAAGAATTATGTGTCTTCATCTCGGGGTCGCGCGTGCAGGGTCTTGATGTTTTCCTTTCTGCGGTAAAATGTACAGAATAAAATCCCGCACGGCGTGTCTTTTTCACACATTCGAGGGAATAAAATTTGACCCTTAAATCCTGTATGGAATACCATACGCGCATATATAGGTATACATATTTATACAATGCCATCGCAGCGGGAGAGCTATAAGGGTGAAAAATAAGAACCGAGTTCGCCGGGCGCCAACTGTCCAAATCTTGAAGAAGGTTAACAAAAACCTCGCGCCTCAGCTTCGGGAAGAGGGTGGCCCGACTATAAGAGAGACGATACGTCCTTCTAATGGGGACATTTCCGGTCTAAAATAAAGAGTTCACACTAGCAAACAAACGACGTCCGACAGCTCGTGAAAATACTTTGGCCCGAAACTGACAGTGACAGATCGTTTTCACCGCGGGACGTTGGTCAATTGTTTTTAGTGAACACCTTCTGTTCCTCATTCGATGATCGTTTTCCAAATCTTATACCGGCCATTTGCAGTTGTACGAAAAAAAGAAAGGAAAGGTCCGCATTTAACCACAGGATTATTATTTTATGCCATTTTTCTTCTCTTATTATCTTCTTGTTGTATCGTTATTTTGTCTTACAGAGCAGTATAATGTTGATTTCACAGCCATTGTCAGGCAGTGAAAAGAATTTTTCAGTTTGAAATTTGTGTAATTGTAGCCTGTGCATAATTGCTGCGAGAGAAATTTGTCGATTTTGCGTTCGAATAGGCTTGAAGTGAATATTTAATTATTTATAGTTGATAGACGTAAATTTCTCTAGATAAACACGAGAATCATTTTGTTTAAACTGATATTTACTTTTATGCAATGATACATCAACTTGCATCAAGTGAATATAATTTACTTGTGAATATTTAAGTGCATTGTTATTTATCAAATTTCAGCAAACTATTTCACATTATACGAGAAAATATTTTCCTACAAATGATTGCACTAACGAGAAAAAAACATAATATTACGATAGTGATTGCATAAGAATGAACAAATTACTGTTGTTGATTAAAGTCATCACGTTTTCATACAGGACCCAAGTTTGTTTGTTATAAGGTCATTTGATTACTATCCGTTTTCCTAATAATCGACATTGATAATAAGCAAATCAATCACGTGACTAAGAGATACTCGATTTTTGTTAAGAATTATAATCGAAAGGTGACGGCATCCAAGCTGTTCCTCCACTTTAATATAGATAGATGTATGTATGTCTCTCATCAATGTTAAATCCTTAATTTATATTCGTAATATAGTTACAGCATTATGTATTATGTAATGTATTTCAGTAGTCACGGTTGTTGTTCATCCAGACGAGACTTGAATTTAGAGATTTACACACGAGAAGAAGGTGTGCGTTATATAATAATATATACGATTTAACTGAAGTAAATACACACACACACACACACACATATATATACGAACGACGCGTTCCAGGGAGACGTGGAGGATAGCCGCGCCCGAGGTTAATTAGACTTTTCGTAATTACACGTTATTATGCAAATAGTAATACTAATCTTGACGTTGGAGCTGTCGGCACTCTTTCGCCAATCGTGATTCGTTATTCCTCGGAGGTAAATTTTTGCCATTAGTAAAATTTATAATTCGCTTTATCGTCTTATGTATCACGATACAGATATATCCATAATTTTATGTATCTAACGAGTACTCGTTCGTGATTAATTCGTAAGGCTGCAGCTCTTCTCTGCCACTGCAGTAATCTTGGGGAGAGAGAAGTGACGGATGGATTCTTCGACTATTTCTGTCATAAGTCGATTCGCACAAGTATTGTAAAAAGAGAAACCATGCCGCACGTACCGTTGGTATAATAATATTTACACACTTAGCTGAAAATCCTACGGTTATTCACCGATTTTTATATCTTATTATCTTACATTTATATTATATATTTTTATATTTCGATACCCGAGAAGCATTTTACATTTATTGTTTAGATTGTTTAATTTTTGTCGCACGTTTCACTTGGTTAGATACTCTTACTCTTCGAAATTATCACCAATAATTGACAATCTACAAATTGACTCGTTTTTGCCTCGTACTTTTCCGGAAATACGTCAGTCAAATTTCAAAAATAGAATGGACCGAATATGTATAAATTTCCACACTATTGTATGAAACATTGTATTATCAGAGAGATGATAAACAATATCCACGCGAGTGTTGTATAAGTTTAATGTTAAAACAATCATTAAATTACTGGACACGTTAAGAATTTTTACACAATATCTGAGATGCATTTAAAAATCGCAATTATTAAAACACGTTGCGAACGCGGCTGCGTTGGGGCACTCGTAAAACTACCAATAAATATTTAGCGAATCATATTCGATACTCCGATCGTTTTACGGAGAAAACATTACTGTAACATTATAGGTACACCGTAAACGGTGGTCCGACGTCTCGGTCAGTGGAGGCAATTAGCGAGGAAATTTAATCCGAATAAATACAGAAAAAAAATTAAAAATAAACGAATATACAAAAAAAAGTGAGAGACAAGAAAACGGGAAGAAAGATAGAGGGGGGAAACCACCGTGGCGTTTTTTTTTCTCAAAAAAAAAAAAAAAAAAAATACTCCCATAGCTGCATTGCGCCTGTGGAGTAAGACGAGCATAAGGAAGAAAAGTGGGGGGAACTAATTAATCAAGCACAGCGAGCGGCAGTCGTTTGTTTCCGCCGCTTTATTAACCAATTAGTCGAAGCGCGTTTATTGTTCCTGGATATATGTATAGATACGGGTGTATATGTATAATGTTCTTTACATAAGCGATGATGAAAATATACCCGTACATACCTTTGGTACGCGATAAATCGCTCGAGTGCATTTAGTCAATTATTTTCCAATCAAGATTCCCCTGTGCTGTGCAACGATTCGACCATATTACCTTTCAATATCGTTACATAATTATCCGAGTGGTCGAATTAACGCTGCAATGGGAATATACAGTAGTTGCAATTAGCCGTAGTTCTTATTGCGCGTTACATATACGTCGTTTCGAATATCTTTCGCTAATCAGCAGCACGCGCTTGACTGTAATTGATGATTGTTTCATTTATTTCACGCAGTGCATTTTTTCTTTCACCTAGGACCTAGATGTATACGCAACTTACACGTATAAGACTGAAATTATTGTAGGAGCGTTTTCGTTGGCGTTGTTTCTGGTTCGTGTAAGATATATAATATTAATTATCAGGGTTTCTTCGGGCTTTCAACTAGAGCTAATTGGCAGCCCGGGTTCCTGGAATGAATCCTTCAATGCCAACATCACACGCTGTTTACTCTTGCGTGAAACTTGCTTATTTATAATTATTTGGCAGCAATCGCAGTGCTTTATACCTGTACTCGTTTCGTAGAGGTGATAATATAAATCGGTTCCTACATTGAATTTCACCGATTCGTATGTCTTAAATATACCCCGAAGTGCCAATTTACGATTGTGTAACAACTCTCCGTGAAGCAAGATTTTTATCTCGTTATTTTAGTGGCCAATTATTTGAATTTTGATTATCCGTAACCTATTCAAACAATTAATTTTGAAATCGTGCTTTGTAACCACAGTTATTTAATTTTTATACCTAGATGTAATTTATGAAAGCAGAATATTGATTTCGATGTAGGTCTGTACGTGCATGATTGTTGAAATGAATCTTGATTGAAAACGAATAATGATTTTGGGATCAAGAGAGATCCTTTATTTTGCCACGTTGTGAGGACGCCCTGCTCTTGTACGATCGGTCTGAATGGCTAAATTGCGACTCTGATTAAAGCCTATCGAATTTCTTGCGAACCGAGCCGAGAAGGTGAAGTTTTCCTTTTGCAAATGTGGATCATTTATGAAAAGAATTGCGAAATAACGAGACATTTGTATTGAAATCAAGAGAAAGCGAGATGGAGAGATGGTTTTTTTTTGCATTTACATATGCTAATATATTCACAAGCATGGCGGCTCGCCAATCGCACCAAGTGGCTTGTATATTTTGCTAATTATCGCGAGGTTCACGCCCTTCAAACGAGCCAATGCCGAGTGTTCGAAATTCCATCGATGCATCCCAAAATACTTGGATATCAATTTATCTAGAAATCTGGGAATAATGTAGCCGTACCATCCCTGATTTAAAAAATTGTAGATACCGAGCACATTTGTAAGTCGGCACAAAAGCAATATTCTCCGATTTTAAACAAAGTTCTCGTTGGAGTAGTAATCAATTCTTACGAGGAAATTCGCTTCTCCTCGTTCAATAATTTCCAACAGATTCCGGAGATTCAAGAAAAATGTGTTCAGCATTTTTGATTCAAATATTTTTTTTTCTCAAAAGAATCGAGTTGTCCAGTCAGCAACGATTATCACGCTCGTAGGTACCAATATCCTTCAAAGTTACGACTCAACCTGCAGCTGATACTCGCGTACAATCCAAAAGCACCGGCAGCTCGTCGTTCCTTCTGTCGAATGAAAAACAGGTGACGTACATTTCCTCTTAAACACATTTAGCAACCACATCCTTTTCAGTTCGGCAGTTGCCATATTGCGCGTGCGTTATACATCTATCTTACCTTGTGTGAAGAAGCAACGATTATACGTGCCCTGATCTCTCAATACCTTCTTTGTGCTTGCACAAGTTACACGTGATACGTAATAAAAATAAAATGGCCATTTCTGCTATTTCCGGTTGTCCATACGTGCAACTAAGTATTATATCCGTACAAAGTCGGTCTTTTTGCCCTGTCAGTTTTGCGGATTCGCGTGTCGACGTCAGCCGTCGTGTTCGCCACACGCGTCATCCGTGCATATGTGTTGCATGCTTGCCTTCGATCGCGTAGCGTAGGTTGTCCGATCATCGCCGATGTGACCACCCCCGTCACCCCCCTAAAAACGCCTTATACCCACACGTTGCGGATGTGTGGATGCAGCGATGCGCGTCATCCGCGGGGTTCCTTCCTACCTCGTACCTTCTCCGCCTGCCTACTACCTGTTCACTCCGCGGCCGAGCGGCATCCTTTGATCTCCGGGACACGCCCATTTTTTTTCTCCCTTCTTTTCGTGTCTTTCTTCGTTCTTCCTCTCGCTCCTTTTTTACCTACGTTTTCCTCTTCTTCTCTTATTCGCTCCTTAAAACGCAGATGGACAAAGTATGTTGTAAACTGAGCAGCAACGCGTGTTTCTTTACGTTTATGCGTATCTCTCTATCCATTCGTTTATGCAGCGACACGCGTGTACAACTACGACGGGACGGTATTCACCTACGCGTTGGTTACCGATATACCGTCGGTGAAATCGCTAAGCCGTATCGAATCGTTGTTAGGTTACCTTGTAGTCACAGCCAAGGGAGTACGGTTGGTACGTCTGTTCGGAATTTGTTCAACGTGTCGTTAATTACAATTTCTAGCAGCAAATAAACAACGTCTTAAATAGTCTCGATATCGCGGTAGTTAGTCGTATATATCGAAAATTTGGAACACCAACCGTCGTCCTTCTTCCCACGTATACCCTTGGTGTAATATACGATCGATCCCTGTCCACTCACACTATCGCACTGCAGAGTTTATTCTGACGTTTTTGCGGATATTACATAAATTATATTCATAATCGACGTCTGTCGTATTCAGCTCTCTGCATGTGGCGCAGAACAGGTAGCGATCCATGTAAAATGAGTGGTGGTGGATTTTTTTAGCCGTGTATTCGATGGTGGTTTCTTCTTCATCTTATTATAATCGTACGTTCGATTTCACGGACTTGTATACCAGGTTCTCTAATGTCGAAAACGTTCTACAGACGTCCCAGACTCAATTTACTCGTGTATTATAATCGAAGCAGAAAATTGATAGAGGCCATTTCGCCTCTCATCTCTGAGAAAAAAACCACGTCAATCAAGCCCCGATAATGAGACTCCGTGAACAGTTAGCGCGGCGAAAAGAACATTTTATTGCTCGAAAAAAAAAAAAAAAACACACAATCGTCACATGCTCGAATATGAGCACGATCGATATCGGTTGTATAATAAAATATAATACTGTCCAACATGATGTATAAATGTTTTCTACATGATCCAGCATTTCGTCGCAATTATTGTTATTAAACTGATTGATTTACTGCTGTTTCTAATGATTTTAATGATAAGGATTTACGCCATGTAGTTTGGAGTGAATAAGTATAAGAAGAGAAAGGATTTCATTCTAATTCTGGAAATACTGAAGACGGAAGATTTTACAGAATTTTCGGCATGACTCGACAATTGCAATAATGTTCCAAGTTCGCGACTGACTCGTGATTATTGCAGTTGTGCAATAAGGTGTTTTGTTATTTTTTACGTGTTCTTCTCGACTTATTTTACCAGGCCAAATCAATTGCTCAGACAGTTGGTATTTTAATTTCGAAATCTGGAGTACAGTGTCAAACAAAAACGTGATTATCTTCGAGTTTAGCTAATTCGTGAAAAATTACAGTCGAAACAAGTAAGATTTTTATAATGAATCACTTGAACACAAGTTGATGCATACGTTTACATGCATTGAATTGTATTAGCTACAGGACTCGTAACGATACACGGAAAAATCGTGCGCTCTTCGCCGGACCTTGGGAAATTTGACGTTAAATTATTGAATTGACAAAATTTTTCCGTCAAATATTATTTCACAACTGTGTGATTCGTGTGTCTTTGTATGCAATATGTGCGAGTCACGGCCCTCTGCGCCTTGGAACTTG
The DNA here is from genome assembly GCF_021155775.2 of Neodiprion pinetum. Classification (NCBI taxonomy): domain Eukaryota; kingdom Metazoa; phylum Arthropoda; class Insecta; order Hymenoptera; family Diprionidae; genus Neodiprion; species Neodiprion pinetum. The sequence continues at coordinate 25,993,403 of NC_060232.1, forward strand.
TACAGTAATTAAGAAAAGTGTAGGCAGAAGGTGAGTAGCGACGAATAAAAGGGCTGCGATGAATTTCGGCGTGTCTGTAATACAATAACAACTTTGGGCGTATGCAGCGTTTCCCCGCAGCTTAAGGTATATCCGTTACAAAACCGGAAATTAGTCAACGTGGAAACAAAATGATAAACACAATAAGTGTTGGTTCTCCTAATGTCCTCTGTAATTTTCCCAAATTCGTATCCGGTGGAGAGTTTTCCGTCCGCAAGCTATCCGACTCAACGTTCTCCAAAACTGATCCCGTCATCATCGCATCGCAGTTAAATTTCCTCACGTATATATAATGTACGAGGAATTCCGAGACTGCGGCGTCCAAATTGAAATACGTTAACCGAAGTACGTGTCGTGGAAAAATTTTTTAATTCATACAATGCGTCGCATTTTCATGTAATCTGTAAGTCTGTATTTTCATTTTTTATTTTATTACGTTCCGAGTAGCTTGGAACTCGAGAGGCGATGATTCTGGAGTGATTTCGAAGACCTGAGTCTTCACAAGACGTCTGGTTAAGCGTCTCTCTTTCTTTTACCCAAATTGGCTTCTTTTTTTGAAATTGATTGGACAAGGGTTATTGGAATGTGAACGGGAACGTTCATATTCCTGTGTAATTATCAAATATTGGCCAACTCATGTACAGGTTCGATCAATCTACATCCCGCACCTCCTCTGCAGCTGTCGTAAATGAATTGGCGCTGCACCGTGTTAATCGCACCGCGTATGAGGTTCATTATTTATTACCAGTTATTATTAACTGTCCGTTGTAAGAATGGCTTTTGCATGGAATAAAAAAAAAAAAAAAATGTGCATCCTCATTTCGCGATATTTCCTGATCGGCGAGAGCAGCAACATCTTTTCTAAATATTTCCAATAATGATAAAAATTTCCAGGTAAATCTTCCTTCCGTCGAAACGCGAAAATTCAAACACGTGAAACAAAGCCTTAATTTTTAACATCACATAGTATACATGGGAAAAAGAGTGCTCCGTTGAATGATGTAAAATCCTCCAGAAACAATTTCGGTTGTCAAATTTTGCAAATATCTGGACATCTGGATCACAGTTATATTTCGTAAACCTTACTCTTTTGTAGCTACATAACTGTAATTCGTTATACCGGGGTGAGGGGGCCCTGAAAATGCGTCCCTGGATGCCTTTCGCCGTCCTCTCGATGCCGACGAGTTTCTCTCTGACGACCAGATTGTACGTACAATATACCACATACACGTACGTATACCCATACAGCACATAGGATATGGGATAATATAATAATGTAGATGTTTTGCCGAGTGAGCGACGCTCATCGTGAGCCGGTCCGGTTCTATAGCTCCGGATGAAGACGTCGCGCGACTTCCTAGATTCACGCCACGCCGAGCACCACTGTTACCCATTAAAATGTAAAGGTGGTCCGATATGGCGGCCTTCACCCCAACCTCCCCCCCCCCCCCCTACCCCTATCCCACACCTCCCTTTCCATCGCCTCGTCTTCCTCCAGCATCTCTATCTCATCTCCGAGAGCAACGCGCCACCCGGGGCAGCTTGCAACGGTGGCATCCTATGACTCAAATTCATCTTGACCGCGCGTAGTGCGGAGACCGGCTAGGGATTGCCTCCAGAAGCTATTAGCTCGTAAATTACTGAATAGTCTACGTTTCATCATTTTCTTTAATTAGCATACCCGTGGATCCGTGGCGTGTATATCCAATAACACATCTATGGCAACGAGACCGATGAACGCGGGCATCGTAAATGTTACCGGAACGCACGAAATATATTACATTATAATATGTATATATATGTATATGTGTAGACAAGTTTCTCGTTTTTTCTCTTCAACTTTTTATTCACATTTAACTTCTTAATTTTATTCCACGAATCGAAAGGCTTCCGAGTTTAATATAGCCGCACGCATTGGATAGTTTATATGAACCGATATTTTTGAACTCTATGAAACAATTGTACAAGGATTTTTGTAGACAGGATCGAAAAGGAACCAAAAATCGCAGCCATTTATTCCAGCGACCAAAAAGGATCCGATTAAACACCTCACGGATGACTTATAGGGAAATTTGAAAGCCCTTTACGGAAACTTTTGCCGGACCTTGTGTGGGATTTTTCTTTAACGAGGTTCAGCCTGATTTCTGTAAAAATGACTCAATGCGTCGAAACTAATGCATATGTAGTGTAAAAATGTTTGCAGAATCGTAAACAGCTGACGCGGGAAGTTTTGTGGTTACCTGTGCAATTTGCCTTTGCGCGATTGATTTGTTATTCCACGGTACGAGAAATTGCAACTCAAATTCGCGGCTCTAATGAATTTGACAGATTTACATCTGTAATAAACAGCAACATAAATACCATTTTAAAATTTGACGCAAGTTGAGGAAAATCTGTTTCGAAAACATGTGTGCAGTGCATTCGGTGACTTTAAATTCACATTATGGGATAATCTATACATCAGTGGATAATTTGTGCACTTTTTGTAAATTCGTATTTCAATTCAAGTCGAGATGCAAGTTCTTTGGAATAACAATACCTTTGCTTTCACAAAATGATTTCAGAAATCATGAAAAGCGTAGATGGTTTGTATTTTAATATTTGTGATTCGCTGGGCATTATATAGATTCAGTTCACGCAGACTTTTCTTTCAGTCGTAAAAAAAAAACTTAATATTTTAGATTCGCGAGGAAAAGTTACTCCTTTAAGAAGGTATACTTTTTCAGTTTCAATTTTTGAGATCCAGTTACGCATGATTGGCAGAATGTTGCAGCTTTCGTATAATTTGTTGATGAAATTGACAAATCGCTCAAGCCTAATAGCCATAACTCTTCATTATCTTACTCTGCAACGCATATTTTTTTCTACAAATTTCTTCAATACAATGCTTCTTTCCGACGATCCGCTTGATAACCGAAATCAATCTTCATGAAAATTAGCAGGCTTTAAATCCCCCCTCGAAAATTCTTATCGTTAATTGATAATGAATTATCTGAAACAGATTCCACGGAGTACGCAGCGTCTTACGATTAGTACAAGTCACTTATCTATGTTTTCCGATTTCTGAGTAATAAAATAACAAAAAAAAAAGACGAAATTTGAGTCCGCGTGAATTCTCACACAACGCATCGTATAAACTAATTCGACCGAGTTAATTGTAACCCGGCATATCGGTGCCCTTTATAAAACCGTCTCCAGGTACTGGGCGTGATATCTGGGTTTAGTACATGCATTGGTTTAGGTGTATATATGCATACATATATATATATATATATATACATATATATATAAACTCCTCGAGTCTCTGCGCGGCGCTCGATTCTTTGAATATTTGATAGCTATAGTCGGCGGCCATCTTGTAGCGTGCAGCGTGGCATTAAACAAGAAGGGTGGTTAGTCTTCTTATCTAGCCGCTATATACGCCACGCGTGGCCGAGTATGGGTGTACAAAGGTAAAACATACACAGACATACCATTGTACTCGTATCGCGGTCGTCGGGAATGCATTATTTAAGATAAGAGTCGGCGTATAGAGAGCCGTAAGTATCCCGTGTACGAGTCGAGTCGATACGGGACTGACGATTGATAGTTTTTCTCCTTTTTGTCCTTTTCATCCTATTCTCTCACTTTATACCCATCCATGAGTGCTTCGTCGATGCTCATTTCGTACATAGATATTATACGAAAAAATATCCTGCGACGTTGCAGATTGCCGTAGCTTATGCATTATTCGTACGGCAAAAGCTCAACGGTAACTTACGAGTCAGGTAATGTGTAAGTACAGTCGTGGTATACGCATTGATGCATGGGACAATTCTGCAGCCACGTGGGGTTATAGGATAACAGGGACACGATAATTTACATCGGAAATCGTGCGCGGTCATCAAACTGCGAACAACGTTTCATTTTTATATTCTTCGTTGCCTTTACCAAGTTTTGTGCAAGTTTCGCCAAATTTTCAACTTTCCTCCCGTCAGGGATGAAAAGAGGGACACATCAGGCTTGCGATGGTAAAATATACTTTGTAAAATGCACAAGTTTCTGTAAAATCAGTGAAAACCACTGTGTGCAGAGTAAAATCTGCTACGTTTATGGTAAAAAATATAGTTCGTTTTGGTATTTTTTACGAAAAACCCTGACGTGTTCCTCTTTTACCGTAATTGTTTAGTAAAATCTGGTCTATAATTTCTTTTCGCCGTGTACCGTTGAGGAATATTCCATGAACCGTTTGCCGCAACTTAACGGATGACGTTAATGACAATGCGGGTGGGCTGAAGTGACGCTGCGACAAATTCCGTGAGTTTCTGATACAGGTAGGGGGTAAGATAAATGCCATGAGGAAATTGTACGGTGTCCCGTGCAGAGGATCGTTGACGAGGTTCCGAGTTCCCCGAACGAAGATTTACGGAGTAAATCTATAGAGAAGAAGTGGAAAAAGGTGGTGAAAAAAAATTGAGGTAAAAATGTCCATGAACGTCCGCGCATACGGTTTCATAAATACAATAACAATATCTTTTTCGGCCTTCTTCTGTAGCCTATTTTACACTCTACGCAAGTTTCGTTCCCGCTCTTATTACGCTCGACGAAGCTGACGATTTTTGATTGGATGAGAACGACGTTGCCGTCTTGTACTAAAAAGTGACCGTTGACTGGCGATTGGCTCCTCGTAACTCGTGCGTAACTCGTTATAGATACATATATATAAACATATATATATATATTTGAGAACGCCAGGTAATGCCTACCTATCGCTAGTGTTTTACCCGTAATGCATGACTCGGTTACGCGTATACCTACCTAACCGTTGATTATATAATACGTCTACTCTTCGCTCGATTACTCAATTTCAGACTCTACGTAAACCGACGTTGAAAAACACTATCGCCCATATGCCATGCGGTGGGTTGTAACTTTATATTTGTAATATTATTAGAGTGAGTTCGGGTTTCTTGGCTACAAAATGTCGTTCGGAATTGTTTGGAACCATTTGATTATATTCAATCCAGCCATCGCGTTCAAAATTACGTTAGATTTCGAAGATGGCTGTTCATCACCAGACCACAAAACGTGCTCGCATGTATGACACGTTATATAACATGCGTGCGATATTCTTTGAATGCTTCAAGAAGAGACGTTGGTAAAAGGTGTCAATGCAATTGACGAGCCTGAAGAGACACAAGACGTAATAATCTGACGTTTTATCTTTATCGATGAGTCGAGTATCCACAATGCGACGAAAAATGATCTGGGTACAGTAAGGAGCTGGTAAAATGTTTGGTTTGCTTTGAGATTCGGCCATCGCTATACTAAATGACGAAGTTGAGAAGCCTCTGAAAAGCCATTGGATTCGATCTACATCCCTCTATGTTCAAAGTGATACAGTAGCCGTAATTAGGATATTTTGCACGAATTTGCTGAGTAAATTATCCGAAAGTGCGAGTGTTAAATGCTACAACGTGACGACATAAATTGCCAAAGACAATCCATAAATAGTCAGACATGTAACTAACCTTCAACATATTTTCTCAACTATATGGACTCGAGCCAGAAATATGATAAGATTTCTATTTCCAAGACTAGATTCAAGTATCAAGCCGAGTACATCATGGGCACTGTAAGAGCGTTGGGTGCGGTGATAGTTTAGACAGGGGATGTGCCATTTCGCCCGAGGGTCTTCCGATTAGCATGCAGAACGAGGAGATCTTGTCGAGATTGCGTCAGGGGACGACCTCGACTTGTTTGCCGTTTGAAAGCTCGGTTACCCTACTGTATTAATGGGTTCGCCCAACGCTACCGCGTGCATACCAATTACGCTGCCCTCTTGCAAAGAAAGAGAGAGAGAGAACGGGGGCGACGACCATTTTGATCGTCACGGCAGTTTGTGGTCCACTCCAGGATGTACGGACCCGATGATACGACGTGTCATTCCCCGGCTGATCGATCCGCGCAACGGAGCGATGAACGTGGTCTCCGGGTTAATTGGACTCACCAATTGGGCTCCGTGTTACGTCGGGAAGATCACGTCTCATAGGCGGATGTGTCGATGGATGTTGGACCAATCGGACCGCCGCTGGAGAACCGCTTTGCTTATTATATCCTCGGTAAAAAATGATCAGAAACAGAAGGAGGAGAGAAGTAACGCGGTGTGAGCGATCAATCCGGCTTGGCGGCTGCTTCTATTCCGTACGTTCGTGACGAGGCTCAATAATAATATTCTCAACTGCAAATAGAATCCGGATAGTTTTCTATCAATCTCTACGAATGCAGATAATAGCTGTACACTCCGTATATACGTATACGGGGAAATTGACCCCCTGGCTAAATTGCGGTCTTCTTGAATTCGGATCGCATGGCTCGACGAGTTTTACCTCTAACTTTGAAATTCTCATATTTTCTTGCCGCACGAACCGGACGGGATTCCCCGTTTCGTGTAACGTCGTTCGCACAAATCACACGCTAGAATAAAATATGTATATCTTTGCCGCTTTTCGAGGGCGTTTCAAGGGCATCGCAAATGCGCGTTGATAACAGTCAATTTTCGAAACTGCTTTCCTTGGTTTGATTGTAGACCTGTATTACGCACATAATCTACGATTCTCGGCACTTCTTCACTCCGTTTTGACATGTGATAGTCTACGTAATTTTTACCATTCGGATACTTGGATACATTTTGGTATAATATTCCAGACTTGAATTTGCTTCGTTTCTTTCAGAGATAAAAGTTTTCAAATCTGAATGTAAGATGCGAATGTAGAACCAAATTAAGTACAGGAATGATGGAATTCGTCTGGTAAATTCATTAAAATCAACTGCTAAATATCGAATCTTATGTAACCGCAAAACAGCCAACTCGTTCAATCATAAATCGTTGCTAAGTTTGAGCCATTAAGATTTGGCATACCTCTTTATCCGAAATTTAATTACTCCGACTTGGACCGCGATGAATCGAGAATAGTAATTATTTCAGCTCTGTAAGTATACTTCGTTGAAGAAATATTGCTTGGAATTAGCATAAAACTCCAATCACTTTTTCAGCTTGCTGTGAAAGAAATTCCACTAAAAATGATAATTAAGTATAAATAAAAAACAAAGTAATTCATACAATAATGAAAATCTATACAGAAAAGATTAAATTAGTGCGTGAAAGTTGGCGGACCTCTTTCAAGGTACGATGACTATATGAAACGATAATGATAGAATTTGATTTATTTTTCAAGCTATTTTTCTGAAAAGGTCCGCCAAGTAGCGCTTAATAACTTAATTTTTTTTTTTTGGATTTTTATCAGTGTATAAATTATTTTATTTTTTAGCATCAAAAGTGCTTTTTAGAGAGATATCGCTACTTTTTGTCCAAAGTTGTGTGTTACTCGTTCTTTAGTATTACGTATAAATTACTTTCGGTAGACATTCATTACTTCGAAATGCAGAGAATTATTTTGGATCAGTCATAGTTGTTTTACGACGGTTTCATCGCAGCATAGAGTTGATTCAAAGCTGCTACAGATTATCAAATCAAGTTTACCCGATTACATTAGCATAAACTTGGGCTGCGCAAGACTAGCTCCGCGTCTAGTCTCGTCGAGGGCTCCGCAATTTATGAAACCAATTTAAAATAACACCGGCACACAAAAAAAATTGAGTAGAATGTGCATTTGACCGGACCTACCTACGGGTACGTATTTTGGTCCGCTGAATCCGAATTCGAGGTCAGTTTGACCCCTACACCCCCAAAATTTCGAGAAAACTTCGAAAAACCGTAAAAATGATGAAAATCGGCAGTTTTAATGATAAAAAAAATTTTTTGGAACTAAACTAAGCGTGATTTTCATGTATTTCGATCTGCTGAATATGAATCGAAACTTTATTGAGACCAAGAGCCATTTCAAATGTAAAAAAATCACACAAACCCTCCAAAATTCCGAAAAAATATAGTTTTCATGATAAAAAAACTTTTTCTGGTCCAATTCAGATAAAATTTTATATCTTTTCATGTCTTCAATTCGCATCTTAATTTTTCCAGCTTTAGAGGGTGAATATTGAAGACATGAAAAGATATAAAATTTTATCTGAATTGGACCAGAAAAAGTTTTTTTATCATGAAAACTATATTTTTTCGGAATTTTGGAGGGTTTGTGTGATTTTTTTACATTTGAAATGGCTCTTGGTCTCAATAAAGTTTCGATTCATATTCAGCAGATCGAAATACATGAAAATCACGATTAGTTTAGTCCCAAAAAATTTTTTTTATCATTAAAACTGCCGATTTTCATCATTTTTACGGTTTTTCGAAGTTTTCTCGAAATTTTGGGGGTGTAGGGGTCAAACTGACCTCGAATTCGGATTCAGCGGACCAAAATACGTACCCGTAGGTAGGTCCGGTCAAATGCACATTCTACTCAATTTTTTTTGTGTGCCGGTGTAATCAGTGTCCAAAAAATTTAAATATTGTTTACATTGTATCGAAACAATTCTTTTCATGAAATTTATAAATTTGTGCTGAGATTCATATTACTGACTTCTCTTGTTCGAAGCTTTATGTACTTTGTAACCCGGAAGATCAATTTACAATTGGCAAGACGCAATTTGATAGTTAGAATTTATCCACCTGACTATGTTCGATACACTGAGCACTCAGTGCTACGTACATCGCTATATACTTGAAATTTTCATCGATCGAGCTTATTTGCAGAGTTTCAAGCTACCCAAGATTCCGTAATTATTCGAACATTTATCACGGAATCTCTATGTCAACTCCGAATTGAGTTTTTGATAAAAGTTTATCGATCAGAACACCAAGTAAATCTCGTTTCCGAATCAGGCACTATGAAATAAAAAATTTAGTTAACAAACGTCACATAGCTCAAGACTTGATCGTTGAAAGTTCCACAACATCAAGAGTAAACGTGTAAGAATTATCTCTAATCTTGTGAAGTTTTACTTCAAAGTGACCAACATTTAATTACACGGAAATCAATACTCACGAAATTTTTCTGCTAAATTAGTATCGCTATAATTTTGCCGAAAGACTCGACTTTAAATTCTCAATGTGTAAAAGGTTCAAATATTCCTAAAGCGATATTATAAAACTACTTTTGATGCACCTTAAAGTTGTACCTACAAACAAATCTATGGACAGATTCTACGATAATGGTCGAAGAGGCAACTCGCTTTGAAATCATCAACGACACTTCTCGAACAAGATACCAAGTTGCTGATACTTTACAAATTTGTGCTATCGACTGATTTTTGTTCTACGATGCATGATGAGCTCAGCGACGAATTTTCTCGTGAAAACCTAATTACACAGAATGTAGATGTAGAATGTAGATGCTCATCGATATTAATAAATAAATAATTTATGTACACTCTCCTGGGTATAAAGAAATATATAGAAAACACAAGTAATGAAGCAGAATCCGATTTACATTCATTTTCAAGTTATAACGTACTTTCGAAAAGTTGCCGTAAGACAAAACATTGAAAATCGTAACAAATGACAACACATACGTGCGAAAGAGAATCGACAATTTATCGACCAAATCCAATACATTCAGACCAACATGATGACATGACTCACCTGTCGGCTTCACTTCACGTGTTTCACATTCAGCTCCAGCGGAACAGCTTCGTTCTTATTGACAAACTTTACCACAACACTCACATCAATTTTTGGCACACTTTTCGAGGCTGCCTTTTGGAACGCGACGTCGGTCGTAATTTTGCAAAAACAGAACTCGTACGAAGATAGGAAGAAGAATTGCAGAAAGATTTGGATCGCGTTAAACAGCACGAGCCACACCGCCAACGTGCCTCTGAGACAAGCTAGGAAGGGAAAAATAGCTTGAAATACCGGCGATCAGCTTCGAATTCTATCCTGAACCGGCCTGTTCGGAAAACTTTTCAGCACTGACTCTGATAATGTTTCCGTCCGTTCATTCGTATCGGATGTCGCTACACGCAGCTGACGGATTGTTTACAAAATTTAATCTTACATCGCATTACCGAGTTACGTTATTACCGACCGAGCCGAGCGATCGATTCGCGCTCTTATATATATATATATAGTTGTATGGCCTATGGCGTATAAGTACATAAAAAAATGACTGAAAATGACGAAAATTTTTTATCGAACCGACGATGCTGAAATATTACAACCGGAATATTTCGGCTCTTTGCGCATCGATCGTTTTGATAAAGGGCTCAATTGAAAGCTCTGAAAATCTATAAACGTATGAAACTTGTCGGATGCAGAAATTCATGGTGAGAGGGGAGCAATATGTGATAATATTTTCGCCGGGTAGGCCAAAGGCTTCCGTTCTCGGTAAAAGATCGTGCGTCGGCTCGGCGCGGTGTTTATGTTTATTTTTAACGAATGTTTCTTTTTAAACAAGCTTGGTTAGATCGGCTACCGCCGATTACGACGATTGACAATGATTTGATCAGCCTGGCCGTGCAGCCGTGCGACGTTCATCCAGTTACCACTGTTTTCAAACTACGATTCACTATGAAATCAAGTCTGCATAAATGAGAAATATCGCTTCTATTTCTTTATCTTATTTCTCGATCCATCGGTTTCTCGGCTGCCAAAATCATGACTTGCTAATAACCTCATTGCCGAATAATCTACACCGTAATTATACACATTGAAACCTTTAATATGAATTATTTTTCTTACCTCGCTAAAATCAAGTTTCATCAAAATTTTTATCCAACTACGCGATGATATTAAAAGAGAAATAAACGATACAAGTGCAAGTATATTAACATTTGTGAGACGAAAAATGAGCAAGTTTGTAAATTTTCGAGACGTCGCGACGCGAGTCGTAAAGTAGAGTGAACAAAAATGAAACTCTCTCCACGCCTCGACGTCACGACGTCTCAGCGTCTTACAATGCTGCGATCTCTTGTCCGCCCGCCCCCGCATTAGAATGAATAACTTCCAATACGGAAATGCTGGATCGCGGAGAGATCGCGTCTAGCTGTATATACGCTGCAGGCAGCTGTGCACGTTATGCGATCGGAGACGAGCTTCGTTTAAATTGAAATATTTAATAATACAAACGTAAACGTGGACTCGATGTAGCGGCAGCCCTGCAGCCAGTAATCGTGTGCAACGGATGCAGCAGCAGTCCAGTGACCACGTGAATTTTAACTCAAAGCAATCAACGAAATCCCGTACATTCGAAACGTCGAGTTAAATTGTCTGCGGAGTGCGGCACATTCAGCCAGCAAGCTCGATTCCACAAGCGTGATGATAATATCATTATAATGACGAAAAATGAGCTCTCCGCGATGCCTCCTAATGGCGAGGATCGGCGTCGGTGATGGTGGTGGTAATAATTAATTCGTGAAAAATTAAAACTTTGCCGATTGCATCTCGTCTCGCAGGTTACGTTTCTCTTCTTGTGTATTATACCTACGTATATTCGTACGTACGTACCTCGGCATTTGCGCGTCTATACCTAAGGTGGTCTTCTCTCACCGCTTCGGATGGGTATAATAACGTTTTGTACGCCTGCTCTGCGCTTGTGTGTAATGCGGCTATGAACGGCGGCCGCGATGTGTACTCGAGATTATAGAGAAATGTCATTAGAACGTTGAAAACAGTTCCGCCGTCGTGCAGCCCGTGTCATCAGCGTGCGAACGCGGGGGCGAGAGAACGAAATAGAGGGAAATACGAGGGTCAGGAGAGCGTCGGGAACTATTAACCTCCCCCCCCCCGTATTCCCTAGTTTTAACCTGAGCATATTTTCTTTAACGTTACGTGTAATTATATCGCAGGTTTCTCTTCGTGGCTCCAATGCTTGATGACGGATGATATTCGAATGATGCCGTTGCGGTGCGGTTATATCGTTTTGCTCATCTGTCGTACCGACATTAACCGATTCTCTGCATGTTTTCAAAACTATTTTCAAAATCTTTCAAAATCAAAATATTTCCCTATCGCAGTATTGATGATATGTCGGTAGGTTTCTCAGTTTTACCGCAAACACTATTATTATTGTTGTTATTATTTTTCTATTCGCATCAGGATTTAGCAGACTCCGAATGATTTAGCTGGTTATTCCTCTGTTACGGTAAATGAATTGGATTCACTCCATTTGTTCATCGTTCTATCGATTCAAAGATCTGCTCGTCGAATCGGCAAATAATTGGCCTGCTTCAGCTGTAAATAATTAGACAGTTGGTCCTTTTTCTACTTCTTGAAAAAACTGGAACCAACGTGAATGTTACGACATTTGTTTTTGTTTCACTTTAAAATCGGTGGAATTCAAGCTGTGAACTTTCAACATTGGAAATCACTAGGAAGATAGTAACGATTTCGAAGTGTAATATCTAAGTAAAGAACCCTCCGGTTTAATCCATTCAGATTGGTGCTTTATAATCAACCTTTGTTTCGGGTTTCTGAAGAATCAACTATACTTATACAGGTATCGTTTCAACTCCGAAACAATATCGCAGTTGTACCGCAGAAGTATAGTATAATAGAGAAAAAGTAAACGTAGTGTAAAAAAGATGAATTATAATGAAATGGAGGTATAACTGATGAATTTCATCGATAAAGTATGAAAACGGAGAAAGAAATTCCATCGGTGTTTTATCTCAGAGCGCAAGATACCGTGAAGAATTGTCAATTTTCTGCAGACGAATTTTAAAAACGGTATATAAAGAACAGAAAGAAAAAACATGTGGCTAAGAACATAGAGAGAGAGAGAGAGGGAGATCCAGCGAGTAAATATGACGAAAACCGATTCATCTACCTATATCTATCAATCTATATCGCGGCACATGCATACCGCATACGTTGCACATTCATACAATAACATAGCCTAGTCGCGCGCTAGCTCATCAAGGTATCACACTTTACAGGTATGGAGCGTAAAATATAAAAGCAATTCGTGTGTGGCCCGGAGATAGTATAGCCTGTTCTTGGGCTCGCGCGGCAGTAGTCGGTTCCCTTTGATGTTCCGCCGCACCGCGATGGTGGGGGTTTCCCTGCTTCTTCCTCCTCCTCCTCATCCTCCTCCTTCTCCTTTTCCTCCTCTTCCTCCTCTTCCGCCCCATGCGCTCGCCCATTACGCTTTTACGTTGTAAGTATAGCGCGCACCCCGAGCGCCATGCTACGACCCGAGTCATATTTTCCGTGCTCTGATATGCCCTCCATATGCCTCGTGTATAGGCACTACACGTTACCTTGGTCGTACTCTCTTCGGCCTGTGCGTAAAAACGCATCCTCGAGAATTACCCTGCGACGTGTCATTGGAGCATCCCATTGAAAGGGGACGGAATAACGCCACGCGCCGCGTGGTTAAATTTTCAACATTTTTAAGCATTTCATTGTGTCCTTTTACCTGTAGTATTACAGTCTTGACCCGGCGGGTGAATTATGCGGATGCAGTTTAACCCACGACGGTTACTTACGTTCAATTAGATTCGTACAGTTATACGGACACGCATGCGATGCACTTACGTATGCCCATTGTTACGTATTCTTCGACTCTTTACGGACTTGGGTACCCATACATTATTGAAGAACGGTCCCTTCGTGTCGTCGAGTTAGCTTGACTTTCATGTTACGTTTAACTGAAAATTATGCGGGAAAGAGTGGAATTTACGTAGATTCTCGAGAATCGACCGATACCGATGAGAATACTGAACATCGTCCGGCACTCGTTAAATTACAACAGAACATATTCCGTTTGTGCTGTGAAAATTGGAAAAAACAGTTTGATAACTCGTAACGACGAATCGAAAGCTACCGAATTATTGAGTAAGAAGCTTCTTTTCTCTTTGCTCGATTACTCATTTCGCAAGACGTTCTATTTCCTGGAGAGATATCGCGTCGCACACCAAGTTTGTAACCCCCAATCACCAATCACCCCGTTCATGCGAATACTCTTGTCCATTTTCCATTCACTGTACACTCTGTAACATTCTCAAAAGGAAAAGAAACGGTTGCCTCGATTGTCGTTAGCTTCGGGAATGTCATGATCCATTAGCATAGCTAAATGTCACTCGATTATACATTTCAATACGATACAGTGACTCGGCAAAAGGATCGTAAAGAACAGGGACTTCTACCACTTGTGCGTGCAGGCACAGCTTTCCCAATTTTCAGCACGCTGAAGACACGTGTGAAACTTTGCCGAGTGGTATTATTTTTACGCGTACGTTGAAGACATCGGTAGAGGCAACGACGTACCACAAGTACATGGTGACGCTACGCCTACCTACGACGGAGCCGTGATTCCCGTCGATTTAAGGGAGTAACAAAGTCATCCAGAGAGTCGGTATATGGCTGGGGCATAATAGGGGGACAGGCTCAAGTGGGTATGCGTGCGGACATAATGGTGAAGCGACTGCGGTGTGACCATTAGAGAGAATCCCCTAACCTCGACAATATGAAATCATGGTGTATTGAGCCGAGTGTATACAGCCTCCGGCACGCCCTGTCCGTGACGAATTCTCCGGGTGGTGACTGTGTCACCAGGCTCGTAGACGGAGAAATTCGTCTACCCTCCATCGTAGTTTTCGGGCGAGAGTTCATTGTTGGCAACTGGGCGGACGACACGGTGTGGCAAATTGATATCGGCACACGCTAGAAAATTCATGAAGAGCCGGGCAGGCCTGAAAGGAAGTTATACGTGGCGTTGGCTGCCTTTTCCCCAGCCATCGGCCCCACTCTAGACTCCCGCGGATCCCCGTGAAAAGAGAATTTCGTTGAAACTGCTCGATTATATACCTCCGGACCTGCAAAAACTGATGTAAAGTTAATGGACCCCGAATAGAGCGGTGACTTACAACTACTAAATCCCAAGGCTCTTATTGCCCGAGGTAAGACTAACGCGTACCTATTAGAAAAACTTACAAGAGCTTGGAGATATTCTCGTATTCCGTGTTGCGATTAGACGTGTACGGATATGGTCAGATGTCACGACGTCAAACTAGCTCCGCGAACTGTGTCGGAACCCACGAACGTATCGTGGCTATAAATCTTTCACGTGAATAGATGCGTTAATTGTCCCGACAAATCACGCATCGCGCTGCAGGGGTGACTTCGTAATATGCAGGGGACGAAAGCTACCCTCTCTAACTGCACCCTACCGAACGAAGATCGAGGAAAGAAAAAATAAAAAAAATCCATCGAGTGCAGCTTGTCTTCGTAATTTAATGAACTGTGCGCTCACTGCGCTAACGTATGGTTTTCACGAACGAGTTGTTAGACGAAGTGTTTGTACGACACGAGTGTGCGGCTTGTGCGGTAGGTGCAAGGCGTACGTGCAGCCGAGACGACGTAACGCGACGACACAACCACCCATCCCGTATTATCATGTTAATATATTAGCCCTGTGTTACGACCTGACATCGTGCCTGCATCGCAAAGTCATTCCGGCGTGACGGTTTAATAACTGCAACGTGGGGGCGAGCAGTTGGGCTTATTTAAACACGGAGGTGAGTGTATCTCGTTGCATTTATTGCAGAAGTTTCTGGATCAGCATCGGACCGATGACGCGGTGGTTCGTAACGCGCGGTGTGGTTACCTGATGTCTGTAATGTTTGATCGGTAATTCTGCACTCGTACGAGTAGTTGTTTTCAAAGGAAAGTTGCGCCAGAAACGACATTGACGTTGTTACGTGTAACGGAGGTGAATCGACTTGACGGGTGGGTATGTTTCCCGGTTCGTGCTGCACCCGAACGCGATATGGAAATTTGAAAGCGTTCGAAAAGAAGGTGGAAAAACACAGTAAAAGCAAAAAATCGAAACGATTCGAGCTGTACGGCGCAAGGAACCTCCGGGCCAAACAGCAGATGTTTGCTGCTAACAGCGCTAACAGGGTTTTAATTCGGCCCATTAGAGCACCGTGGTCCTTCATTTCATTACGTACCGGTCTAGCATTACATCGTTATCTCGAGATTCCGATCTGTATTCAGGAATTCAAACCACTCGTTTGCGTAACCAGCGGATGTGTTTTTGAACCCGCAATTGTTTTGTGCCGCGAAGCATCACGCATGCACGATGGTCGTCGACGTCGTGGCGTACGAGGTATACCAACGTTTCCTTGGAGCCGACGAGATATCGGCTTCCGTCGCACACGCGTATCTTCGATCCGGTCACTTCGACGATCGGTGACGCGAAAAATCTCGGTCTTCGCTCGGCAAACGATCGTCTCGAGTTCCTACATCCGTTCCGGAAATCCCAGAAATTTTTCACAAAGTTGTTTATCTCGAACGCGGCGACGATTTTTCTCACAAATCTCGTCTTCGGATGCAAATGAATGGATGTCGACGAGGTCTTGGCTGCAGGCGTGTTGGGATTTTTGTTATCGCAAATCGATTAGCCCCACCAACAAGGCCCGTAAATAGAGACCCTGGTCCCCGGTCGTTCCAGCTGGATCGAGGATCTCTGCAGCTCCGTTACAAATAACAGAAACTAACGAGTACAATAGAGAAGCGTGTCGAAATTTTATAGAGTCCCTGTATACCGGGAGGAAAGGGCGCGCCGCACCGAGGCACAAAAGTCTCTGTCAAATCCATTATTTGAAATCGATTCACCGCAATCGAGATTTCACGTGGTATAAGGATGTCTGGAGAATTGCCATGCCCTACCTGCTAAATAAATACACACTGGAATTCGAATGAAGCTATAACAGGGGTTCGAAATGGAAACGTTCCTGTGTTCGCAGCGGGCTTTCACACCCATATGTACAAATATTCACCTACATGCGATTTTACGTAGAATAGAGAGGCTGATTGGCTTTGTATTCCTGTTCAACTTAAACGCGCTCTCGCTTTTCGTTCATGTATAATGTACAGACGTTAAGCCGCTTCGTTTTACTCGGCGAAATCGATTAGCTTTTCTTCTTTCCGTATATCCCGCGCAAGTTTACCGCTCCGCAGAAGTAGACCCAAGGGATGCCGGAGGGAAATTACTCCGGATAAAATATTTCTAGGTAATTGTACCGTCGCCATTTCTCCTTTTCTTCCATCGAACGAACTGCAGCTCCATTACCAAGGATCGTCAATTTTTATCCACTGAACTCGACGGTATAATAAAACGGGTTGTTTGAAGTACTTGACGTTACTGAAGGCGGGTCAATTTTCCGCTGAACCCGAAGTTTCACAGTCGAGCTCATGGTTTCTAATTAATTCAGTATGTTACAGACCTCGGCAACGATTCAAAGTTTTCTAGTACGCCCTGAACGTCCGTGTATCCTACTCGAGTCTAGGAACAGTCGCGAAGAGTTCATTGATAAAAACCTTGTCGTTGACTAGACCGAAAGAGATGAAGCAAAAGGAGAAGAAGGAGAAGGGAAAGAACGAAAGAGAAAAAAAGCACACTAATTCTAATCTTGGCATGTAGGTACCTACACGTATAACGCGCTTAAGATCGGGCTGTCGACAATGCCGTTCGTGCGTATCAAGGGATCATGTACAGTGCGTGCCTACCTTAGTGTCCGTAGACACGTCTAACCCGAGTGACCGCCGTTGGATAAAAACATGGTGGCTATGAATAATTGAATTTTGTAATCAAAACAATGACGCGAAGCGCGTGTAAGCTGGTTAGCCGGTGTAACAAATTGGGAATCGATTTACCTATGGCCTCTCTCCCTCGGGAGCATTTCTCCGGGAGTCGGCTACCGTTTCACGATGCGAGTATGTACAAGGTATAGGAAAGGGAGACTCTCGGTCCACGGGAGAACTATCGAAAGGATCGCTCGCGTAGAAGTCGCTTGAAACTTTTCAGGGGTGAGCCAGAGATGCCTGAAACTGTGTCTAAACGGAATTCAATTACGGAGTCTGTTCCACCTGGTAGCTCGCCGAGATCCAGTCAGGGCGCGGAAGGATTCTATCGTGGATACGTATATACGTGTGTATAATATAACACGTAAGCGAATCGATGCTCAATCGAACGGAAATGTTGACGCTCAATAAAATCTTTTTTTAAGATAGATTTTTTGAAAGATAGTGACAAATCGTTTCACATACCCGATACCTGTACCCGGCTGGGTGTGATGCGCAAGGGCCGAGAAAGTAACGCCTTTCTTGTAATATATATTTGAAAAGTTTTCAATGGAAAAAAGATAACCTCGATACCTCGCGCGAGAAAATGCAGTGATGTAACAAGAAAACTCGTCCTATTCTTCATATTTTCCTCCCTTCTATATGTATGGACCACATTTTAAAGTTTCGTTTTCGTCGACGATGATCGAGTCGATTTTTTTCGTTCTTCAAACCGATACGTAATCCGAGACCGTTGAAGTAACGATGGTTGTTCGGTATTTGGCTTGCGGTATTCGTCGAGCTTTTGAGGACAAAGCAGGAAAGATCAATTTCCCACGTTGTATCAATTCTTGGAAAAAAAATCCTCGCAGTCATTTCGCCGTCAATACAACGACCTTCATCGACTGTATGTAGCAAAATTTCCTAACAATGTTCAAAGTGCGAAGGATAATATATTTCAAGACATTTAGCGGCGTATTCGAGGTTCATTTATCTTCGTCACTGATATAGTTATTGAAAATTCATGCCACGCAAAGAAACGATTTCCGACGAAGCGTACCTTTGATCTTTGGAACTATAACGTTACACGCAATTTGGAACTTGCGTTAAAAGTTTCCCAGTTGCCGGACGAACTTCATTGCCAAATATTGCCAGGAATCACTGCTAAGATCGAAAATGAATTAGTTACTTCGAACGGAACGCGTATGCATAAAAAAATCTGCTTATTTCGAGTTTTTTCGAAATGCAGTTTCGCTCGAAGGGCTCAGGAGTTCGTTCGAATTTTCCAACAACGACCGAACGGTTTCGATTTTGTGTTTCGCATTGTTTCCCATTTCTGCTTCTACCGATCTTCTCAACTTTTCGCTTCGTCCCGAAGCGGCAGATCGTAGAGCGACGCGTGGCTAATACACGGAATAGTAACCGACACCTTTTACTTCAGGTCCGGTCCACAAGAGCCAATCGTTTGTCCGATTGGTCCCGGCTATCGGCGAGCATTGTTCAATTTTTGAAAAATCGTGCTTCGACTGTTTCTTGACCGCCGACCAACAAAAGAGAGCTAACAACCTCTCAGGGTGGCCGAAGCCCATTCCTCGGCTAACTAGAGTTTGATCCTGGAAGGTAGAATCAGAGAGGTTGACGGCTGCGGGAAGGAGGTTCAAAGCAGTGGCAACGATCCTCCGACACCGACGTCCGCAAAAAATAATTCCGAAGACCGTGGCTCCTCGTGACGGAAACGCATCGCATCGCGCCGCGTGCCAATAAACGCCCTCAGACGAACCCTGAGTGTGGGGGGCAAGCCTCACGGGGTGATCACCTTAATTCGGGTCCTTAATTTGAAAGTCAGCCGAGGCGGCGTGGTGGCTCAGTTAGTTAACGCCTCTCTGTGTTTGCCCAAAAAGGTCGTCTATGTCTGTTTGTATTTACCGTCGATGTTGATGCAAGGATTTCCCAGCGTGTTACGTGCCAAATAGTTATGCATCTATTTACCTATACGTGTACTGTAAAAATTTAAAACGGTACATCTGCTTGCAAAAAATTTCGCCGATTAAGTGTAATTGAACGGAAACAATTATGGTTAGATTTATCACTATTCTGCATATATTTCAATAAAAACGTTAGAATTCCTCTTTGGACGAGATATTTTCCGTCAACTGTCCTAAATTCTAGTCGTGACTAAAAAATGTTCCTACTGTTTTTGAGAAGACTCGTCGTTCCATATTCACCTGATATTCTTATTCCGTGCACCGAGAGAAATTTTTAGTTCCAGTTACCGCTCAGTTCTCAAATGTTTTCATTTTTTACCATAATCGAAAAATGTAGTTCTAGGTAGAAAATGAAAATTAGTGTTCTAGCTGTTACCGGAAAGTCTGGTATCCGTTACTCTATTCTTTCTCATTACGATCTCTGTTGCTATATTTTCTTGTAATTGTTGCGAAAATTTAATGCTTGTGCAACAATAAATTGACGTAAATGACTTGTTTAGCTAAAAAAGTAGAGTAAACCTCACAAACCGATTATGCGTTGCAATAACCAAAATGATTACGCGTACCTCGTTTTTCGTAATTCCAACAATATTCAAACAGTTTTTTTTAACGATACCCGTTTTACTGAATTTTTCTACCTACTACAAGAAATGAAATTTTTCTCAGTGCGAGCACACATCGACGGGTAAAATAATTTCGCTAACATTTAGGTATACCTACCTACATCTCTTGACAGATTTTGGACTAAGGTGAACGCGTTCAGGGTGGTTAACAACTAGGTGGAGCTGTATACACGCAATTGCAAATAAAAATTAGAAAACCCTGGCCTCGGCTCGGTAATTAAATCGAGTCCCCTGTAAATCGCGTACCAACGGTAGATGAAGGGAGGTAAAGTCGTCCGTAAATCACTGCTGGAAAACCACGGTCGTTTTCGAACCCTTCGCAGTTGAGCGTTAATTTTCCGCAAGGCGAGTGGAATGACGAAAAATCGCGGTGAATATATTTACACGGGAGTGCCGGCGGAGCGTAGGAAACGGGGGGCGGAGCTTCCGGAATTCGGCCAATGAAGGGCCGGTGGGTCGGGCCTTGGAAAGTACAGTCGGAAGCGCAAAGCGATACGCCGGACGATCGTAACCCGACAATTCTCACGTTCGGATTTTCATGGGGTTCAATTCCCGCCGATGCGATGTGACATCGAACCGTACGACCCGCGAAGGCTGAATTCTCCTCGCGTGTCTCCGACTCCGTTCCCGGCCGCGACGTGTACTCGTCAATTATTGTAAGTACACCTATCGTGCTTTATATATAGAGGACACGGATCTACGGACATGATGGAAGACTGGATATGTTCATTCCCTCGTCGTGTGCCGACGTAACTCCCGCCTCGCGTTACCTCACCCAGCCAAGACGGCAGGCGCTTCATTTTCTAATGACGGGTAGTTAATTATGCATCGGCAAAGCCGCGTCCGAAAGAACGCGAGGACTTCCAGCCGCGTTAACGAGACGAGGTGACGGTGTTGTACGCGACGTCGGAGAATATCCAGCTTCGCATACTCGGATTGATTGCTGGCCGATCGCAAACGAGAATGGCGGATCGAGGTCGGTCGTCGGAAATACCGAATCACGGTTGTACCCTTGACAACTTACACCGATGCTATTTTTCGGAACGTTTGTAAAACCGGTTTACCGAAGAGCACTGCAGTTTCGTCGGTAATGATTTCTCGAATTGCAAGGTTGATTAATTGAAAGGTTGGTCGATTGGCGCGGAGTCCAAGTGCAGCTGAGTTCAACTCGAGAGATGGTAACAGCTTATTAACGGTTGTCCATATTCGTACGAGAAGAGGATGATGCCACTCAAACAATCACCTGCAACGAAACGGTAACTCTGTACGAGTATCCGATATTTCACTCCTTCGCCAATGTTAATTCTTCCTACTTTTTCACGAATTACAACGATTAAAACTGTCATTAATTCTGATCAACGATTATTCTTGAAGATTCAATACGAAAATCGGTTACTCTTTATGTGATAAAGAAATTTCTACCTACACGAGTAATAAATTAATCACGCCATATTTTCGTTTCCTACTCACGCGAAATCATTCGTCATGAGTAAGCGGAGAGAATTGCATGAGGTAAGAAACGGGTAGGATTGCATTAAATGCGTATGGATACGTGCAGTCGAAGTGACCTTAATCACTCATATTAAACAATTAATTAACGACGTGAGCGTGGTATAATTGAAGCATAAGTCAAAGTGTTTGGGAATCGTGAGCGGAGATCGTGATCAGCATGACGTGACCCGGTGTACTCGATGCTCGTCCATCATTCGGTCTTTGACAAGTTGTGGCAAATTTGAAGAATAGTATATTAAACGCGTGGTTCATAGTTTATATTATTGTTGACAGGGTATCGGGTAATTGTTAATACCCAGAACTCGTCGTTGAACGATGTGGATTAATTTAAACGAGAGAAAGAAGCACCGCGCGGTATCGAAAGGGTGAAGTGAAAGGGGAGCGGGTGGAAAATTTTTAAGAAAACGCGTAAAATTGAATTTCGTTTAAACCGTTTAATCCGAGCATCGAAGCGATCGGTAGATTGTTTAGTGTCTCTCTCCCCGCGGTTGTCCTTCCGTTTCTCTCCGTCCTCCTCGGTTCCCTCGACGCGTTTCGGTGGAATCATGCTAAACGACGAGAGATCAAAGATGCCGCCCAGCATCCAGTGGCGGACCTATCATAATAATTTGGGAACTAGCGCCCTTTGTATCAGGATAGGAAAGCCGACAGCCTGAAAAGGCCTCTGGGCTACGGGGCGAGTCCGCCGAGTATACTAAATCCAGCCGAAAAGGACTCTAAAAAGATTTTTACTCATTTCGGACGCTTGCAGGCAGCAACGCGCACGCTCAAAGCTGCAGACCCTGCGCAGATGCGTCTTCCGTCGACGCGCTTCGACCTTCAATAAAATAGTAGGTAGGTAGGTATCGTCTCAACTTAATTTGAGGCAGATGCCGAACATTTTCACACGCGTATACATATATTATGCATGTATATATATTATGTATACGTGTATACATACCCTTAAAGCACAATCATTAGACATCCGAGTCTATGGGATTAATTTTAGATTATACACCCGTATTTTGCAGGTCAGTTCTTTTATCTCACCTTACGTTTCATCGTTATTACGAATTTATTAATTACGATCACCGGTCATCTCGTGACTGAACACTGTGAAGGGTGGATATTTTTTTACCCCCGTACAACCTGTGCAGAGTCACGTAATCCGGAAATATGAAAGGAAACGTCGGTAGATGCGCAGTTCGAACGTTCAAGTAACGTCGAATGTTTCTACGGGAGATGAGAATCTTAATTTTTTTGTCACGTGAAAAATTTTGAGAAGTCTTAAATCGTTTTGGACGTTTGCTTTATCGAAGCTTCATTATCCAAGAATTGTCAGGTGCCGCTTTAATTTTTCAACGTTTGAAAATTCCAGTCTAACAAATGCACGAATTTAACTCTTGCTCGATTAAGTTTTACGCAATTAAACGTTTCAATAGGTTAGCAAGGTTCGTTTTGAAATTTTTATCGATATTGTAAGTCGTTGAGATTGTATTTATAATCCAAGAACCAATTGACCAAGAATTTTGTCTTGACAGTTTTTTGTTTCTTACAGACAAATTGAATTTCCTTCGATTAAATCCGTGCGCAAAAACTTATCGGAAACCTGATCGTTTCTTATATACGAGAAATAACCTGATAATCAATTTCTGATTGAAGTTGACACGCGAATTCGACAATTGATTCTTTCCTCGCAAATTGGCATAAAATTGTTTGTTCGTCGATATTTTTGCGAGGGAAACTTGATCTTTTCCGAATTTAAAAAATTCCAACCCCGTGTAAAAGAGCCGAGTTTCGGTAGGTTTTTAAAGAGAAACGTAGAACGTACTAAATCGAAAAGCTCCTGTCGCACCATTTCGCTCCCGGTTTCAGCAGCTTGACGTTAAGTACATCTCGTAAAAATTCCAATGGAACAGCGTCATTTTGCCGAGGGGTTGTTGGCGGCTCCGATTGGTGGGCCGTGCCTCCGTAGTAAACGCCCACCAAGAGAGACCCTGCCCTCTATTAGGAGCTTTGATCTCTGCCGCCTCCCTCCCACATCGACTCCAAGTGGAAATACCGCCCGAGAACCTTCGAATCATTCGGAGTCCACTGGCTTTGAGCGCTGCACCAACGCACGAGGGCAGTGCCGCGTTTCCTTACGGTTAAACTCGTAGATCGACTCGAAAGTTGCGACGTCGCGGGGCAAAAGTTTTTCGCGTTTCTACCCAGTCGTTGGGCCGATCGTCGAAATGGCTGCGAGGTTGAAGCATCGATGATTCCCCTCGAGGCTTACGCGGCGTGTGAACGTAATGATAATAACGATAATAACGAATAAATCCGCCATGCGGGAACTCGAGATCGTTACTCGGTGAATCAGCGAGCTATACGTATATGGTCTGTTAAAGTGTCAATGATCGAGATTCCGCTTAAACGCGACTCGACTTCGCACCGAGAACCGTGAATGTTTCAGTGATAGTCGTTGTCGATAATCGTGAACATTGCACGCCGGTTGACTGGGTGGGACGACTTTGACACGTACGTAGAAGCGAGTGTTGAATAGTCAGTGACGCATCGAGCCGGCGAAAGGTAAATTAGATCCGGCGAATAAACAGTGCTAGGTTAATCGACGTGTCAGTGTGGTGAATTACCGCATAACTCGCATGACAGTGACCGCGGATGTAGATCCGTCGATCGATTAACTGTGTTTGGCAAACCGTTCCTCGCGAGGTAGAAGGAAAAAGGGAATATCGCTCGGGGCTCCGAAAATCGGAGGGTGGGATGTGCAGCACCGAGATGACGGAGACGTGCACGATGTCACCGTCGACGATGACCTCCGGTGGACGCAAATCCGGGTGTCTCGGCTCTCCCGCGCACCGAAGAAGCCCCTCCCGGAGTCCGCCGAGGAGGGTCGAGGTCCAGGACGACGATGACGAGATCTCGGTCGGGTGTCCGAGTCCGTTGCCCCTCGTAGTCGCCGCTACGAACGAGGACGAGGAACGGTACAGCGCCTCGAGGGAGGACTACAGCGAACGGCTGAGCCCCAGGAGTTACCAGGACGAGATCGAGGACGACGAGAGATACTCGAGGGACGCGGACTACGGGATGTCGGCGAAAGCGAGACTCGCCGAGAGTCGCGTCCTCGAACGGGACGTGACGACGACGCTCAGGGATAACGACCGGATCGTTACCCCGACGACGGGAGGGCCCGACGACTACTTCAAGCCTCTGAAGAAGCTGAAGATGGTACAGATTCAGCAGTCCGACGAGGAGGACGAACGGGAACGGGACGCCAACGAACGCGGGGTCAAGTCCTTCAGCATCCTGGACATCCTGTCGCATCGACCCAAGGCGAAAATCGTCAGGCCGTGGGACACGGTCGAGTCGAATCACTCCCACCTCGGCCACCATCACCACCATCATCACTCCGGACCCAGAGATCTCTCCCTCGTCGGAATGTCCCTCGCGTCGATGTCCGGATCCATGAGCGAACCTCCGCTGAGTAGCTCCTCGTCATCCGGCAGGAGCTCCGTTTCAGATTCCGGAAGTCCGGATCCTCTCACCCACCATCATCACGCCCTCCACCACGGCATGCATCCCGGGCTTCACCACCACATGCAACAGTTTAAGAGGAAAATCCCACAGCAGCACAACTCCCAGGGTGGTCAGAACAGCAAACGGAGTCCCGGTCAAGGGAGTCCTTTGGACGCCCTCTTTCAAATGACGAGCAAAACTTTCGACGCCGGCGAGCACAGTCAAGGTGATTAGACATTTTCGTTCCGTTCTACTTTTCATTCAAGGAAAATTCAGGCCCGCCTTTCAGCGATCGGAAAGTGAGATTTTATCGAAGCCGAGGTCACACCAGCGGCTCGCGACACTTCTCAGAGTCACCGGTTGACTTGTGCTTGGTGTAGAAAATGAAATTGAGGGAATGAGAAATAAGAAAAAAAAAAAATGAAAACAAAAAACGGAATCCGTTGTGTACTTTTTAGTTTGGTTTAGCGATCGGATATACATTTTTCTCGGAACGGAACCGACTGACGTCAGGCCTCCGAGCGTTGTACCGCCCAAGTAAATACCAGTCGATTTTACTAGCGAAGAAATAGCACGTTTTCGCAAAATGAAAGAGACGTCGTAAACCAATTTGCCGCTCGGGCCCCCTTCTAATAAACAATGAATGATCACGAGGTTCTCAGGTTCACAGTTCCTTAAGAGCAGTAAAATTTTATTTTCACAGCGATCGTAATGGGGCTTTAGTAATTTTAATCCCGCTTTTAGATAATTTACCATTAGACCGATGCACCGACCAGTGCCCTCTTGCAGAGAACTGGATTTTACGATCTTTGCACCTCGACAAACACGAGCTGCAGATCGAGGCTCGAGACCCTCGTTCTGTGCATCGTAGGATTAAGAAAACGGTGTTTTTTTCAAAACGAAACGGTAAAGTTTTGTCGGCGAGTGCGAACTGAGCGGTTGATTTTTAAAGTGCCGATGGACTCGGCATTCCCGATCCTCGCTTTGTTATCTCTGCACCTCGACGTTGCAAGTCCGGGAGAAAGACAGAGCCGAGCGTATATTCCTCGGTTTGCCTCCAGGGTCGGCAATTTAACATCACGCCAATTTTTCCCATTTACTCGCGAATTTTATCACGTCCTGTTTACTCTGCAAAGTGGCGCTTGCCTTTGGCGTACGTCCGTTGGTTCCAGGTATCCACCTATCTTGCACCTTCGGTGCACCAGCAGCACCAACAGCAGCAGCAGCAAAACCACCAACAGCACCATTGCCAACAAGAAGTGAGACTCCCCTTTCAATTCAATGGGAAATGCGCAAGACGGACGTAACGTACGCACGCGGATCGCGGGTTTTTGTTGGCATGAAAGAAAGGCGAATTTTCATTGTTACCACATTTCACAGACTGCTACTGCTTGTGCCGTTGCCGTCGGAAGTGAACCGAAGTGCAGTGGAGTCGGTAGGTGGGTTTCAAGGTGTTGCGTGCCGAGTCGGGTTCCTGCCCACGTATGCAAATTAGGCGACATATGCTGATAATAATGAATTGCCCTTAGGCACGTCCGTCATAAGCTGGGTACCGCACCGTTTACGCGTAACACACGCGTACTCCGCCTCGTAAACGTAGGTATCCCTGTCCCTTTCTTCCCCACCCCATTTGCTCCGATGCGGTAGTCTTGCGTAGGCCTAAAATTCGGTTCACTCCGCACTTCCCTCGAACGGTTGCTCTCCACTTCGTTGTTCTCATGTACACACATCGCATCTCTTAGCGGCCTCTCCTTTCAACGACTCATTCTTCTCCCCCCTTCGCCGCTAGTCGCGATATATTCTCAGCTCGTCGAATACTCCCCGATTCCAAATTGATCCACGTCCCTCTACCCTTCTCGCGAGTTATTTGACAGACATAC
This sequence comes from Neodiprion pinetum, assembly GCF_021155775.2. NCBI lineage: Eukaryota > Metazoa > Arthropoda > Insecta > Hymenoptera > Diprionidae > Neodiprion > Neodiprion pinetum. Next base: position 26,020,440 of record NC_060232.1, read on the forward strand.
TTTCGTTCTTTAACCCACCCTGATAGCTGTACGGCGGGACGAAGTATCGGTGGAAAAAAGTGATAACCAACGCTTAAGATTGCGGCATCGGCGATCGGTAAGCACGTGATTGAGCGCGCCGCTTCGTCCCGGTATCCGACATAAATTACGAATTACATTAAATCGTATTGTCCGGTGGATCGAGTAATGTTATTGGAAGCCTACGTGCCCCATCGGACGAAGGATCCACGCATATAGACTCGGCGCTCCGTTCACCCTTTCGCTCCCAGGATTCAAATTAGATTATGGGATGCCCGATGCGCAGGGGCCAGCACGGTAGCCTCACGCCTCTGCAATTTACTTCTGATTATTATGGTATCTATACTTACGCCGGACGGCATTCTTATCCGGTGCCGGTGCACCGCTCCTACACAATTCTGTGTCTTCTCTGTCCCTATCGAACCTGGTGAACTCTCCCTCATCGCATACCGGTCCGAGGATATCGATTTGCGGACATCGATTCATCCGCCGACTAACATAGCCAGACAAAGGAGTCCGTTTTGAAATATAAACCCTTGTATTCGCGGGTAAATACGTGGAATAATAATTATTTCCTTAAAAAATTTATGGTAGCAACTTGTCGCGTCGTTCGTTACATCGCGAAATACAACGTTTGTTACAGCCCGTCGTGTTCTGTTCGAGGATATTCTAACCATTGGCCCGGTACCTAATTCGTTTCCATTCATCCGTAGTTTATTCGCTTCACAAACGGCTCTCCTGCAACGAAAGACAGAAAGAGAGAGTGCTACTGAAGAAATCTCAAAGCAAGAAAACACGGCAAAGTTACGCCGGTTGACAAAAATTTTAGTACCTCTTTTATGTCGAGATTTTCTCTTCTATTCTCTTCCGAGGAGATTCTATTCATCTCCCCTTACCGTTTTTACCTTTCTTTTGAGAAAATTGATTGCTCTCACATTATCTGCACGGATCACGTTACGGAATCTGAATTGTTCCGGGAAAGTATAGCCGTTCGTGGATGTAGTATTTTGTATGCGAACTCGGCCGTTCGTTCTTTAATCTTTGGCTTACCTGATTTATTCCAAGAGTTACATCCGTGTGCAATGACATGGCAGGAAAGAAATTATTTGCTACTTTATATTTTCCCTAAGCACTACAAACATGAAATTTACATTTTCATGTAGAAACAGTTGACAACGATTACGAAACATCTGAAATGAAAAGAGTTTATGATATTTTCGAGTCTTCGAACAAACAACACACATAAATCCTGTTACTCTTCTTTCTGTAGTTATACCTACTCACGCAAATGATCAGGAAATATGTATCTTTGACATAATTTTTTGATCCTACAATTCAGTACATCTTTTACATTTGTAGAGAGTAAATTTTCTGCCATTGTTCAAATATGATGTTGTCAATAGTGGTATTTCAGGTGAAAAAACTTGGAGAAATTATCGACAAAGTTCTTGCCAAAAATGAAACGGAGTATTTTCAACTTCAATTAATGGTCTCTGTCAACTTGAAGATTCGGAAATCTAATTATAAAACTCGTTTTCAACCTTTTCGATATTCAGTATTTTTTCACGATGAATTTAAAATATTCGAAGCCTACAAAAAAATGTCTAAAAAAAAAAAAACGTTTCCCTTTTATTCAGGATGGTGATAAGAGTGATGAATCGTGTATCACGGAAAAAAAATTTTCAATGCATTGAAGAGTAAATGAAGTTATGGCGAGTATGAAAAAAAAAAAAAAATATTAAAAAACTTCTTCAGGAAATAGTGGCTGAGTTAATATGAAATTGCGAAATACTTGACCGTGTATGAAAGCGGAATGAGGGGCCAAAAATGACATGAATTACGAAAGCACTCGAGCGACCGAAGGAGCCACCAGCAAGACAAATGCCAACCGCTCCTTAATCCCTTTTAGTGCCAGGCCCTCCCTGCACTTCGGAGGGCCGCTGCTTCTTCTTCCTATGTTGTGACAGTTTGCCGCCCAAACAAAACACCAACGTGATCCGCCCTACTACCGTGTCTCTCTCTCTCTCTCTCTCTCTCTCTCTCTCTCTCTCTCTCTCTCTCTCTCTCTCTCTCTCTCTCTCTCCCTCTCTCTCCCTCTCTCTCGCTTTTTCCCTTCTTTTATTTTACGACGATCCCCCGCTGTTTTGGGACTTGGGTTGTTTTTCAACAAACAAGTGCGATCCTTGCGTACTTCTTTTATACGATGCCATGTGTCTCTCAATGGGGACGCACGGGCTTGGTCAGTTTCAAAAAGAGTCCAATTTCGGGCCCACCACGACGCAAGGATTGTTAACATGAGACGTGAATATTGGTTAGGGAACCCCTAGGCTTCAATGGTGTTGAAATTAACGAATCTTCGAAACGCCATTCATTTAGGACTAGAAAACTCCGAAACTTGTCCGTTCCTACGTATAAGTTGATGAAAATTTAATCTGTTCGTAAGAATATTTAGAACTAAGTATCGGTCCAAGTACGGTTCATTCACCGTATTCGCAGTGATGTAATTTGAATAACGTATTAAGCGTTTCAACAGAAAGTAACTACTGCATTTATCTGAAGTGTGGGCAAAAAGTGATTTCTGCATAACGAGATCAGCCACTACAGAAAAAATATCCTCATACTAGATCTGCCAATAATCAAGTTCAAGTCCTAAAAAATCTATGATCCATATTTTCTTTAACACGAATTCTTACGACAGGTAGTAAAATGACTCCGTTTTGTTAATTGTACTTAGCACCAAAGCACGGCCCATGTACCTAAAACCGATCGACTGTAAAGTTTGTACACGTTTGTAACCTATTTTATTTTGGACTATAAAAACTAATGACCGAAGGTTCGTCGAACTTCACTCCGACCTTATTCCACCCACCGGGACTTACGGTGGGTTTTCTTGCAGTTTGAATTGCCAAGCACAGCTGATGCCAAGGCGATCGAACCGCGGCCGTGTGACCTCAAGTTCGACCAATGTAGAAAAACTAAATACCGTCTAATCCTCGAGTATCGCGTAAATAGTCTTTTGTCTCGCCTGGCCACATTCCGCTATACGCTTTACCGCAAACGCTTTACTCATTTTTTGCGCAATACATTGCGATCTACTCCGGTGTAAACAGATTTGTTCTTCCTTTCTCATTCACATTTTCGAACCAAAGCACGTTCGCTATGTGCGAAAAGTCGTAAATGTGAAGGGTTGTCGCGATTAAGGGCGCAGCTGGTTTCATCCCGGACTGACGAATCGACGTTCGTATTCGGTAAGGTTGCTGCAATATAATCGACAAAAACAAAAGCCCAGCTAAACGTACCGCGACAAACTCGATTATTTTTAATTGCTCGAGTTATATTGAATTTTTCACGTTCCAAAGACGGTTCGGTTCGATCCTGACAGCATTATAAACGTATGACCATAACGGCTTAAACGCCGTGTGGATGAGATGAAATAAAAATGCAGCAATGCCGTGCCTCTCTGTCTCTCTCTCTCTCTCTCTTTCTCCTCTCTCTTCACTTCCAGTGTTATACATACGTAAAAATACCTGTAGAAACGGATCTTGTACCCATACAGCCTCGCCGGTTATTCATGGAACCCAACACCCAGAGATGGGAATCTTCCGTCTGGGCTTCGATATCTTCGGGGCGTGCCTAATGCACCGTAAAACAACGACAGTAGCTCATCAGACGTCGCCGTCCGAAGCATATAAGCTGCAGCTTCTTGTCTTGCGCGAATATAATTATCCCCGCGTATATGGATATTGCAGTGACATCTCTGCGCGAATACTTGACGCGTCGATAAGCTTCGGTCCACCGTTTTACATAAATTTATCAGGTGGATTGACGACTGCCGATGGAATTCTCCGGCTCTCTTTATACTTAGAATCGATTAGATCGATCCGTTGAAAACAAATATGTTTGCTCGATCAACGTCGGTTGAGGCTAACCAAAGATCGTTATTCAAATAGATTCGGAAGTCGTTTTTAAAAAAGTTGAGGTAAACTCACGCGTCGAATCACAAAGACGAGTCTACGTTCGATTTGAAAAACGTTCGCGAGTCGAGGTACCAAAATCTTTCGTGGATTACCGGATTCGGGGTGTAAAAAATGAGAAATAACGAAAGCGCGAGTTAAATAGAACATCAAAAAGCGCACGAATTCAGAATTTAGCATCCGAAAGATGCGTACCAAATTTGGGCTACTTTGGCTTACTCAACAAGTTCGGTAATCGAGGAAATCGTAAGTTATGCTACGAATATAAATTACTGCTCAGCTTCTACATGCTATCGTTAACCAAAACTTTGTCACGAGCAGGTGGGCATTCCATTTTTGATGAAAATACACTTTGAACAAAAAACTGATAAGTCAGCAATGATCCATGATCGATCGAAATGTGTGCGAAGTAGACTTACACGCACCTACGCTAAGTTCACTCCCATCCAATTAGGGCTAATCGAAAAGTCGAATCGCAGTATCTGAGGTCAATTTAGACCCCTGCAGTTCGCGTCTCGACTATACAAGAGAAGATCGACTGAAATTCTGTCATCCGGCCGATCGTCCCCCAGCAGTAGAATAATCTGGGTTAAATTTATTTCTATTTGTTGTCAAGGGTTTCCCATGATCCCTTCCCCACAGAGGTGGAGCATTTGTCGACGGCGTCAACGTTAGTCAATTGTCACGTGGCCCCCGAAGGGATGCTGTGTTTGGTGCCGCTGGCGGTAAGGGGGGAAGCTCGGGGAGAGAGAGGGAATGATTGGACGGACCGTGAGATAAAGTGAGACGAATTACTCTCATAAATCTCGGCCCCATGTCCAATATAAATCCACGCGGTGGCTGAGACATAAATACGACTTAGTGCCCACGATTTGCAACTAATTGAGAATTATTTCGCGCAATATAACCTACTGCTTCTATGTCTAGTGAATGAGAGAGAGAGAGAAAGAGAGCGAGAATCGGCAAAAGAGAAAAGGAGTATGGTTTGAGTTTTCTCGTATAAATTCAATCGTCTGATTTTATCGCTGTCCGCGGATTCGTGCAACGGTTCGAGTACCTATCAGCAGGTAAAAGAAAAAACGTTTTCAATGTTAAGTGTAGCACATGGCGTCGAGAGGTATGGGAAGTGGTAAAAAGGTGTTGGGTGAGAGAGATTGAATGGTTAGGGAACGGGCTTGCACCATGCAAGTCGTAGGAAGTCGCACCTCGAGAAAATGAGATCGCATCGCATCGTATCGTATCGCCGTGGTTTTACAATTTCAATATTATACAGCGAGAAGGCGTGAATGTACGTACGCCTGTATATTTTCCTTTATTCATTCTTTGTTTTTGTCGTCCTTCTTTCAGTTTTTCTCTTTCTCTCTTTTCTCTCTCTCTCTCTCTCTCTCTCTCTCTCTGCTTGAGCTTTTTTTCACTTCTTATATACATATATTCTACCACCTTTCTTTCCAGCGAGCAATTAGCACCGCCATAAACTCGTGGCGAGATGACTATCCCCTTTGGATTTGCATGAGAAAAAGAAAAGACCGGAGAAATATATTGTACGCTGTAGAAGTAGACACGGGCTGGAGGGGATGCATCTCGAATGAGTTTGATATACAGGCACGGTGAGCGTCGGTGTCTAGTAGCCGTTGCTTTCCTTTTTTTCTTCGTAGTTTTTTCTTCTACCAAAATCGAACCGCGTTCCTGCGGGTTTGAACCTCGCCGTCGTCGTCGAGCACCGTCTCGTCTCTCAAACGGAAGTTTAAAACTCAAACCGAAACAATAGCAATAGCGAACACTAAAGGTTTATGGCTCTATTCCGCGGGCGTTTCTTCCTCTCCCGTTTGCTTCTCCTCACCGTGCATCCACAGTTTTACTTCTCTTTAACGCTCCCGCAGTGCGAACCCATCGCTACCCCGTCCGAACACAGAGAGTAAAAACCTCCGCTTCTCCGCCAACCAGGTGCAGTTAACCATTTGATAAATCACGAATAAGTTGCAGCGGTAATTGTATCGCTCACGCCTTCGACGTCTCTTTCCTCGATGCCCACTTCGCGGTACCGTTTGTATGCAAACACATTTCCCGCTCATACCTGCTCAACGTCGTATAACTACAACAGCCAATTAGCAGACTCACGGAAGTCACGATGCTACTTCAGCCAAATGAACATTAGGTAACAAATTAGGACAAGGCGGGGCTGCGGGATGATTTATTACCCCAACCAGTGTCGCTCAGACTCTGAAATTCGATTCACTGCGTTTACAACCGATCGTTCTTCGACACTTGAATCATTCTTTTGCATCGCGGATAGACGATTTTCTTCGTTATCGCTGTACCGAATGTGTTCATCGCGCGTGCTATTCGTTTTATTAAGTTTACAATGCTTGAAACAAGGTGGCACCTAATATAATTGGAGCAAACCCGTACTCGCGGTTGAAAATTACGCCCGAACCGAAAAAAGGTAGGTATGTACCAAGGAACGAGGTAAAGTATGCGTTGTATATCAGCGAATACGATCTATAATTGAACGTTACAGGAATATCGCTTGAAATTTATGATAAAAAGATGGTTTCTATGAAATGAATATTCTTTACGGTAAAACACCGTATCCCAACCCAAGGCTATATTTACACGCGTATCCATATCCATGATTGCCTCTCAGGAGTGACATTACTTCGAACATATTCGTAAATAGACCTTCCACGCCGCGCGTCTTTACCGTCGAATTATTAAATAGCCATAAGACAACGTATCGCCGTGTACGGGGATGAAGGGTGGGTAATTAGATACCAACGCGTATTGAACAGCGACAAACGATAAGGCCACCATTAAGCCGAGGCGGACTAAAATTGGCGTTTTAATGTTTTACTATCCCCCTCCGATGATACCGAGCCTCCGTGTGGTCGAGTCTCGAGAATGACGGTTATAGCCTCTAATCGATTCCGTAGTCATTAGCACGTCGCTCGGTTCCGCAGTCGTATTACACGCCGCAAGCGTACGTATATACGCCGCGTGTATAGATCACACCTCGAATCGTACTTCCACAGAAGGCGCAAGCGACGCCATATTTGAATTTCACACAAGTAGCAGTAGTACACCTCGTATTTAAAGTAGTTTGCCTTTCGACCGCTTTTATAATTCTAATCGTCTACGGGTCGAGTCTTAAACATTTTGTACACCCTTTTATAATCCCCTGCACTCTGTGCACACGCGGTGCGTTGATATTATACGACATACGCACACACGCGTGCACGCACCGTTCGGGGCTGCGGAGAAAATTTATCGTCTTTTCTCGAATTCACCTCATTAAGAACTAGTCTTATTCATTAGTGTGTATATAATATTTCCCAACAACCGCTCGGTAGCTTCTATATCTATACATGTACGTATACATACGTATACAGGTATACTCGTACGTATAGAGAGTATTATAGCTTATACAGCAGGTAGGACTGCGGTGCCCCGGCTTACGGTTATGCTAGGACGTAAATATTGTTCATAATTCTCTCCAAGTTCGAGCTAATTCCCGTAAGGTGGACTCCTCCGTGTGTCCGTGCAATCAAGAGCGTGCGTGTAACCCGCACACACTCGAAGACCGCCCGCCTTCCTACACGCGAACACATCCGTACTTGACTAAAATTAGTATTTTTCTCCTTCTCGACATTTCGACGTTCGCGCGCGTAAAAACTATGAGAATCTATTAATCACGAGGTTAACTTGGAGCCGACAAAGGCCGCCAGTACATACTTACCTTTTCGTTGCTTGTACCGGCAGCTGTGGTTCCTATGGGTACCAACACTCGTCCTTTCAACCTGCCTCCCTGCACACCATCACCCGTGTAAGAGAGTGCAGGGATCACTTGCTTTGCAGGTATAGGCCGCGTTATGTACCACGCTTCCTTTCTTCTTCTTCTTCTTCTTCTTAGTCCACTTCGTTCCCTCCACCAGACGTATATAACATGTGCACCCTTGTGTGTGTACGTTATACGTACATATGTGCACCTATAAGTATATGCATTGGATATGCCACGGCCACGTTATGCACGCCCGTCGTTCTAGTAGCTTTATTATCTTGGGCTCGACCCTGGATTCAGGTGGACGGGCCAGGTTCCGGTGTGTTTCGGTAGCCCGGACGATCATCATCTCCTCTTTCTCAAAGCGCCCGTCTTTTGCCGATCCGTTGCTTCTTGCTCTCTTTCACTCTCTCTCGCTCTCTCCGCGCTGCTGAAGCCCGCTTGGATATGTAGGTAATTTTTAATTAAACCGGGAGGCTCTCGATCGTGCTGCAACACGGCCGCGTCCGGTTTTCGTTAAGAGTCAGTCGAAAGATGAACTCTGAAACGAGCTTGTAAGATTATCCTAATGAAGCCCCTGATACTCTCTCCTCTTCTTCATCAAATCTACGTTATTTTAGTTCGTCGTTTACAAGGAAGCTGCTGCTTGTCAGGGAGATTGACACTCTACGGTGTCTGTCAATGTTACCGCTCGCCATGCCCCACAGCTTATTATCGTCAACGTTTTTTACGTCCCGAGTTATCGAATGTTTTTTCCACACACTTGAACAACTTTTCCCCGTTCACTCGTTCGGCTGACGTTTTTAATCCATAACCCGCATTCCGATCAATTCGCTGCCGAACAGTAATTTCGTTCCACGAGGTATCTTTCGTAAAACGTTCAGTAACGATAACCTCTCATAAATTTAAAAGTTATCAAAAATATTTTCGAAATTTTTCTCGCACGAAGAACCATTGTTTCCATCCGGCATCCGTTGTAAATGCTCTACAACGTCCGTACATCGCGAAAAATTCATCCGAGCTGCGTAACTGGATCGTGACCTCGGAATATCTGTCATTGCAATTAGGTACAGGTATAGAAACACTGCGAATATACGTACTGACAAATGAAGATCGACGAGCGAAACCCGCGGACTCGATTACGTAATCGGACAATGGTGCGAAATTAAAAAGCAATTAGCCTCTCGTTCAGCCGCGGTTATGATCCTGAGGTGAATTGCTCCTGCAGGGCTGATTGCACCGGCTGAGGTTTGATCAATATTTGCCGATATACCGACCCGGCGATCATCGCCGAGCCACATGCGCCGTAATGAGGCGTTGCGGATCGCGGGTATTGCGTGCTCCGTAAAAGGCTGATCGTGTGCACAAGTTTAACCCGATACGCTCGGTCAAACCCTGAACTTTATCCCGTGCAAATCCGCGATTACGAAACCTCGCCAATCTCGTCTTCGGGGACGGAGATCGGCGCCTGTGTCGAGCGTTTTCCGTGAAACTGCCCCACGCGCGAATACAACCCTGCAAAATGGGAGAGTGGGACTCGACGGGATCGACCATTTGTCACCGGCGGCGCCCCGGGATTCCTATTTTCCGCCCGATTTCCCGTGATGGCGAGCCTCTCCTTCCCGCTGCTGTGTTCCCGTTTGCCCCCCTTCGCCCTCCCCTGCCTCTCTCCTACCCTTCGCTTCTCCCGACTGAAAGCTCATTTTCACGTCAGCGCTTCTCGATCCTCGTTTGTTTCCGCTGAGACCTGCCGCATTGTGCCGAGCTCCGAGACCGGGATCAATATCCCATCGCATTAAACGCCCTGCAGTATAGTATACCTTGTACCCCGCATTACTGACAAATTAATATTACACCCGGTAATTTTGAGGGTGTAAGGTTTCGTAGATATTATAGATACCTGGTAGTAGATGCGTGCTTGCGATACAGCCTCTTGCAATTACGATTCCACGTGAAACGAATATACTCCTAGATTTCTCCCTCCGTTAACTCGTGGTTTTTGTCTGATTTTCCACGATGGCGTGATCCCAATTTTCGACAAGGTTGCTGAGCTGAAATTTGATATGGTTCGGTTATTTTATTACAGGATAGTATGTTGAGCATTTATCGACCTGGATTCGGAAGCTTCGAAGATTCGGTTGTTTGAAAATACGATGTAGGAAATTTTATAGTTATAAACAAAACCGTATGTATATCGGTGCTCGATCATTGCAAATCCAATCTACGATGGTTCATTTTATTCGGAGGAGTATTTTCTACAAATTAACCGCAACACTTTTCTTCAAATCATGTTGGCATCTTGAGTATTCAATTTTACAACATCGCACCGATATTGTTTATGATTAATGAATGGCAATAATGAATCGAGTACTGAAAAAATATTTTATGCAGAATCGTCGAAGAGTAAAATCGAACGAATCTTCTGAATTTTTGTAAATTTCGAAGTGATTTGAAATGAACCGTCAATGCTGTTAACTTCAGTTTTATAATTCCAGTGTTTTCGATTTCTGGATTCTCAAAAAGTCATCGTAATTCGTGGATACAATCATTCAATAAATGCTGAATGTGCGATATTATGATAATAAAGTCAATAAAAAGTATCAAAATTTGGTTTGCCGTTAATCAGAATAGCAATTTTCCTTCTTTACAATCGACAACCTTTGATATCTACATTTCACGAGCTATCTGCATTTCACGAATGGAACGCGCACGGTGTAAAAACGAGTCCGTGATTTTTGGTCAATGACACAAGCACGGGTCTAACCGCGGGGGGTAGCCGGATATTTCACTCTGCGATGCTCAGGCTGCGAAAGAAAAGTTTCGACGCTTTGGGTTGAATGGTCAGAAGAATTTGAAAGTGGAGCAAAAGCAGCCGGAGGGTTTTTTTTCATTTTTTTTTCTCTTTCCTTAGAAGGAAAAATGACTGCCAAATTTTTGGGTGGTTTTCAAGTGTCAAACAAACTCGGGAATTCCATAAAATTGTTGAAAAAACGTTGCTAATACTTAGCGAACTAGAATAATCCTAAACGATACGAAATCAATTGAAATTTTGTAGTTCAGTTTAGCGATACGGAATAAAAGGCCGACTGATAAGGTATTTTCTTTACGTTTTAATTGCGTGCTCTGCAAAGTCCACGTTTATCATCTTCTGATTTTCAATCTATTATACGCTTGTACGCTTGTAGAATGGAAAAGTTGTTTTCGAACCAAAGCGTGAAAAACGAAAAGAATTTTTATGAGGAATTTAATCGTTTGTGCGTTGCAATATAAACACGCACAAAAACATCGTTAAATTGAACAATATACAATTGGTTTTCGGCATCTGCAAATGAACGTGAAATTCAAATCGGACTTCTAATTGAATCGCGAAACTTTCCACTTCTAACTTCGAATTTTCTAGATTTTCTCACCATTGTATTTTATGAGCGATGAGCACGTTACGGTTAGTTTTACGTACAGAGGCGGGGTTGAGGTTTCAAATTTGCAAAGTTCCGAGAGCGCCTATTTCCGAATTATTTGGTAGCAAAAGTTGAAGTAAAGAAATCAAACTTTGACAGAACAACAAATTTTCGAATGATCGTAAACCCGACGGCTCAAAGTTACGATAGAGGAAAGTTCCGCAAAGTAAAGTTTCGACAGAGTGAAATTCCAAAAAATGAATTTTCGATACGAGTAAAATTCCGAATATTGAAATATACTCATACAGCGTAGTTTACTCAACTAGTGGGTATAAAAAATCTGGAAAAATCGGAGTTCCCAGGATTCCGAAAGTAAAAATATGGAAAATGATTAACAAAGAAAGATCAAAGCGGTGAAATTTCCCCAAGTCAGAAATTCATAGAATTGAAAATCTTCGTTCATTCGGAATTTCGATGTTCTAAATTTATCAATTTTCTCATTTTCGGCATTTTATCCTTTCGGAATTTGGTCCTTCGAAACTCAGCGCTTTCAGAACTTTGAGTGTCGGGTTTCTGACAATTCAAAACTTTGATGTTTCGTCAAAGTTCGATTTCTTTACTCAAAGTTTCGCCAGCAAAAAATTCGTAATTCGGCGCTTTTGGAATTTTTCAAATTCAGCCTTTCAACCTCGCCCCTACACGCATGCAGCGTAATCCACACACTCGCGCGATGCCATAAAATCACGGGGATGAGGAGGGTTGAACTACTCGTCGTACAGCCGGTAATCATTGCGAACTCTGTAATGAGGTCCATGCATGCGGCATGCGGTTGTTGCCGGTGAATGGATGCGGACGAGCCGCGATCCGAGCCGTCCGGATACCGCGCGCGTCTTTAAGGGTGAAATCCGATCTCCGACTGCTTGTTCGATACCTCGTTATAATAATGCGATGAAGTCGACTCCTCGTTAACCTTACCTCGGAGTCTACACAGTCATTTAAAACTGGCAATCACCGTCGTATGCGAGGAAAGTTTGGACGATCGATATTTCCAACAAAACCGTCAGCGAAACTTCGCGTTTCAAACACTTTGCAGACGATACAGCTTACGATGATTTTCGACTCTTCGAATTCTCTCATACTTGGACGGACTTCTTTCCGTCTTGGCACCTTTTCATTCCCTGCTATTCAAACGGGAAAACTCTCCGTCTGATCGATCCTTCGAGGTGGCTCAAACGGTTTAATATTTCACCGATGTGGGCACATGCGAAGGGGACCCGGCATTATAGACGAGGCGGTTCTGCTGCACTTAGACGTGCAACAGAGACACGGAAGAAAAAATAGACAGTTAGGTGCATAAATTTATTACAACAAAGCATGCAGGACTCGATACAGAGCCAAGGAACATTTCGTATTCAACAATGAAGACCGGTGCAGGTACCCACCTGTGATCATTGTTCTTATGCATTCTTCGTTATTCATTCGGTTAAAGTTTGCCACTCCGTGGTAAAACTATTCGCAACACTTGCACGCCCGAATGTCGTGCTAAACTTAGGATACCACGTGTCTTTTGTTCCGATTTGAGCGGAAAGTATAGTCGGATTCTTGTCGCTCTTTAGCCCGCAAATATTCTGCGCGAGTGATGAATTTATATTAATAAATTCTTTTTAACATGTCTCACTTGGATAGGTTAAACGAGAAATTTTTTAACTACGCCGAGTATAAAGGCAAGCGTGAAATTACTTTGAAACACTTCCAACTCGCCAGCTCGCCAATGCTCGTTATAGAATATATGGGTACTCGCAATTAGTAATGAACTATAATTGCGGACGATCGATGCTGCGAATTCGATCCTTGAGTTCTCGAGTCATCGTTTCGAATAGAGTAACTCGAGCAAAGGTGAATCGTTCGATTATAAGCGGAGAATAATTTGGGAAAAAGAGGATAAAAACTGGTTTAAAATCGATAATTTACACTTTCAAAATCGTAATTCAGCATGGAACGAATATAATTATCAATATCGAGTTTGGTTTCAATCTACCTATGCAAAAAAATGGATAAACCGTGCAAATCATATTATATTCGATTCGTAAGATATTGCATAATATTACGAATTGAAAATAATATTTTAGTAGCGTACGATCGATCAACGACCCGTGAACTTTTTTGTCCAATATGAGCAGTGACAGGCTTTCTTACGCCTCTTATTCAATATCGATGCAAAATAAAACGAGTATCGGGTTGACTGTGTCTACAATGCAAATAAAATCGCGTTGTTTCGAAATATCTCCTCGTTATATTGGCCAGAGATTGATTCAATTGACACGCGAATGATCACAATGAATACAAGGTGTGAAACCGATGAATCGTAGCACGTATAATATCGTGTAAACAATTAAAAAAAAAAATTCTTTCCACGTCAAATTTGAGTCGATAAAAATCTGTGAGGGTGGAAAAACTTGAATCGTATCGAATCGGACGATATGTCCTGTTTGAGCACCTGAATAAACGAAGAAAAAAGTTTCTCTTTGTGTGTTTTGTATATTACAAGTACCTTGAACTGCGTGACACGTGAATTCCACAATTCTACTCACCGTTCAATTTATTCCGTGGTAGTCTGATTTCGGTAAAATTCTCTCCTCCGTGATAAAACGAAATTTGAGAGACGCATTTATGGACCCTCGTCGTCGCTGCCAACGGATTTTTTGTTTCCCACCTCCCCCCGCCCCTCGTCGCAAAGAAAAAAAGAAAAAGGTCAAGGTTCGGTATAAAAATTTCCAGCAACAAATCTGTCGCAATACGCCGATCAAAAGGAGCGCTGTGATTCGCGGAGAGGCAATGTCTCCGAAAAATATTTTTCCTCGAAAGCTGCCTATCAAGGATAAAGCGTGTATCGCGGCATACCGAAGACTTTATTAACCGTGATTTTGAAGAGGGGCGCAGTCGTAAATCGGTCGATTTACTTTATCGACGAAGAGTCCCGGCCCCGATCCTCCCCGGCATGGCATCGTGACTGCACCATTTTTAACGTAGACGCTGCCGCGCCCGCGCATTACGATTTTCGCCCGTGTCTTAGCAGCGCATTCGCTTCAACCCAGAACGTAATACGCCACTCGTCAAGTACACGGGGTGGCAGCAGACTCTCCGCCCCTCGAGGCTCATCCCTTCTGGAAGGGCAGAGACTCGCTAACGGTTTACGAACTCGGTAAAACGGAAAATTGCTAAATTCCCAGAGAATAATTAAGCGCCCCCCTCCGACGCCCTCTTTGCCCTCGTCCCTGTCCTCTCTCTCTTGCTCCCTCCCTCCACCCTTACACTCCCATGAGCTCCCTAAATCAGAACTATCTCTCGCATCCTTGGAGCCAAGTTATGCGACCGTCGCGAATTGTCTTCGTTGTAGCAGGTGGTGACGACCCGACGAGCTTCTACCGTGACTGAAATATGCCCCATTAGTGGGGGGAGGATTGCCGCGAAAGGGACCAAGGCTTTATTTCAGTTACGTAATGCTGCCCGGTAAAAATTGACGAAGGGAATGAATTTTTGCCCCTCTTTATAGTTTATCACGTTGTTCTGTAAGTTCTGCCGTGTTTATTGTACGTGTACTGAGATGAATTTCGTTTGATATGGTTGGTAAAAAATTTTAGTACCGAAGAAATAATTGAGTTGAATGTATAATTTGTTTTCAGTTTACCACGTTTGTTCGATCAAGTCCAAGAATCAATTTATTACTGCAGTAGCATGAAATTATTTCAGCATATGTGACTGTCATAAAGAAAAGTGGGTACTAAAATTTCTGGTCATGGCTAGGTAATTCATTTTTGTTTTTTACTCAGAACTGGATTTTTCGGTTACGGTAAAAAATAACAATAGTCAAAGAAAATTTTAAAAATGAAAATTGCAATAATCTAAAAAATATTTGATAGCAAAAGTGAAGATTGTATATTGTACTCATCGAAAAATACGAAATGGTTCTCTTTTCGTATCCAAACGCCTGACAGCCTCTATAGATCATTTCTGGTTGACTTGTCCGATTTTATACGGCATAGGTTCATAGTTGGGGATATCTTGAGGTGATGAAATCAGGGTAGACAATATTATAACCTCCTCCCGAGCGTATAATCACAGAAAACGTTTTGCTCTCGTCACACCCGATTAAGGCAGCAATCTGTCGTTTGCGAGGGTGTCGGCACCGGCTTGTACACATCGGCGGGAGAACCGAATTCAGTAATTTTCCTCAAAGCTGATTCGATCCGGATGATTAGTTCGCATATTTGCTGTTACGCTGTTCAACAAACCTGCAGCCAGTATTTGGTCTTTCATAATTCATGACTTAATTCTGATATCCTGAATAATGACGTCAAAATGGTGTAATAATTTTTCTATTTCTCTTCTTTGATAATATCTGTAAAAAGTTATACACACCAATTATACATAATTAAAGTGAACAAACGAAGATGCTCCGCCATTTTTAAGATGTAAAATAAACAGGACTTGTTTATCGGCTTATTAAAATAATCGCCGTCGCGATAGAAGGCTCAATTCGCGAACGTGCAAAATCAAGTTCTCTTTGACATATTTACTATTGGAACATTGAGCGATTTCGAAGTAAGGAGAAAAACCGAAACCGATGAAAAAATCACATCGATTCACGGAGATATTTCAATCCCGCGTTCCTTCCTCGCCGATGCAGACGAGCAGCCCTAACGATCAAGAGCAAACATCAATTGGTCACAGTACCGTAACACGGGGGATGGACGCGTTAAGTGTGCAGTCCGAAAAGGTAGCGTTGTGTGAAACCTTTTGGAAACAGGCCGCACCTGCTAATTTCATTTCCGAGGGGTAGGAGTTAATGTAGCGTAAGTTTTGTAGGTGCGAAAACAATAAGCCGGTTTGTCACGGCCGCAAATGCAGGTGTCCGCATCCGATGGTTTTAGGGACAGAGTCCATGGATAAGCAACGCAGGCCGTACTTCCTTAGGTGTTTCTGAAAAGCGTTGGCGGAAGAAAAGACGCGTTACGTAAAGCGACACGCGTCCCTCGAGGGTGCTCGGCAATTTGGCGCCATTTTATTCGACCGAAGAGGTAAAGAGAGTGAGAGAGAGAGAGAGAGGAAAGAAGGAGCGGAGGAGATCGAGAAAAAGCAGGAGACGGTCGCCAGGTTTCGTATTCGAGAAACTTGGGGGTTCTGGTTCTAATCACTGATAGGTCGGCCTGACCGCCGCGGTTCTTTTGAGGCTTATCTTAATTTCTCGTCTCAGCTATAAGGTCCTTTCTCCCACATGTCCATCACTGTTATCCCATTGGCTATACAGCCATTGATGTCTAATTTAGTAGCTAATTTAGATACGAACGGTGGGCTTTCCTTATACCTCGTAATACTAGCCGGTGCATGGGTACCTACATCTAAGTATCGTAAGTATTGTATATATGGACCGTAATGGCCTGTAGCAATGGCACCGCAAGCATGGCTCAAACGACTCGCCGGTACAATGTATTCTTGCATTCACCTATGAATACATATACGTATTACATGGTTGCAGGGTGAAAGTGAAAGGCGGTTTCAATTCTACAAGTCGACGTCTTCGTCTGTACGTTTGTACCGCTAGGATCCTATCGTGCGGCATGCCTTGCAATTTAAAACGTAACGCCGCCTCGCGGATTCGAATCATTCGTCACCTAGGAATCTACGAGGCGGTCTCGTCTACGGATCACATCGTAGTCGTTGCCGATGTGACTTGACGCTCGTAACTTTTGAAAGACGATATAATTTTTCCTCGTTATTACGTATGAGTTTTGAACGCATGATCGTGAATTTGACGTTGGTGATATGGAGGGTCACGTACAACGGAAACACGTATGTGACGAATGTAAGAGCAGATTTTTCAGGCTTCTGGACCGCAAGGTCATAATCATTATCACGGAGATCTTTATTGCAACAGTCGAGTCAGGCTTTGTCACTTTATGGATCTGCAAATTTGCGGGTTCGACCCGTCGTGTAAGCCACAATTCACGTTGCACTGGTCACGAAAAATAAATAATCATAAAAAATATGTTTCTGTAAACGGATTCGGATGGTATTCAAATTCCTGACGGTCTCGTCCAAGGATGAAAATCTGTTGACGCCATGGTCGTATACTTTATGGTCCCTCTTATTTTTATAGATGAACGGAAACAATCTCAACCGTCAGATACGTGTAGGTAGGATTATAGTTTTTGTAGACGTTTTACCGAATTGAAAGTCAACTGTCGACGAAACAAGAGTCGATGGTTACCTTGACGGTTACCTGCAGAAAAATCCAAGAGCCTCGTCAGTTGACTATTTTTTCAAATCGTATTTTTGAACCAACTATTCGATAGTCAAAATCGCATGCCTTCTAATTCCATCATTATAATGAATTTGTGCAATAAAATTTTTTGAAAATGGTCTATTTTTTAAGAGATATATGTAATTTACTTTCTGATATTATCAATCAGCATTGCCTGCTACAATGGAACTCGTAATTTTATAATATTGCATAAACAAAAGTATTTTCACAGAAAATATTCAAAAAATGACAATACGAAGATACATCGCTATTATGAGAGCTACCCATTTCATGTTTTGCCAAATCTTCAATAGCCAACGATGCGAATTAAAATGTGTGCTGTGAAAAAAGAGAGCTTGATTAATTAATACGTACGAAATCGTCTTGCCGGTGCATTTTGAAATAAAATACTCTTCCCACATGGTATACAGGGCGTGGATCAAAAATACCGGACTAATTTAAAACGTGAATAATCTCCGAACGTGACGGTCGATTTTTGCAAACTTTTTTTTGTTCCGAGCTAGAACGAAACTTTCGTTTCGCGTTTGAAAATCTGAAGAATCTTTATTCCTTGCTGAGATGTACGCTCTCGAATAACGTGGTTTGAAAAACTCGCTGGGAGGATTCAAAAAATAAACATCAAAGAATATTCAACTTAATTTCCAACTTGAATTACGATTTAAAGAACAATTTATTTTGGTTGAATTATTGACAAGAAATTTACAACAACATGTGTTTTTCTCTGATTCTTTTTATATTTCATATTTAAAAATTTTCGATCAACGCAATCGAAGAAATAAAAAACGGGAAGCGGAAGTCACGTCAAGTTGAACATTCTTTAATATTAGTTTTTTTCATCCTCCCAGTGAGTTTTGTCGAAGCCGCTTTTTCAAGAGCGTGCATCTCAGCAAGGAAAGAAGACTTTTCAGATTTTCAATCGCGAAACGAGGTGATTATTTTCTCTAGTATCGAGTCGCAAATAGTTTTTGAAAATCGGTCGACGCGTTCTGACTTTCTTCACGTTTTAAGTCAGTCCGATTTTTCTGACCCACCTCGTATATATACCTGCGTAGAAAACTTGTGAGCATTCGGTGAACGGAGAGTATTGGTACAAGATTCTCGAATAACGTGCGTGCTTCACTCAAGCTTACGTAGAGGCGTAAATAACCGGTGAGCTTTATTTTCGAGCGAGCTTGCAAAGAATTTTAGTTGAAACATACAGCATTCCGTCGTCGAGGTCGTGGTGAGCTTTTTAGCTTTTACTTTCTATCCCATCCATCCGACGCAGCCCACTCAACTTTGCGCCGTTTACGATTTTCGGTTGTTTTCGTTAGTTTTAATTTAGTCACCCTACTCGTTCGCCGCTCGTTCCCTCTGCACCCCAAGAGGTGGGTGTAGTGTTAATAACGTTATTAGTGGTACGAACCTCGGAGCACGTTTGAGCTCATGTGCGACCATAACGCGCGTATGTTGGCTGGTCATTTAGTTAATGGCCTCTTTATGCCGGGATTAGATCGATGACAGGGCTGCGGTGAACGAGGCTTACGTAAAACATAAAACATAAAACGAAATATCGTGGCTCCGAGCCAAGGAATTAAAACCCGCGCTTCGAACGCCTGCCCTCCTTTTTATATTACATTACGTACACCGATTCGAATCGTATCGTAATCGTTCGAATTTCATGACAAATAATCATCTCCGTAAACTTTTGTAAGATTTAGAAAAATTGGCGATTGGAGGCAGGTATATGTAATTAACGTGCTAAAAATTCAACAGACTTACTTGAATGTGACGAAAATTTTCATTATTTCAGATAAATGAAACTGAAAAATTTATCTACGAAAGAATGCATTGGTAGAAATTAGAAACGTCGTAATTACCAGTAAACCATTTATGTATGCCAGATAATATTTTCATCGTAGGTTAATGAACCGCAACTCGAATTCAGTTGACTCTGGTACTTTATTTTCCGGGATTTTTAACCCAACCGGTATATAACACAGGGAATAATGAGGTGCAATTTTGGAAAATAAAAAATAATACGTGGAATTTTCGTTAATTCATTGCCAAAGGCTGGTCACTTTATATATATATATATATATATACAACATTTCGCCGAATCTTGACGTGAAGTTTCGCTAATCAACTGAGATTGCACGCGTTCAACTCAGTCCAGTTTCTCGGATGCAGAATAAGTCGCATCGTGCGAGATAAAAAAGCAAGTGTAAAATGAAAAAAAATACGATGCAGCAGGTACACGCGCGTGTCAGCGTGCGTATTGAAACCACGCATCTGATTGGCATCGGTCGTTGTTACCATTATCCCGATCGTTGTACACCTCTGGCTACTTCTCGTTTCCTCCTCCTCCCGATTATCCTCCGTCTTCTCCTTTGTCGCATTCCCGGTTTCGGTCTCTCGTTGCTGCACGGCAAGACACGACACGACACGACACGGCACAGCGCCGCCTCTTTACCGCAGCTAATTGCATCGCGGACTGGTATCAAATTTTTCAAGAGCGTAAGTAGCCTCGTCAGATAATGCGCCATTTTAAGATCAAAGGTTTCGGAACCGATGCGAACCGCCGGTTGATCCTCGGCCCAGCTAGGCGTCCGGGCGACCAAATTATACCTACTAATGGGCGTCGCGACTCTCGGTACAATCCCCGTGCATTTCCATGCGGAAGATCCGGTAGAAACTTACGGTAGAACGAAGAGAGAAGAAGAAGGGTAGAGGTAAGGAGTAAAAAGCTACGGATAGTCGTTCAACGAGTCACCAGAATCGCGCTAATCTGATTGGCGCTTTCTTTTGAATGTGGAACTTTTGCTGCAGCAAGGCCATTTCGATTGTACTCTACTTTTATTCTTATTTTGTTTTGGACACTTTCTATACGGGGTAAATAGTCCTCCTTACCTTTACCCTTGGATGGGTAAAGAGGAAAAAGGACATCGCCTGGAACCGATCAGTTCCTCGTTTTATACGGGGGGTTGAAGAATGGAGGAAAACGAGTTGGCCTCAACGGCTTTGGCGACAATCACTTTGGGCGTAGTTGTGTAGGTGCCGCGGACCGTTTGTACGTATGTTATTTAATGCAGCGGGGTGACAGGAGCAGAACCGTAAAGTTATAAGAACTTAACCGGCGATAAAGGATCGTCGAGATCGGTGGTGATCGCTTTTTTTGTCGCCGCGTCACGGACCGGAAATGTAAACGAAATCGCAATTTCATTTAACTAATGCCTGTTGGTACAGCTGGCTTTTTACCCCCCGGGATCACCGTGCGAGGGACCGCGGACGGATTACGATTAAACACCATCCGACCCGTAGAGGGTGATTCAGGTATGGCGAAAAGTTGCGGAAGGATCATTCTAAATCGAAGTCTGAGCACAGTTAATTCGAGATGAAACAGCTTCGCTGTAAAGTTCCGGTTCTCTTTGCAATATACCAGATTCGATCTGCTATAAATCGTTTGAAAACCTTACTGAGAAAACTAATCTTACCAATCGTTCTAAGCAGATAATTCTGAATGCTGAATTATTATGCACAATTAGGCAATAAAACCGAGCATCGATTTTACACGTAGAACTAATTTCAATATTAGTGCAAGGTATTTAAACACCGTTCTAACGCCCAGATACATCGGCCAATTTGTGGATAGATTAATACGTCTGCATTGGACGCGGTTTTTTTTCACGATCCGATCCCACGTTTATATGTGTGTTATTCATAATGCTCTCGGTCTAATTGCTGTTCCGAAAAGTATGAATCCCAGGCGAAAGATATCCACGATACACAAGGCTGGTGCCGCGTACAGTTGTTATAATAGATTTCCCCGTGCACGAGGCGGTTTCTTGCAGAATAATTTGACACGACTGATCGTATATATGAATACGCTTGTTATTAATACGCGGGAACCTCGCGGCGACAAGTATCAATTATGTCGTTTGTAACTTCAAGCCTTCATAGTTGGTCGGTCGGTCAATAAATGTACGGAACACTCGTTGTATGTTCACATTTCATTCCCGTCCATGGTATTCGTGCATGCCGCGTATTCCGCCGGGTCTTTCCACCATTCCGACATACTTTTTCTACTTTTTCTACTTTTTCCTAGTTCTACAGTCTGTCTCCGTCTGTGTATAGCTGTCGGAGTTATCGATAGTTGAAGCACATTGAACAAGGCGTCAACGTAACGTGCTTGCAATAAAGCTTGTTAAAACACCGTGTGTGCAATAATCGCTTGTCCGTATAAATTGAACAAATAGAAAGATGATTGAAAAGAATTAGAGATCAGTTTCTCTCGGCTGAACTCAACAGTGGCAACCACCGAGTTGTGAAGAAATCGCTCGATAGGTACAAGGATGTACCTTTAACATATGGGTACGAAAGTGTGTCGGGATCGGTGGAAGACCTGCGATTACGTGTATATATATATATATATATATATATATATATATATAATGTATAGGTGCATAAGGTACCGGTCAATCAGATTCGACACAGAGTTTAAAACTTTCTTTGTTGATAGGCAGTAATTGAATTGGCTTCATGTATAAGACGTTTCGAAATCCCCCTCGGTAGTTTTCCCCATAGTCACTGTGTAGGATCGTTGCTGCGGCTAATTTTGCCGCTTCTGTGGATCGGGGGAACTGGGAAGGTATCAACGGCGTTAAACGGCCGTTAAAGCAAATCGAAACGATACAGACGATCCGAGAAAAGGGATATAATCGAGTACAATCGAACAGGAAATTAAAAACCCGAGCGCCGATCGACTTCGTCCTCTTTTTTTTCCGTTTCTCCTTCTCATGCTCTTTCTTCTTCGACGTCGAACGCCGAACTCCTAGGTCTCAATGGTTCCCTAGATTTTTTCGGCCATACCCCAACCGGCCAATCGAAGTTGAGCCGGTCTTTTCCTCCCATTCTTATATTTTCTCCCCCTTCACGGATCTTGGGACACTTCTAAGACCCTGCGCCACGCTCTTGACAACATAATCATTTAGTCAAGATCAACGATGCAGTTCAATGATCATATCGGTTCCCGTACGAACGCGACAAAATTCCACAGAGTTCACGTAACGCGGAAAGAAACTGCTGCGACATTTAGTCACGATCAAATTACCACACTTTCACGCTTCGATATTGGTTTTAGAACCTTTCGTTCGCTCGCTACGTTTCGAAACGACGAAAGATTCGTGCGCATATATATATGTATACCTGAACCCAACGCGATTTGAGAAAAATAAATTCTGCTCGTAATGAAGAAACAATAAATGTGGCTACTGTTAGATATAATCGTGTAATTGTACGGTTGCGAACGCGGCCTTTATATCATTATTAGAATCTTATAACAAACCGTTAACAGCTCGAGAAACGAGTGATTTCGTTGTAAATAAGAAATTTACCGTTCTTTGCGGAAGAGTTAGTTCCTGACGATAATAACGTTCTTCGAACCTCTTTCATATACGCGATGTGAATTTCACGGATAGAGTTATTACACGCTCCAGTGGCGCAGAGTACGATACTTGACATTTGACAGCAAATTATCGCGGTAAGGTGCCCCATGCAACCCTTGTAGGTACCCACCTTCAACCCGATGCACGATGCACGAAGCTTATAAGCCCCGGTCTCAGCTGTCTCCGTGTTTTAATTTTGGGAACATGAAGACAAATGCCCGACGATGAGAGATGTAATTGCTCCAAGAACGCGCGCGAGCCGCCCGCACGAGGAGAGGAGACCGGTTTCAGTATTATTTAGGAACACCCGTAACACGCACACACTGAAATATATTCGTACACGTCGAGACGCGGCGCGAGCGTTCCGGACTGGCTGCTGTTTCGTTCGAAAAACTAAAAATTCTCAAGACCAGATTTAAACCTCTCAATTAACAGCTTCGCCTATTATACAATATACAACGCGTGAGCGTATGGAGTGAAATTCTGCCGCTTAACGCGTTTCAATCAAGGCGACCACATAACTGGTATTAGTTAAATTTAATGAATTGCAAAAACAAAGTTTATATAGACTCAACACGGTCATGGTAGAATTATTTTCTGTTAAACTCAATTTTTTCAATCACGACGAATCAGATAGATCCATTCTTCTTGACTTTTTTTGGTCGATCCAAACAAAGATGCAACGTGCTTCGTACAGGAGGAAAATTATTCCATCTACAGAAACCGATCTATTTCTTTACACATGATCGTTAATTTGCTCCTAAAGTAACTATAATTGTAAGCATACACGTTACGTCCGCTAACTGCTGACAAGAGCTTGCAAATTGTCGATGGTAATTTTTTAAATTCTGTTTACGCATATCTCGAGCCACTTATGACGAGGTATAATACTAAAAGCACATCAATCAGAGTAGAAGAACAGAATCACCCTGCCAAAAGATGGTTCTATTTAGAAGTAAATAAAACGTAAAAACCTGCATTCAAAGGTGACAGGTGCAGTGGACGGAATCGATTCGAGAGTATCAATTTTCTGGGTCGACTGTTTCGTGTAATTAATACGTCACCATGGACAGACATTTCATGCAGACACGGACACCGTTAACGTAAGCCGAGGCTCCGGCACGGGGCACGATTCCGTCCAACGTCGATGTGTGCGTGTAGGAAACGGTGTAAGGCACCCCATGTGTGAGACACGAGGCCGTCGCACCCCTGAGGCCCCATAAAATTAGGGAGAACGCCGTGGTGCTACGGGCTCTATCATTTTGTGGGACCGGTGCGCGCACCTATTTGTTATTTATTTTCTGTCACGTGACGCGAAGCGTTTCCCGAAAATTGTTACTGGTTCGCTGGGCAAGAAGCCTCGATGACTACGAAACACCCAGTGCTTCGAGCAACCTGAACAAATTAATTTCACCGAATCGAATCGGACCGATTCTAGCTACACGTGTATATATATGTATATGTATATATATGTATGTATATACAACCATACATATGCATATAGACGTATGTTTTGTTCTTTTCTCGATTTGTTACACATACAGACAACGTCCGTGTCTGTGTGCCAAACTTTACACCGCAACTTTGTACTGTTACATGTCGGTTCTGTAGGGCGACCAAGGCGGGGGAGGAAGCACAGGATGTGGGCTGAAAATTATTTCTACGTGTGTCATTAGCAACGTAACAAAACCCACCCACTCATCCCCACCACGGCACTTTACTCTTTCTCTTTCCCATTCCCCGCCCCCGTGTCTCAATCTTCCTCATTTCACTTCCCTGTCATTCCATCCTTCTCCCTCTTGATTCCCACGCCGTTGTAACGCCGTTGTCTTCATCCTTCGATTAGCTAGCCTTAGGTAATTAGTCCCTCAAAGTACGAAAGATTAATTACTCCGTGTCCGCTCCCGAATTGTTGTTACGGACTGAAGATGGCTGTTGGTAACTATGTATTTGCCTGTTGGACAACAGAAATTGTGTTCATTTATTACCGTTGTAAATATCAGATTACAGGCATGTACGTGACAGTAATTTAGAGTATCGTTGGAGAATGGATTTTTTATTTGAAAAATGGTCTTGGGTGTTGAATTGTTTATCTGAAAATTTCGTAATTGATTGTTCGTTTCAATGTTGAACAGAAATACTTAACGCGATGCTTGCAGTTGTATATTTTATAGAGGTCTCTAGCCAAGTAGTCGATATTCTTTAATCGAGATAATGAATTCAATTAATGGGCTGGAGAAACAATGTACGTATTACTAAAAAACGGTGATGAATATCTCGAAAAAATTGCAGCTAATGTAACGAGTAGGTATCATCAAATCACTGTGAGAATTTCAAACAATTCAAGGAACTCGTCTCGAAGTTACGAAACTTTCAGAATACTGCGCGTGTAATTTTTATGGAGGAGCTCAGAGTTGACTCTTTTCTCAAACGAACTCCCTAAAATTCATGAAATTTCAAAATCATATTGTTATTCGTCGAAACAAGTAAGCGAGAGTTTTTGTTAAGCCTTACCAGCACACCGGGGTCAAAATGACCACGCGGCATCTTCATCTTAAATTCCATGTGAAAAACATTCAACGTAATCTGATTTGATCGAAGATAAATGATTATATATCGTAAAAATTGATAATCTAATCGTTTTCCAAAAATTAAACTTCTCAATTCAACTACTCGATCAATTTTCAGCCGAAAATATCGAAAATTCAGTCGGTTTTAGGGTTTTTCAGCAGAATGACCAATTTTCCGGTATTTTTTTGTTTTATAAATATTTTCTTTCGTATTCAAAATTTCATGTCCTAAGGACAACTAATTTGCCCTGAAAGATAATAATAACCGAGTATCCCAGAATTTTTTCAAGTTATTTGAATCGACATCTCCGTTTCTACGAAATGATTTTTGTTTTAGGGTCTCCATCGACCCCGGTATGACACCCAGGAAGTGTGAATCGTAAGGGTTGAAAGAATTTTGCCATCACTTTGAACGATGTTCTAAAACCTCCTTAAACGTTATTCGATAAAATATTTTTCGCATTCCTGCTTCCGCCGGTAGAAATTTCGATCGACGAAGAGTACATATAACAGTATAAAAGGAATCGCCGTTAATAAAGCAGAATCGAGACGAATCACATTAAAACCCAAAGTATTTTCACACGGGTTTGAATTAGCCTCCGGTTTCCCCGAAGCAGCAGTTCCCTGCACGGTGGGCCCAGCTCCTCATGCAGATGGACGCACGTACACGCGAGTCTTTCCAATGGAATGGAGATTCCCCTTTTGCCACCGTGCAGTATTTTCTCTTCATTTATTTTCTCCTCTTTTTCCGGGGCAGACTGCAGCCGCTTAAGCCGAAGCGGTATCATGGGCCGTTTGCAACGTCCCTGTGATCCTATTAGCCCCGATTTGCTTGCCGAGAAGAGCCACCACCACCACCACCACCATCACCATCACCACGGAGGATATCTCCAGCCTCTCAGCTATCTCCGTTTCCCTCTAATTCTCTGTCTCCGCAAGTCTCTCGGCGTTTCTTGCGTCACTTAAGCGTCTATTTCCGACGCCCCGGCGTCCCTTGCTATTCGCCTTCAATAATAATCTTAAGGGGGTCCTCGCCTCTCCTCCTCTTGCACGTGCCTGTAATTATTGTAATCATGAGAAAAATGCTTGAGGGAAATTTGAACGGGGTGTGCAGAGCTGCTGTTTGCAGTTCATTCGTACCTGGAAGGTTCGACATTAACAAAGAAGAGCAGAAAAGGAAGGACGAGAAGGTTTCGCCGTTGATCTTTGCTCCCCTTCTCCCTCAACGAATCCGACACTCTCTCTCTCTCTCTCTCTCTCTGCGCAAACTTCCTGACTGGAATTTCAACTTCCAGGAACATCTTCGGCGCTCGAAAACCTCGAAGATCGACGCGAGAGCAAAGCTCTGCGTATCCCGAGGGAATCGCGTCCCGCAATCCCCTGCGTAATTTACCCGCAACCGAAAATTCCGTACCTACAGGGAAACACGACCGACGGTTGTGAGCTTCTAATTGCAGAAGTGACGACGAGCTGACTAATGACCGGGAGACGACGTCCCGTCAGTCGTCGCGACGCTCCAGGCGTCCCTGCGGGCTGCGGTTTGGGACGCGGTTCCTGCGGCGGACGAGGTGCGGACGAGCCGAGACGCCCGCGCATCCTGTTCTCGTAAACGGGAATTGATATGTTCTCGGACCAGCCGACGAGGCGATTTCTTTCACTCTGGGAATTCTCTGGCTGCAGTCAATTTTTTGCCAATAGCATCGTTCGCCCTTCCGCGACTGATCCCTGTGCGGACGTTTATTCATCGCGGTTCCGCACGTGGCTGGGCACCCGATACTCAGCTGTCCTGGACCAGGACCCCATATTCGTCCTTTCGGCTTCTCGACGGGGACCACGGTTCACCAGACCGCAGACAAATTTTAGGATCGTAAATTAGTTTAGCCGCTGCGGCAAAAATTGATGCTAAAAATAGATACTTACGCCGCTTATAGGTGCGTAGAAATCGGAACGTTACTTCCAACGACCCGACGTGTCTTACACACTGTATCGCAGGCGTCTTCGGGTAAAAAGCTATTGTCCCTCTCCCGTGGATCCGATAACGACTCTCGTTGTTGGACGTTCCGATTATTCACGCGGACCGTCGGATCAACTCGGAACGTACGTGCTTCGATTCCCGAGTTTTACTCGAGCTGCGAGTTCCAACCGGGTTTCGGGACCCCCGGCTCTGGATTTAATCGGTCTATTTACCTCGAGCCAAGGTTCGTTCAGCTTTGTTACGAAAATCTGCTGGGAAGATTCCAAAGGTCAACCGACCCCGAAGAGAAGAATTCAGTCCTACGGTGTATTTCGGATATTGCATCCTTACTTGAAATTAATTCCTCGCAAGCTGCTTGAATTTATTCATTGAAACCGGCAGTTTCTCAAAAACAAACGTACATACGTATATAGTTAATTTTAATCGTCGATCGGAATTCGTAGGCGTACCAAAAAGCGTTATTCGTAAAGACTTGCTGCAGACTCAATCTGCCCAATTTGCCATCTTACAAGTGACAGGTTTTAGTTTTTTCTTTTTACATCTTGATAGCGTATGTTAACTGATCGAGTCGCGTCGCGATTAAGTCGTCCAATAGTCAACGAAGCGCGAATCCATTCGCACTCGACGATTCGAAGAATTCTCGGTGGTGTTTCGAACTAAAAATCGACGTCGAGTGCGGAGCACGCGTATCGATTAATCCATTCACGAGCCGTGTTGGTATTCACGCAATCGTCAACACTGACATGCGAAAATGGACGAACTGAGCTTTCCCTCGACGCGAAGCGGATGGATAGGCAGCGATTTTCGACCGAGTTCCTCGCATCACGCAGACGTCTTGATCGAAGGTGTCGGACCACCCATGTGACCCGGGCATGTGACGATGAAAATAGCGGAGTCTCGAAAGAGGGAAGAATCGTAAGAAGGTCCCGCGTTGCCCGAATCTTGGTTGCAGCCGGTTAACACCTTTCCCCGGTTAGTTGGCACGAGCGCCAGGTGGCACATTAGAGGCGCCGCAGGAAACCCTAATGAAGACAAATCTCACAGAAAATGGCGGCCGAATCTATTTCCTGTCCGTAGGTACTGCCGAATTAATTTGACAGCCGTTTTTTGTCTCTGTCGATCCTCGATAAGATCGTGGAAGGAGAAATTTCACTCGTACAAAAACACGTAATACGCCGCTGGAATAATATCGCACTGTTTTGACCTATTATGTTAATAAACCCGGCACGGCCGCAGGCTTGCTTAATTGATAATTCTGACAGACCAGTGACAGAAACGAATAAATAACCCGAGGCGCAGTAACGCGGGTGTAAAAAAAACCATACGACAAGACGAAGAAAAAGTCGCCTATAGGCTTTTTGAACGAGAAACAAACGAGCGTCGCACCGTTTTACGTCGCTCTTGTTTAGTCGTTTCGTCTATTTTCT
Source organism: Neodiprion pinetum (assembly GCF_021155775.2). NCBI lineage: Eukaryota > Metazoa > Arthropoda > Insecta > Hymenoptera > Diprionidae > Neodiprion > Neodiprion pinetum. The sequence continues at coordinate 26,049,322 of NC_060232.1, forward strand.
TTTCCACTTTTTGTGCTTTCAATCTTCCCAAGACTTTTCCTCCGCCTTTGTTCGAACCCATCTCCGAAATGCATAAAACGCGGCTTACGACTCTCTTCGATCTTCGTTCTTCGCTTCGCTGTACGTTTTTTCGATTCTGTTACGCGTGTATACTTCTGGTATTCTGGTCACGAACTTTGACCGAAGAGAGAACGAAACACTGGAAAACAAAAATATAGACACACTCGGCCAATGGCAATGTCTTCTAGTCATTACAATGCAAACGTATGAATAATTCAAGTTACGATCTTGATTGCATTTATAATTCATCTGAAATTCCAATTATTCAAACTTTTTCTCATTCTACCATATCGATGGATCTGTGAATAACTCGCGATAAAATTTTCTTACATTGATCGTGAGATAACGATGAATGTTCAAAAATGTTGTCCCTGTAGCGTGTGTTGTTCCGTACGATTTTTTCTGCAATTATGAAAAAAGTGTTTGCCGTTTTTTCTTCCTACGTAAGCGGACAACTGTTATGTATAATTTTCGAACGAAGTAAAAATCACCGCAACATCACAAGGACTTTAGTGGGAGGAAAACAATTGCCTGTATCCCCTGCAGTAGAGACGTGAACAATTATCCGGTCGTCCGTCAATCTGTCGACTCAACGCCTTTCGCTAATCGCTTGTACAATTACGGCGTTGACTAGTCGGATGTTTCTTCTTATTTTCTACCTTTTTCTCCGGTCGTTTTGCCGCAGGATATTCTATTCTACGAAATTCTCGCTCCGAAATCCGCATTGACGATCAAAGAATTGACCCACGATTAACCAGGCTAATCACGGACGGAATAAGAAGAAAAAAAAATGAGCGCACTAATTTGTCGTGAATTGTTTCTTTTTTTTCTTTTTTTTTTTTTTCTCTCAACATCTCTTCTAATTGGTTTTTTGCGAATTATAACATCAACCGTGGTCCGAGATGATCGAAATTACCGGAACGTGCATAATTGCTTGAATGAGCGAGTCACGTTTGGTGGCGTATTATATACGTATAAAGCGGTTGCAGCTGAGTATATAGCTATATAAAGCGGTATTCGAGATGCCGTAAATCTTTTTGAACCTCGGTTCGCTCTCGGATATATCCCCTCGCGTCTAAACGTCTAAATAAGTGTTCCAATTTCAAAATTACCCACTAAACGATTTGTAGGCTGGCAGAAAATATATCGTTGACATGTGGCCAAAGACCCGAGGGCCAGACTTGGGCCCGAGCTTTGCCGCTGGGTCGAGGGAAGACAAATGACTGTCGAGTCTCTCTCTACGGTTGAGCGCGTTCAAAATTGCCGGGTCTTCGCTCTGCCTTGAAACTTTTTTTTTTTTTCACCCCCTCCCCTCCCTCCTTCTTCCACCCGCTGATTTTACAAAATTTGAAAAATTCCTTTCCCTTGTTTAATATACGCGGTGGTCCATCCCTGTGGCTTCTCTCTGGGGCTAAATGACTCGTTAGAAAATTCGTTTCGTTCCTCCTGCAGATGGTGCGGTTTCAAGACTCACGGAAATATATTGACGAAATTGCAAGAAATCTGTCAAATGTACGTGCAAAAGTCAATATCGGTTATTACGTTGCTGTATCTCCTGCACAGTGTGTCCGAATTCAATCTGTGGGCAGAAATTTTATTCAAAAAATAAAAATTAAGTTCAAATTTCATTTCACGGTTCTTACTAATATACATATACTCGTATTATACGAATATAAGGAAAGCCTATAAGGCTGTAGCCAGTTAATCGTCCGGGATCGTCAATTGGATTGCGGAGTATTTTTTTGTTTTTTAGTTTTTTGCGGGGAGCGTTTCTAATTGCGTGTAACCGCGGCGTGACAGACGTGTCCATATCCTCGCCTAGACCCGTGTTACGTGTGTGCGAGATTATACATCCACATAAATATATAGTTATACGTATTACATGTATACACAGGTATTTACTGTTTGACCGTAAAATTCGGTTAACAAGAAACTGTTACCAAATAATCTATTAACGTTTTAAAGATCGCTTCAAGATCGTCGCGCCTTTTACCCGCGCTTTGCCCGTTTCCGTTCTCCTCGAGCGGGCATTGTCCGAGCGGAACCAAGATGGCTGACACCGTCACCTTATTACCCCGCGTTCCAGCTTTTCCTCTTCACCCTCTCCTCTTCCATCCTCTGTGCAAACCGTATACCCCACCCTATATGCGGTGCACGCTACACAGTTATATATAGTACATGTATACATGTGTGCGTAGATATAGATATACGTACAGGATCGCGGTCTCGTTGCGTAGCGCATTGATTCTCACCGCACGACGGAAAGAGGTTAACTGCCTTGGAGTTGCACTCGTAACTTGAAAATTACCTGGGAAAGATGGCAGGTGACGTTCTTTTTTTCTTTTTTTTTCTCCCTCCTTTTTCCGGTTTTCACTTTTCAGACATCTGCAGGTTGAATGCGAATCCGTCTTCACGGATCGGTCGAATATTCTGAATTGCAATACCGGATAAGGACGCGAAAATTTAGACGGGTGTCATATTTTTTCAAATCTTAAAAAGCTCTGCTCACCTAGGTTCGAGTTAGCTTTCGCGATACCGGAAAGCGAAGTATCGCTGATCGGCATGATTTCGCACGAGGGAAGAAATTGAAGAAGGAGAGGGAAAAACAAATTCATGATAAGTAAATGTAAAGCAGAAAAAAAAAAAACTGCACGGGATCGCAAAATCCGTGAAAAAAGGGGGAGGAAGAGGAGGAGGAGAAAAAAAACGAATCTCCGAGTTCGAGACAGCCGCAAGCCACAAATCAGATGCGCACACATCTCGGCCAACGCCGAAAGAATTTCTCCATAAAAGTCGTATTACAAATTCGTTCCAGACCTCTGATCTCGAGATCCGAGAGAGCTAAGAGAGTCAATCCGAGCGTCTTGGATCCCGCGTATCTCCGTAACGGGTTGACCGATTTTTATCCGGTTGGTGGGAGATTAAGGGGCGAATTTTAATCTCGCTAAAAGGTTCGGACGTGTTTTCGCGACCGTTTGACGCTTTCCGAGATAAACGCCGGAGCGCTAACAACGCGGTTCGATTCTCGTAAACGCCGCGGACAAAGTAGTGCCGACATCACGTACATCAAAGGGCACCGCATCGGTCACACCTGCGCAGCCGCAGTACATTCCGATTTAAAAGTTGCATCGACTCGGTCAGCTAGGCTCTCGTACGATGGAATACCGAATGCGTCGTGATCGCCGCGGTACAGTCGCCCTCTTATTTTTTAACCTCGACGTTATCGAGGCAATCGTTTGCCGAATTGAGGGAAAAAACGAGAACGACGTCTCACGAAGCAGCTTCGATCTTCCGCTTCAGAATCCAATTACCATCCTCCCGTCGATTGATCCCGGCTGATTATGAAAAACAATTTCGATCAGTTCGGCCTTGTCGAGAGCCGCGTATGTGTATCAGCTATCGTTTCTTTTTTATCTGCACTTTGACGTGTAAGAAGCCCGTGTAAAAAATATACCGTGATTAGATTTTTTCAAAATTCAGAGTAATTTTTACGTTAAATTTGAAAAGTTTCGGTGAAAAACTCGATATGTTTTTTTTATTGGAGTGAAATTCGTCTGAAATTTTCGAGTCGAGTACAATTTGTACAATATGGAATCAGATTCATCCTGACATTTATACACGAGATAGAAATGGAAATTTTCAACTGTGTAGAGTTTGAAATCGTCGCGTGAAGAAAATTTTTCTCCTCCGTACGTATTTTAACTTATAAAGTTAGTAAAAATCAGTGAAATATGTTTATTTGCCAACCATTTCCTACAATGAAAGCAAATTGACACGTAAAAAAAAATTTCAAAATAGAATATCGAACATTTGAAAGAAAATTCTTGTATGAATATATGTTAAAAATCAGATTTACTGCGAATTCTATTCACGGAAATGCATTATCAGTGTTTTCGTTTAATTTTTACGACAGCAATATTTATCGTCGTTAGTCAAAAAACGAAAAGTGAGAGGAATATACCAGAGAAATGTCGATTTAAACTGGAATTTGCCAATTTCCGGCATAACTATACGAATTATACAATATCCATATACCTTACAGGCTATATATTCACAAAGAGAATAACATTTTAGCCGAAAGTCCGCGTTGCTAGAACACGGTTGCCGTTTCACCGCATCTATTACAAGATGCATACGAAAGAAGTGTGTGTATAAATATATATATATATACATAATAATATATATATTTATATTTATACTCGTATATAAAGGAGAAACGCGAACTGAGAAACTAAAGTAGGAATGAACGGACAAACAGTCGGACGATTCCTACGGCCGGTCAGAGGCGAGGAGATATTAGTTTCTGCGGTCGACTCTCCGGAGTCTCCAGCGAGAGACTCTTAATTCGTTTGATGCTCGCGGATTTACCGCCGCCTCGGCTGCAGTATTTCGCAAGGGAGCTGATGCCGAGTAGCGAACCAGTCGTGCAGACAAATTTACGGAAATGCATCTGCGACTTTGTGCGTAACAGAGCCTTAAATCAAAAGCCGCGATACGTCCGTCGGGTGTAATTTCGGCGAGTGTGACCTCGGCTGAATCGATTATTGGTTCCTTATTTTAAAAGACTTTTTTCAGTGATTTTGTTGAGAGTACCCGGAGTCGTTTCAAGAAAATGGTAGAATAAAGAAAAGAAGTAATTGTATTGTCAGTAATTTTTGCGTATGTTTCTTTCACGTTGCAGAGCAAGCGAATCATTTGAACCTGTTCAACAACCGTCAGCAGCCTAAAAAGAAACGGAAGTCTCGCACCGCGTTCACGAATCAGCAGATATTCGAATTGGAGAAGAGATTTTTGTACCAGAAGTATTTGAGCCCGGCCGACAGGGACGAGATCGCGGCTCAGCTCGGGCTCAGCAACGCTCAGGTTATTACCTGGTTCCAGAACAGAAGGGCGAAGCTTAAACGCGACATGGAGGAACTGAAGAAGGACGTGCAAACGGTGAACCCGCTCCTGGTCGCCCAGCATCACAAGACATTTTTAGAAAACGTCCAGGACTTGGGTATCCTGAAGAAGAGGCCGCTGCCAAACTCGATGGACGACAAGTCTTAGAGGGTTGTAAATTTCACGCGTAATGTCGCGATGGTATTTTCAACACATATTTAACGGCTCCACGCCCGACTCGCGTTACAAGGCCGATCGCCGGGCTGTAGGGGAAAAGGGTGAACTCCGATCGGCGGGAAGGGCGGCCTTACATCGCGAGATGGCTGAATTTTGCCTCGAGCGCAGTTCTCATTTTGATTTTAATTTTTGGTCAGACCATTGTAAAATCTATTACCAAACAGCATGTTATCGCGTAGGTATCCGATGACCGTGTTGCGACTCGTAATACATACGTGTTATATGCGTGTAATCCGTACAGTCGTAACGTACCGCGAGTGCGGACGATAGCTGATAGTGTGTGTAAATATTGCGCAACACGCGGCATGCAGAGCGATAAATAATAACTGAAGACGCAATTGCATTGCGGAAACAGGAACTGTGGTATTGGTAATATAAAATATGATAGAGCTTGCGCGATCCCCTGTATAATAGGTACACGCTGGAATCAGCATAGCTGCCCGTCGAAAGTGACGCAGACAGCATGCAATTTCGCGTGAAGCATACGTGCAGGATGTTGAAGAGCAGGAAATTGTATCATAATGTATAATTTATTAAAAGAAAATAAGTTGTAATAAAAAAAAGAAAACGAAAAAAAAAAAAAAAAATGAACAAAGCGACAACAGAAGAAGTACGATTAAGACGAGGGAGAATATAAGAATGAGGAAAAGGTCCTCGTTTGGAAGTTTAAATTATTATCATTAACGATACGTAAATATATGTAATATCTTAACTTATGAGCTAGCGGAATGCTCTTATTTGTAAATAATTTGTAAATATTATATATACATATATATATATATATATTTTTTTTTTGTTAGATGAAAATTGCCGTTAGATGAATGTAATAATTTTTATTGCCGTATCTATATATTATATTATATACATACCTATTAAATTATCATTCGATCGATACAGTTATTAATAATGTGTATACCTAGACCTATAATGTGAAAAGATGGGACTTTGCAATATACGTTGATATTTTACAAGTAGAAATGTCACTTTTCTTTTACACGTGTTGTTATTATTATTATTTGCTTTGTTTTTCAATTTTTTTTTCGCTACATTTTTCCTCCTTCTTTATGGTGCATGCCGACTTATAATAACTGGAGAACAAATCAATAATGAAATCTATGATCGAATCGACGCGTCTGCCTGTATTTATCTATACACGAACGAGATATGTAAATAAATTTAGCATATGGCATATATATATATATATATATATATATATGTATATATATATACGTACATATACATATAATAGAATGAATAAAATATATGCTTAAAATTTTAATGATAAATTCGTCGTTCAAGTATTATTTTTTTTTCTGCGCAATGATTCGTCTTTTTATAACGCACCTTCGTATGTTTAATCAATAATTACACACGCGCGTACGCACATCTTTCAATCTTACCTAATTAAACTCGGGTTGTTAAGGATGTGATAACGTTACGTGAACCAGACAAGTCTATCTTGATAATCATTCGTTAAACCCTGATCTAGTTGCCGTCGTTAATTACCGGCGCAATCGTTTAGGCCGTGTCAAGCATGCGTTGATTGATCGCGCCTAACATGCTCGAGTTAAGCCGCAGACCACTCTGTAAAATAGAGCTAATTATATTACGCGAATGGACGCTGGATCTTTCACGTTAGTCATGCGTGTGCAGGCGATATAATTTTCCAGAAATATGTTGTGCCCGAACAATCCATGCGGAAAAATATACAATCGTTTGACAGACCAGTAAGAAAGGTGTTAAAGGTGGTTCTCCAACTAAGTATCGTATAGGATGGGTGCCAAGCTAGGGTTCTATGTAAATTTCGAATAACCGACCGATTCCTCCAGAAATTAAATGCGTATGAAATCATAGGATTGATACGAATAATATTGCCACAAAAAGCCTCGATTAAACGAAGTCTGAAAATTATGTTAAAATGATTTATATTTTAGGAATTGTCACGTTACTGCGAAGTGAGAACTGTAAAATCGCTGCCATCTTGTGTTGTTTACATCGCGGAAATTTTAGTCAAGTGAATTTAGTGGATTTATGGAGAAAATATTCAATATGATAAGCCACAATGTGCAAAATTGTCGTGGAAAGACGAAAGGAAAGTTTGCGAAAGAAAAAGCGAAAGAAAAGCAAGACAAAATACTTACAGCTTCAACCAAAGTCACCGAGGAAAAAAAAATTAGTTTTTCACTCTCGCAAATAAACACAGAGCATTCGTTTGACGTGCTCTCAATATTACGTGAGCATGAAATGTAACGGTTAGTAAAATCAAACTAAATAATTTGTTCGACAATAGCAAAACAAAGTATTATGTAGTCTTCTTTAAAACTGATATCAACTAATGGTGTGGTTGTGAATCCGTCAAATTTCGCGCGTCGTACGAGAAAATGCGATCTTCGAATTTTTTCGTTATTCCATCGTTAAATATTTCGTTAAAACGTTCGAAAACCAAACTACTTTTCGAAACCTATAGAATCCTGATATTAAACCTTAAAATCCGGTTTTGGTGAAAATTAGCCGATTCTAATCGTAAGAGTGACCAGTCCGCCATAATTTTCGTGACAAAAAGTGTATTTTCATCGATTTTCCGGCTCGTTTATTTGCCCGACAAAGGATCCTGAAACTCGTATAAATAAACCACGGTACTTTTCAAGAAAATTAGCAAACAATCGTTGGGCACACATCAAGAAGTATTACAAGTTGCAATATTTAGCGAGTTTGTTACCGAAAATTACGCAAAAAAGAATTTAGTCGCACCGTAAAACTGGTTTAACGTTTCCGAATATGAATTTTATCCGATGTAAGTTGAGGGAGAAGCGTTGTAGGGAAAATGTCGAATTCTTCCTCAATTAAAATCCGACGCGCGTAACACCTGGAAAAGTGTCGCCATCTTTAACAAGCTAGTCGAAACTTGACGCGAATTCGTCAGTACAACGCGAACGTTTCTCACGTGATGTGCTAACGCTAAGAATTCGGGTATTGCGCGTCAGATTACGATGGACAATTTTCACGGTGTGTTCAGTTACACGAGGCTGCACGTATGTGTAATATAACGTAATAGAACCTATAACGGGTTACCGATTCGTGGAAAGATCTTTTTGAAGTCGTACCCTGTACCGGGATGCTTACTCAACGACATAATTTATTAACTAAAGATGAACTCCTTTCCGTACAGAGTCCATTCGCGTGAAGCCTGGGTATCGTCATACCGAAACATAACAACGTGCAAGCTCAGTTTTACACCCTCTTTTTGCCCGTCGGGATTATAGACGCGTCCGGGCTTTGATACCGAACAATTTTACACAACCGAAACATATTGTTCATTCTTCGGAACGCGTAATTGCCGGCGTGTGTGGGAGAAAAATACAGCGAGTGTACAAACGGTCGTGAGAAAAGTGTCTGATGTATATTCGATGCTCTCCAATCTAAATCGCAGTGCGGCTTTGCGGTGCTTCTACCAGCTAAGATTCCGATTGTGAGTTGTCTAATCCGGAAACGACCTTTCTACGTTCTGTCGAAGTATGTTTACTATTGGATACATCGTGTTGATCTTCGCTTCACGCGTAACGATGCCGGAAACCGGTGAGGCGTGAAGCCAATAGTGACATTTGTTGGTGTTAGGCGTGTATATACATTAATGGTCGCACGATCTAGTTGATACATACTGAATGAATTCGCACTGACATAGGTCCGGGTACTAGCTTGTGTATCGTTGCTTGCATAACATTAACGATCGGACTTGTTATTACCGTCGTCAAACTTATGAGTCATGTGTCACTTATCCGCGACACGGAACAGTCTTTAGACGCGATAATTACAACGTGTAATTACAGTCGTTTCCGCGACCTAGCATGTGGTCGGACTTAACAATTTATAAAGTGATACAGGAGTTGACACAGCGAAGAGACCGACGGATGTCCACCTGAAAAATATAACTACGAGAACGGTTTATCGCAAAGGTGAGTTCAATTTTCATCGTTCTGCCGTTGCACGCTTACATTTGCGTTGTTACACTTTTATCGAATGACGGCTATGTTTACATGGTTTACGATTGCGAGTAACGGTTAACGTTATAATTAATACGAGGAGGTCTCACGGGGTGATTAATAACACCTTGCGGACTGTCACGAAACTCACATGTGTGTATGCGTGTGTGTATATTTAAATTCTGATAGGTAAATTTATGTTCAACGTCATGGTTATCTAACTTGGGACATTTCCGATTGTCATCCGTGCAAACTTTTGCCAACTTTAGAAACCTGATTAAATTTCATCTCAAGCTCGTTAGTTTTATCCTATCGAGGTACAGCTTTCACCATTTATTTTGCGTCAAACAAAAGCCAATGGTACGCAATTTTCGTTACCTTCTCTTGGTTAGGCTGATATATATATTTTTTTAATAGCACAAAGTACGGAATGTCTTGCCTAAGTAAATCTGATTTTACAATTTAATTCTATCCAGCGCGATTCGAACCAACGTCCAATAGATGAAATTATACGCAGATCATGAACCTGATCCATTTCTTGGATAGGATTTGGATTAAACTCTGTGATTGTCAGTTGTCAGTGGTCGATAAAGGTGCGGAGGACCTCGCGGCGTTCGCATTCAAGGGTTTAACATCTTCTCTCCCCCCCCCCCCCCCCCCCCGCTCACTCTCTCTCTCTCTCCTTCGTCTCCTTCGTCGGCTTCTCTCTCAGTCGTGCCTCCGTCAAAGCGAAACCCTCGACGTCGGTCGGCCGAAAGTGGAGTTGCGACCGATTAATCCCGAGGGGCAGAACGGGTATTATGAAACAGTAAGCAAGGTAGCCCATGCCGCCCTGTAATTCGAGGGCCGCTGCATCCAAATAAAGAAACCATATAATGGTGATGATGATCGGGCCCAATTCCCTCGTCGTATTCTTCGATACGCCAATAGCTCAACCGGTCCCGTGTCTCCTGCGGGATCGCCGATACACGCGGTGGCTACTTTTACGTCTCTTTCTCTCTTTTTCGCTCTCTTTCTTTCTTCCTGCCGCCGAATCGCCAGTCGGTACAAACGCGATCGAATCGTCGGGAGAAAAAGATACGTATATAATTTTATTCATCTTTGACAGGTAGCTGGTGCATCTCTTACACTTAATGGGCCAAAGTTTATTATAGCGGTTGTAATACACACGCGGGTAATTTGTCCAGTTTTAATTGTTTTTGTCAGTACATGGTTAGCGAAAAATTGCGCATGGGGAAGTAAGTTCACTGACTTTTGCGATTGAAGACTCGTTAGTGAATTCAGCTTTACTTTTGTAGCAGTATGTGTTCTGTTTACTTTTTCCACCGTGGTTATAGGTAGATTCAACTCGAGTTCGGCGCAATTAGAAAATTATTATACAGATGGATGGATCGGATTTAATTCAAAGCAAGTATACGATGAGCAAATGATGGACAAATTTTTTCAAGAAAATAAGTAGGTCCTTCTAGATCTCTAATAGAGTTTAGAGTTCAATCGGAAGGCAGGCTGCGGAACCGTATAACTGCACGGAGGATGAAAACGATAGGTGTGTAAAAGAAGTGAGAAACACGCGAAGAGTGTTAAGGCGAAGTACCGCAACCCTCCGCTATTTTGCTATTGGAAAGCCAGCTTTTGGGGGAGTTATAAAATCGTTTCACAGTTGGCTGGGCCGGATTTGGGGTGTCACCACAAAACACAATTTCACCCACCCACCGCTGCGGTTCGTGGTGTAGGGTCGCGAACGGAAATGCGTATAGATCAGAGTCGAACACCCTGCACCGGCGCCTCTTACACACGGAACACAAACGCGCCGAAAGCTCCATCCTTCACGGCACCGACACGCGGGCAGGCGGTCAAATTAGTATAGGTGTCGAATTAGGTTAATGTCGGACATTCTGGGTGGCTAATTTTCGAACAGGTGTGGTCCGGTACCGTCTCACCGACTTGTGCGTTGGTGCAATAGACTCAATCCCTGAGTTTAAGCCGCCAATTAACGATTTGAATATGCTTCGAAGTCCACACGTACCGAATTTTTGATGATCTTGTTCCAAGAGTTTGACTTTTGGTACTTATTCTAACTCTACCTCGATTATCCCTGTAAATTCGTACATTTTACAGTAATTACGGATAAGCAGTAAAGCAAACATTCGTTCCCAAAGTCTCTCCGTGCAATGTTTGACGATATTCGAATCAAAATAACAACGGACTGATCTATCGGAACCGCAAATTACAGACAAGCTTGAGATATCCATCGAGTGTAAATTGTATTGCTAAAATTGTTCGTTCAATTTTGAATTCGTACCTCCAGGCGACACAGACATTTGACGTTGTTCGTACCAGTTTAAGACCGGCAAACGGCATCAACGTTTCGATTAACACCATATGGCCGATGACCCGTTGCTTTAGCCTCTCTCGATTGTATACCTGGTAGTTCGTCGTTCTTCGGGCACATGACAAGACCCGGTGGTGCTTCAGGGCTAAGTAGTCGTTCGGATCACTCGCTGCAAGTCGGTAACTACACGTCGACCTAATTCGTTCGGCCGATCCCGTTCCCTTCCCTCGTCGTTCGCTTCACGATTCAATTTATGCGTATAACGCGCAATAAGTAGACGCGGCTATACGTATACATACACGCACGATGTAATTACACACGCCGAGATCGGGATCTCAACGTTCATTAGTAGATTTCGCTATAACGCGTTTCCACCAACCGTTGGATCTTTCTCAACAAGTAGGTACATACTCGTTACTCCATACTCATCCTAATTATTTCCCTCTTTGCGGTATCCAGTATTTCGTACAATTTTTTAGCTCTCTCAGCGAGCCAAAATAGTCGAGATAAAAAGGTCACCTCTTATTTCACCCACATTTCCTCGGAGATGTGAGCTACAAGTATCAAGTGTTACGGATGAAACGTCCAGAGATTCGTCGGTGGTCCGTTCGTATACCGTGTAGAGGTTGAAACCCTGTTGAAATTCTCGAATAATGCACCCCCTCCGACCCTTTGACCCTGAAATCGAAGCACCGGAATTGGTATAAAGGGTGTCTAACTCCGATCCGATGCCATTGCGAAAGTCCCGGATGAGACGGTCGTGGAACAGAGGCAACCGGAGCGCCATCTTTGGCAATAAATTTCTTTGAAAAGAGGAATGCCCGGAGGACGAGCCTCCCAGTACCCGCGGTGAGAAGCGGCTCCGGCTACGCGCGAGTTGCAACACCTCCTTCGAAACCCGGCATAGCTGGTATACTGAAAAATTTTCTATAATCTATAGCGCACGGTACGCCCTGTCTTTCGTTATATACCCTCGACGCGCGAGAGTCTACAGGGGATCCCGGGGCCTGTAATCAGGCCCCGGAGCCGCTCGCGGTACCCCGCGCCTCTTTACCATTAGCCTAGCTCGGGGCCCGTTCTACGCTGACGTCACCGCGGTGTATTAGCCAGGCTCGCGGTGTGACGGTGGACGAGACGAGGATATTAGGCCTTGCCTTGCCTCGTTTCCCTGTGTCGGTGTGTAACTGGTCTTCGTTAGCGCCTCTGTCTTGTATATCATCGCGACCCGGTCGCAGGTGTCATTAGGCCCCGCGACCAGGACACGCGGAGAGACGAAACCTGATTAGCCGGCGTTATGAACGGCCGGAAAAATTCAGGGTCGTCGCGTCCTCGCGATTCGGTATACGGGAATAACGATTCTTCTGAAAACGCGCGCCGACGATTAGACCTCCCGAGTCACACCGCGTCCCCCCCTCCCCTCACCAACCTTCACCCTTCACCCTTCACCGCCCCTGGCAGTTTTACGAGCGCAGATTCTGAGGGAAGAGTGTTGTATTATTTTTTGTTCTTTATTTGCGTTTTTTTTATTCTTTTTCCATACTTGCTTCCATTTCTCCTTTATTCTTATTTCTTTTTTTTTTTTTTAGTCTCCTTTTTTCCGAGCTCCTATACGTACAAGTCCTCGGGGTATATTAGCCTCAACCTGGCTTATAGGGATAGCTAGTTAGCTTAGGTTAGTTACGGGCTCGGGACCCAGACGGTGGTGCTTCGTTTCGATAGAAAATTACACCATTCTTGGTCTTCTAACATTTCAACAGCGAATAAAAAACAGTAAAACAGTCCCTCTGACCGTTTACTGCATAATATTCGGTTCATCGGACGTTTTTGCGCTTTTTAATGCTGTTTTTGGGCATTTCCCAATGTAATTATCTGCGATCCTTAATTATTTTCAATTTTTACCGCAACTGGAGAAAAACGTTGGTTCTGGGTATGCGTAATGAAAATGAATTTTTTATATTTCAATTTTTTATATTCGTTTTATATTTTCTTGTTCATTACGCTATTGCGAAAATTCGATGTTAGAGCAAGAATAAATATTCGTGCTAAGAACCAAGTGAGCTGACAAAATTTAGTAAGTCAACAGACCAATAATTATTATTGCAATTACCAGGAAATTCGATATTAACAAGTGTAGTAACATGCATCAAAAAGTTATTTGCATCACACTTTTTCCAATTGAAACAACATTTTCAGTCGCACCGCAATTATACTCATTTTATTACCACGTTTTTATCGTTACTATTATTTCTTGGCAACTCCAGCACAATAAAATTTCTTTCACATTGGTAGAGATTTTCCGACGGCATTGCATCAGTGATACTTTAACGTAGAAGGCTAGTTAAGTTATGACCCGATTGAAAAAGATTCTACTTATTTGTAGGATTTTATTAGTTTCAAGTAGCATTACTGTACCGCACAACGTTACTAACAATAAGCGTAAAAGAACTTCTTCCGTGTTCCGCTATTATTCGCAGATCTAAGTTATAAATTAAATTCAGCGACGTGATCATTTTTCAATCGTTTTTACGAATAAGCTTTCTTGTCGGAAATGAATTCGTTGAACGTAAATTTGATTGTTGAGACACGATTAACGAGAATTGTAACCTGTAAACTTAAGGATTACAGTGACTAGAAACAGTAAAGAGTATGGAGATCGCGCACGGGCTTGAGAGACGAGACACCTGTAATGTAGAGTAACATTTCATATCAAATCGTTGATGTAGTTTCTTCGGCACATACTTGGAAAGTTAGATTTTCGAAGCTTGTTAAGTGTGTGCAAAGCGCCCTGGCTACAAAGCGCTGGCACATGCGCACAACAGGCATCCTTAATTTTGCACACTAGCGTCTTCTTGGCGCATGCGCACTTCGCGGCGACTTAATTTTATGCACGGACCTTGCGCATCGCCAGTGATGTCATTGGGCTGATTATGAGTTTAACCTGAAGTTAGTGCGTTTAGATTAGGCTGTACAAAGCCCGATCTGTGCCTCTGGATCGCTTTATCGTCCTTGATCTATTTCTTTTAAATTATCATATTACATTCGGCTGCTCCTCAAATCAAAGTTTGCTTCGCAGGTATTGGAAAGAATAGCGTGTGTCATGCGTGATATCTGACGCGTGTCTTTACAGCACTCGCCTTAGTTCACGCTGCAAATTTCACACTCGTCAGAAATTGACTACTTTTCACACTTACAACAGAATATTATACGGTTACACCATGCGAAGTGAAGAAGTTGTATCTGGGTAGCGTTGACTTAGGAGGCTCGAATTGAATTCACTTGCAAATAAGTTTCACCAATATCACAAAGTTTCGATAACAGTGCCAATGACCACTACAATGTCACGGGTACCGATTGTCAGAATCGGCGAACCGTCGAAGAAGCCGGGAATCCAGTCACCCGCGTCCCTCGTGCAAAATCCGATCTATACCTGTAATCGCAAACGGAACACCGAGGAGTAAAAAGTCGTGCATGCAAGACGCGTGTAGGTGTAAGGAGGAGCTTTCCGTTGGGCACAAGTTTTGCCCCGACTTAGGCTTAGTTTCGGTTCAGTCAGGCTGCAGAGTTGGGTGAGGTTAGGCGCGGCACAGGGGACGAAGGTGGATGGCGTGTGTGTCGGCTGCCGCAGATTAGAGGGTACGGGATAATTAAGTAGCGCCTTCGAATCCTCGGCCCTTGCAACACACCTATCAAACGTCTGCTTCTCGCTGTCCCCTGGACCCAGGAAGGGCCCGATATTTCTCATGGATCCAAAAATCTGGCTCAACGACGCTGTTTAATAACGGCCAATGCGCGCGGAGTGGGAAATGTGGAAGCGATAGCGATCCACTCTTCGTGTGATAATTTCACAACGTTTATTGCCGGTCAAGTGCCGTCGAGTGATCCTTCCACTTATCGAACGATCGTCGAGGGAGAGGGAGAGAGGACTCGCGTGATTCGAGGTAAAAGTTCAAGCGACAGATGCTGCCTTCCGAGGAGAAGCAATTTCCATCTAGAAAATCATCAGCGCGCACGGTTCGCTTTATAATGTCGACGCGGCGAGAAACGAGGAACACCTTGGACGGACAGCGCTAATTGGAGGAGCATTATGTTGACGCTGAGATTACGGAATAATCGCTCCACTGGATATACGGTACGCGAGTGTCACTCCGCTGTCAAGCCGTCTTTTATACTCAATTAAAAATCTCCTCACCGCAGCTATTTTCTGCCTATTTTCTACCACGGTGCGGCCAGTCGATAATCGGCTCGTTTAAACCGCGTGCGATTTAACTGCCCACTGACGTTACTCGTACACATATGTACGTATAATACACTTTTGGTCAAGTTTGAATAAACATTATTGGGAGATTATCACAAATCGCCAATAAAGAATCGTTAAACCGATTGATTTGACATATACGAGATTTTAAAAACTATGCTTAATTGCGTTCATTAACTCCGCCAGACCTTTGGTCTCTGATGCTAAATAGTCACGGATATGTTCGTCGTTTGTAAAAATCGAAACGAGCTATTAGATCTGGCTTACCATTCAAAAAGCGTTATTTATGTCAATCGCGGCAAATCGTTAACGGTAGCCGAGGATATTAGCGTAAACAAAAAAAAATTAATAAATGAATAAAAAAAACGAAAGGTACGATCTGTTTGACCTTTCAAGCTCTGCGATTTTGTTATTTGTATAGATATTTAAGAATTCTAATGAGAACCAGCGGGTAGAAAATTAACAGTAAGATGCCGAATAGAAAGTTTATTTTTCTGTCGGCGAAGCTGTATAAGCGAAACTTTAGAAGCGGTCGAAAACACGAGTTTGTCGCGGATAAGTAGGAATTGTTGAATAACTGTAGTATTTGATTGAGAATTATTTCCCATCAGTGCTCGACTATTTTACCTAATTGCGATAATGGGATCCTGAGATACGTTCTTACTATCTCACAGTTTTCTATTTCATTTTTATATGTAACGAATTTAGCTACCCTACATTTTCGGAATCGCAAGAAAATAGAAAATCGTTGAGAGAGAAAGTTTGCGACAATCCTTCGCCTATTACCGGCTACTTTGCTCATCCGAGAATTCCCGCATAATTCGATGCCTCGTAATATACCGAAAGATGCGGAAGCTGGATCTGAGGTATTATTTATTCTAATCCTCGTCTTCTCTATGGCATCTATACAATAATTCAGAGATTAAAATAATTGTTCACGTCAAATTAATCCTTGGCTCCGGGAAGAGCGCGTTAAAAACAAATCAGATAAAATCTTGAACCTCAGAATTTCTTGCAAAAGAATATATTATATATACAGTGATTCGATTGCTTACGTAAATGAAATGAAATGAAATTTACCACGAAACGTTGTTTTCTACAAAAATGTTGATATTTAATTTTAATTAAATTGTACGTTGTATCAGACGGCAAATTTTATCCCAATCATAATTTAATGGTAAGCCGAGAAAGATGGCTGCAATGACACTGCTGATTGTGACTCATCCTTCGACTACGGAACTTTATCACGATAGAAACATCGAATACGTAGTTCGGTTTTGCGTCAACGGTTAAATTTACATACCGAGGTACAATTAGCATAAGAACATGAGCTTAAATGATCACATTGACGATCGGTGATTATACCCTGGTCACAGTAAGTCAATGTCTCAGGAGTGACGACTTTTTCCACGATAGCCAAGAAGGTGGCCTTGAAACGGTGACGCGATGAAATAGTGAGAATGAATTCCTTCTCACAGTGCAGTGCCGTAAAGGCGATGTAGGGGGGGGGGGGGGGGGGGGGGAAGTGGAATTACACCGGGAAAATCCGTATCCTCATAGATGTACGAATTATCGGGTCCGGTTCTCGGCATGATCCTATCCATTCACTTCGGGTTCGACGAGGCAACGGGGCCTCGAATAAGATTATTAGTGAGGCGATAGACGCCGAAGGTGTGATTCTGACATCGCCGGGCGCTTCCCCGCAGGTGAGCAACACGAGAGAGATCTGCCTTCGGACGAGAGCCGGCCGAGGTGGTGGGGAAGATCAAAAGAGCCGCCAGACCACGGGGTGGTCTCAACTCTGGCCCTGCGCCTTCTTCCTTGCCCGGGCGCGAGAGCCGCATCCAGCCGCTATATTCTTCATATTTCTCCGCCACGGTCTTGGTTATGGTATTATAGCTAGGTACCTTCTCGGCTGCGGGCCCACCTCTGGGAATATAACTGGGCCTCTTTATCGCGGGCACATTGTGTTGTTCAACGCGAGTTCGAGTATCGGACTCGACTTGGCCGTCTCCGTCATCCTCGGGATATTCGCCGATCCCGCCGTAGCGGGCGGCCCTCTTCTAACCGTCGGAAAGCCTTCCGCGTCGTGAAAATTTCAAAGCGACAGACTCGACTCACGATCAAACTTCTTAAACACTCCCAGGAGAAAATCAAGTCAACTGTAATCGGACACTGATGAGAAAAGTCGACTGTGAGTCAACCGAACCTTCACCAATGCCGATAAATTGTCCACAACTTGACCGTCAATCGTGATACAAGCGTCGTGAAAAAATTATACTCAAGCGGTGACAATTTTATATCATGTCTATCTATGGGCTTTGGTCTGACTTTGACTTGATATAGAAGTTTTTTTGAGGACAATTATAGACGCAGGCAGTCGTCACTTTACGTCTCAAACGAATGGTCACCGTTTTACCGACTTTTTGATAATTCCATTTCGGTTTTTCATCTGCTGACATTGTGCTGGCTTCGATCAGTCGAATGATAGTCGGCGTTTCGCCGAGTTTGCTACCCGGGATGTATCACGGCGGTCGCCGTGCGTTCAAATCAAACGACGTTATCTCTGGTTCTCGATTCACTTTGTAACGGATGAACGCTCTAAGGATTTAAAATTTAAAAGTATTGTTTTGCGACGACTGCGGCACATACGTATATTCACAGGTTAATAGAAATTTGAATGTTCTTTCTGCCAAGGAATGCAGAATAGAATGGAAGACGATTAATATTTGTTTCTTGCTTTCACGAATGAATCGGAATGACTATGTAGCGCTGAATAATTGATACCGCCTCCTTAGTGATTTGTTGTTCTCTTCTTGCGGCATGCAATCAGAATGTTTTTCAGTCACCGCGATTGGTCATTTGTTTCACATAGTTGCAAATGAGCCTGTCTATTATAATTTAAGTGCCGATCAAATTATACACTTGACGCGTTTCCACCGGCGTCGGTATATTTTCACATGCCAAAAGTCTCGACTCCTCAATTAACTCCAGAGATAAATACAACCGACCGTTCGTGGAGAAACATACGAACATCTACATCGAGACAAAATCGATTTCGTCATCAGTTATCTTCCTTAAATAACTGTTTTTTTACACATCGATGGCAATGAAGTCGTGCCAGTTCCTTTGGAGCGTGCACGAATAAGAATATCCGCTTCTTCTGCAAGAACGTTCATCATCCGGAAATAGATTGTGCACGATGGACATTCGCCGTCGTGAACGGTGCACAAAGCCATCCTCATCAACGAACGATGAGTCGAAACGGGTCCGTTACGCACGGAGCAGCCTCATACCAGGCCTCAGACGCGTATCTTGGCTCGACTCTGTGAAATTGCACCCATGAGGGCCATGGATGCGTTAGCGCGCGTCAGTTGGCGTCTCAAAGTGATCCTGACAAATCTGGGAAGTCTAACGATAAGCGATGTTGAAGTACCTACCCAACCACTTTTCCTCCGAGTATCGGATTGCCGATGCCGCGGTCCCGCGACTCGGTTCGACGCTGCACTGCGTCGTTAATGTCTTCTTGCAGCGACGCTTCCCGCAGCTCGTGGCATAACAAAATCCTTTCGAATTTCTAGACCGAGCAACCGCATCGAGGCTTTGTGGTCAGGTTGGGCTGGGTTAGGAATTCGAAAATTTTTGCTGCGACAGCGTCGGTGCCTTTGTTCATTATTTCGTTAAATTTACGGGAAAAACAAAGCGGGTGGTAGTGGTGGTCCAATGGCCACGTGAAATTCGGTAATTGAATTAGTAGACCCATTCCGGGTCAGCTTGCGCGCTGTTCTCGGTCCGTCCAACGGAGCCATGCTCTAGGGCGGAAAGGTCACGGTATCCGGGGCGTTATTCCGTTAGAAGCCCAGGAAAAAAAGACACCCTTTTCTCCCGTGGCTGGGCAATCGAGAATGTGGCTAAGATATCCGAGTTGGCTTATATAGGCTACGTAATGAATCATTTTTTTGCCACTCGTTTCATAAATTCTTCATCGTAAGCTGCGTCTCCGCGCAAAGTCTGATAATCGTGTTGCTGCGGGAATGGAACTACGTCCTTGCACTGTGAGAAATTTTTAGTTCCGATTACCGCTCAGTCCTTAACTATTTTCATTTTTTACCGCAACCGGAAAATATAGTTCTAAGTAGAAAATGAAAATTAGTTTTGTAGCTGTTACCAGAATGTCTAGCATCCGTTACTACTCTTTCTCGTTACGATCACTGTTACTATATTTTCTTGTAACTTTTGCGAAAATTTAATTCTTGTGCAACAATAAATCGACGTTAAAGCCTCGTTTAACTAAAAAAGTAGAGTAAACCTCAGAAACTGATTTTGCGTTACAATAACCAAAAAAGGACCGACAATGGCGCAAAATGGTTACGCGTACCTCGTTTTTCGTAATTCCAACAATATTCGAACAGTTTTTTTTTTAACGATACCTGTTTTACTGACTTTTTCTAGTTACTATAACAAATGAAATTTTTCTCAGTGTGCTTTTTTAGCGGTCTTTAGTCGCCTATATGTCATCTTTTTAACAGAATAGGGTCTTACGTATTTCAACTGAAGCGACATCGCCAGGCTAGGTGTTCAGTACTTGATCTTTGAAGAGTTTTCTCACTCGTGATCAGTAGCCATGGGATCTGTCCGAAATTTCTGCAACAAAAGATGGTAGCGTCGCTTCTGCGCTCAACTGATTTTGAACTCCCTGAAATTTCACAAGAATTGAAATTAGGGTTGTGAAAAAATGTTCTCTGTAAGGATTTTGTTGTAAAAAAGTCCATTGCAGTTAACGTTTCACCGTTTTAACACATTTCAGGTAAGGGTGAGTCAAGTCAACATTTCCCTTGACGTAGTTTCTGTTACAAGTGTTTTTCTACGAATACGACCAAGATCCCTTTCAAGAACTATTTATTTAATTAAACAGTAGATGCATCCATGCAAGTACACATTTATCAAGACTATAAATCAATTTGGAAATATCTGGCACATCTTTGAAATTATCTCGACCACTTTGGCTCCTGCAATAACCTACCTCTCGCCTCGAATCGTAAGTCGATGATTAGCCATATTAAGCCGATTTCTTCTCCCCACGACGAACTAATCTGTCGAGGTCTAGTGTGTAGTGCGTAATGAGTTCGTAGACCTGCGTGTGTGTCTAGCCGCTCGAGCAAGTGTGGGCAACTAGGTGCGGCATGCTTACGGAACGTTCTTCCCAGACTGTATTTACGGAGGAAGAAGCGCCGCGCATGCGGTACCGACATACGTATGCACGCATTGACAACGTACGATATGATTTTAATAAAATCGCTGCAAATCACAGCATGGGGGTCACGCGGGGATGGCGTTTTGGTTGCGGATCGCACGGAGCGCCGGGAGACCCGACAAAGGCTTCAAAAGGGCCGCTTCTAGCTGCATCCTCGTTCCTCTGCTCTTTGCAGCGCTCTCCTCCTCTCCCCATCTACTCCCCTTGTCGCCTCTCTCTCTCTCTCGTTCTCTCCTGTCTAAGCGACCTCCTCGTCCTCCTCCTTCTCCTCTCCTTCTCAATCACGCTGAAGCGAAGAGCAAGCCTTCTCGACAATTCTTTTTTCTCCTCTTCCACACCTTAGCGATTATCATACGGACATTGTTGACGACGCTGATGTCATGAAGTATCTCGGACTCTAACCCTCCCCCCTGCCCTCTCGGTATTACAGGCCTATGCTGTGCCGACGCTAATTAATGGCCGCCGTGGCAAGCTTTCTTCTTGCAATCAATGGATCGAGCAAAAAAAATAAAGATAAAAAAAAACGATTACGGAGAGACGGGGAAAAGACCGACAATGAGGTGGAAACACTTTTCATCGAATGTGCGAGACAAAAGACCGGTAGCCTCCGTAACTTATCTTCGTAACTGCTTCGAACGTTTCTCAGAGGCGAACGATGCTCCGTTGTCCATCCAGTATCGACATTTCGAAGTTGAAACCTGCGGCGATTTCTCCGCGTTCCGCGAGATTTTGTCGCGAGCTAGGTAGAAGCACGCGTCGGTATATTTAAAAGCTCAGACGCTACGTACCCTGGAGTATTATATACGGTGTTTTCGCGGACCACCCCATTGGGTCGAAATTCTGATTATACGGCTAATAAATAAATTCAGCATCGCATCACGGATGGGAAGTGGGTGTGACCGTGGAGCTGAGTAGGGCTGCATCACCGTATCGCCATTGTCTCCTCGGGATTGCCGCATGCCGTCGACGCGTGATGGGACCTCCGCATGAGGTAAACCCTGGTCTATCGTTGTTCCTCCGGGGCTTACGGACCCCGTAGGTCTCGTGGGCCTCGTGGGCCTCGTGGGCCTCGTGGGCCTCGTGGGCCTCGTGGGCCTCATGGCCCTCGTATACCGAGGAAGGACCACCCACCCAACCTATACTTAGCGAGGTGTCGGCAAATTGAGCTATAGATGCCTCGGGTAATGCAATGGATGGTCGATACCGCATCCACGGGGCCATTAGGGCCCTTCAGGCCCCGCGCCTCGGAGAGCAGAGACTACTAATTTCTTACCACCTGGTCCATTCTTTTCTCTACGCGTCGGGTCTCCGGACTTCAGTTTTAAGAATGGGAGGCGTTCTGGAATCCGACCTATTTCGGCGCTTTGCGGATCTTTCGGTTCTCCTCAAATCTCGCACGCCCCTCGACTCCGATTCATCTTGGAGAAATTTTCAAATAACTCAAATCCAATACAGAAATACCCGCGTAGGTTTCGGAAGAAACCAGACTCGTCAAAATCGTCGCGTATCTCTTCATGTCAAACGGAGAAGTGCGCACGCACATCAGGTCACTGCCACGATCGTTTCGTACATGGAGTGCATAAATGCGTTTCAACACTTGCACGCAGGTGCTGCAGTTACCCCGCGGTGAGAAACGTCCGGTCCCCTTGTTTCCAAGTGAAAATCTCGAGTCTTCAACTTGACGAGTCGTACAACTTGGCATATGGCAGAAGTCACAGTTCCATGTGAACACACACAGGCGCGCACACGGACATACAGTGGTACCAATATAACTAATTTGCACGCGGTTACCGCGGTCGGACAATGCCTAAGATGTGATTGGCTCTGACAGCGGTAGTCCTTATTGCACAGCCTGCAGTCTTCGAGCCTTTTGGTACAAGCCGCGTCAGCCAGTTGCGATCGGTGCGCCGACCAACCCGATGCAAAGTAAAATAAACGGGCATAAAAAGAAATGACGAAAACGCTGCCGAGCCTTGTTGCAAAGAGGGTTCCGTTTCTTGACACGCAAACTTTGTAGAAGACGCGGCCTTTACCCTCCCGGCATTTCGGTGCCGTGGTACTCCACACCCCATTATGCTGCCACGATCATGCCAGGATCGTGGAGTGCACGTGCAACTCCAAATTTCGAGTGCGAATCCCGTCGTCACATTGCACTAATTGCTTTGCATAGAAAAAAAAAAAAAAAAACACCCCGACAACGCCAAACCTTGGCTCTGGTGGGGATTTCAGTCATCGTTGATCGAACCTCGGACTCGGGATGTCCGTCGATGCTCGTCATCCGGGATGGCAACGTAATCCAGCACAACCTGACCCGACTGCTTTATAGCATCAGCCCCCTCTTCACCGGTGATCGTAACCGTTGGCTACCACGAGGTTTTTATCAGGTTCGGAAGACCGTGCGAGCTTAATTTCCCTAACCGGTTCAATAATTAAGCTTGGGCTTGAGGCGAAACTCGTCGTCGAATCGTTTCTGCCGCGCATAGGACAAGAGAGAAGATCCTTCGCGGTTCGACGCCGGCAAGAAATTCGCCGTAACGCTTCGGACCGCCGCGTGCGTTTCTGCAGTGCGGCATGGCGATGATTTTATATTTCGTTTTTGTCAACGCGTCGTTTGCCGCTGCGACATATGCGACAAACCTTGATGCGCGCATGTTTCTAGGTACAAGTACACGAGCGCTTGCTTATGCTCTTTACCCAACTACCGTGCGGCCTTTTATTTCCTACTATCCGACATTTCTCATCCGGTTAATCCTATTCGGTCAGGATTCTCTATTGTCTTCTCCTTCGCTCATGCAAGTCTTGCATATTACGCGACGTCGGCACGTGATAGCTTCCGGCTCTGGCTTCCTAAGTGATCCCTGATCTTCGTTCCTTCGGACACTGAACGATCACGCTTTCTACACGGGTACCGTCTGCTTGACGATTCACTGCGGCTTGTTTCACCTCCTTTTCTAAAAGTAATGAAATCCGTTCTGAATATGACTTTGAAAAAGACGAGAAGCGGTTTAACTGTCGAAAAATTTTCTGATGACTCGACCGTTCCAAAGAGATATTCATCTCGAAATTAATTTCAGGATTTCACTCCGTCGAAACTGGTCGATACAGTCACAGTCAATCGTACAGATGCAATTGCCAATAATGCGATCACAAGTTGTTCCCATGAGCCTCTACAGCTTACGACATAGATTTCGAATTTGACTTGGGGCTCCTTTGCTTGTAATTTTCTTAACGGATTTCTGCTTTCCTTTCTTCGGCAAGGCTCGCAAAATAAACAATAGGGCTACTTATGGCACGGGATGGTCTTCCACACCTTGATCCTCTGACGAGAGCGCGGCGCGTCTGAGTTTCGGCATGATTAGCACCAACATAAAGACTCAGGGTCCGACATCCGCCATAAAATTCTCGAAACTCTGGCAAATTGTATCACACGGCAACACCGGTGAATAAAAGAAAGGACCGAGCGTCGTTCCGTTATTACAGGTATACAACTTCGGATTCGGTATAAAGTTCGAGCTCCCGCACGTCATGCATAAAACACGTCGGTTATTCCGACCGGTAACTTCTTTGCGCCGTCCCTCTCGAATTGCGCTCACTTCGAGAAAGCCCTTTTCCCGTGTAAGCTGCATGTCCCGTGTCGGTACAAAAATATTATAGAAACTTTCGGACAAACCGCCCTTGGTCGTAACTCCGCAGACATCGGCTCTGCCTTAGCACGCAAACTTCGAGTCTGCACAATTTTTGAATCACACCCCAAAACTATTTCAACCTGACGTACGGTGACGCGCTCTAACATGAATCAAGAAAACCGAACTCAAGACCAACTGATCGAGGGTTATAACAGAAGTTTCGAGCACGTGTTGGTAACGAGAGCAATCGTGTTCTTGGTAAACCTGCGGTGGGGTTCTTTCTCGGATTCGATGGAAGTAAAAAGGGCACGGAATTCATTGAGCAGAAGAGCGTAGTGAAAATTCATTTCTTTGTTCTCGTTACGTGCGCTGGAAATTCCATTGAAAGACGAGTTTACAGCGTTACAAGTTGTTCCTCTATGGTGAGGTAACGTTAGAAAGCTGCCCCGGATTGTCGTACTTGTGAATGGTGATTTTTTGGTAAGCTTACAATTAGTTTGAGCATCGTGTGGTCGGTTGATCGGCCAATGAGTTTGGTTTCAATGAGCTCTACGTTTCGTTTAAGTTCCTTCGTGTTTTTGTCGTTTTCCTAGTCTTTTTGTCTCGTCTATGGATAGAACGGTTGAATTAGTGCACACACGGTGCTGCTGCCCGTGGTTTCGGTTATGGAATTTAGTCCAGCAATAGTATAATGCGTATAGGAAATTCATTTCGTTTCGTCGAATTTCATTTCCGGGCGAATTAGCGCCATCTTTCTAGGCGCCATTGGGGAGTCCCAATTAATTTCGACCTTTGATCGGGTTCATATTTCTCGCTTTTAATCGATGCATGTGTGTGTGTGTGTGCGTGCGTGTGCGCCTACGTAATCGTATACCGCGTCTATACATATACCCATATTAGTCCGTGCCACACAATATTTCGTATTCGAGTGGTGCGGCCCTGTGTGACTCGTGTAATTGGCTCCCAACTGGACTTCAAAGGGTGCCGCTCGCCTTCATCCGCGCCGCCATATGCCAGAAAGAGAGGGTCTTATCCCCGGAATCGTCAACGGGAAGAGGACGCAGCCTGGTGAAATTATACACGCCATGCGCGAGCCAAGAGCGAGACCGACGCAACAGCGATCCCGCCATCCTGAGGGAGAACGACTGTCGGATGATGAATGCAACGGGCGAGAGAAGGACGGGGACAACAGAAACGGTCTGGCTGAAAAGCGAGCGAGCGAGAGAGAGAGAGAGAGAGCGGGAGATAGAGGGAGAGAGAGAGGAGTTTCGGGATCAGTTACTTATGTTCCAGCCTAGTCAGATAGTGTTCGATACCAGGCACCCTTGTCTCGTTTAGTTAGCTGCTTGATTTTTCATTAATCTTATATATATTTAAACATATTCCGCTACAGTCGCTGACCGAACGGCTTCTGGACGATCGGAAATGCCTACCCATCATCACGGCTGCTTGTTCATCCTTAGATTTTATTGCACGATTTTTAGCGAGGTCTACAGAACTGACCGCGGCTATTAGGTATTATAATTAATTAACGCGATCCGATGTGAAAGGCACGAACCTCGTTCACTCTGTCAAAAGTGACGCCGGTTGACGGTTCGACTTCCGAATGATTCGGGTTCCGACGCGCGTTGTACTAAATTATTATTCTTATCTCGCCAGGTCTTAAACTGTTTAAATTATATTCCGATCATGTAAAACTGTTTCGAAAATTGGGGTTCTAGAAAATGATTATAACCGAGTATCCGAATCTTTCAAGTTTTAAAACAGCTTTGGTATACGGAATCGTGTAATATAAAAACGATTTGAATTGCGAACGACTAGTCAGGCGGGGAGTTATACCGTAGGTACGGGTTGTTGGAAAGTCGTACTCGTTACTTTCGAGGAAAATAAAATATGATTGGCTTTGGTCGATTGAGGAAGTCTTTCGTACCGTACGTGGCATGGAATTACGTCTCGTCGAGAAATCGTTAGCCCGACGTATCCGCTGTGAAGACTCAGCGCATACCTGTAAGCGCTATTGCAATAAGTCGGAATTGATCGAGCCTAATGTGATTTTCGTTTGGCAAAGCGTAAGCTAATTGATAGTGTGTTAGGTTTAACGGGGAGAGCCGGTACTCTTTGACATTTTGCGACGCCCGGCGACGCTCGGCGACGCGTATCGACGTCGACAGACTGCGACAACACGTCGGGCAGCCTCTGCTTAACCGAATGGGCAAACAAGGGGGTCGTTTGTGTCAAAATACACTTGAGCGAAAAAGGCGAGGGAGAGAAAAGAGGACGGAAAAGAAAGAGGGAACGGGACGGAGAAAAACGAGTAACAGAAGACACGTGGAGGAGGCCTGCCAGCTCCCGTGGTATAACCTCAAACGTTGAACCTTCGCTTCGTGCAGACCGTAGAAAGAGGAGAAACAGGTCCTTATAAGCCAAGGACCCAAGGGCCTAATGATTTGAGAAAGAAGCCGCCCAAATGATCCGTGTCCTTAGCAAAGCTCAGCCACCGATAGGCTTATAGGACCCAGATTCTAGAACCCGGGTCTACTATGTAGACCTGGCCTGACTGCCTTGTGCCAGAGATGAGTTATATTATGGATGTGGCACATATTATAACTTACGCGCATCGTGCCCCCCCGGTATATACCTGCTTACGCGTCTGCGTCTTTGTTTTCGTATAATCAAGGCGATCGCTGGTAATGAATTAAAATTAGCGTTACCGCAAATTCTTACAGTTCTTGTTGTTGGCACGATCTGTTGTATTTGGAGTAAAGACTGTTTCTTGAAGATTACTCTTCGGAATTTATCCACGCTGCCGGCCTGATACGTTTTTAGATTGAGTCTATGCACGTGGAAACACGGAGATGAATAGATCGCGTGTTCGACGGATCGTGGCTGCATTTTATTTTTCAAACGGTTTGATTTTGTAACATATTTTTATTCAGAGATTAAATATTCCATTCGAACGGTTTTTACCTCGACTTACGAAGCGATAATCCGCTTCAGTCGCCTAGTCGTTGCGTTTGTGTTCTTGTACTTAAGCAATGCTGTAATAAAACTGTGTTTCGATAAGACTGGTTCACGGAGAAATGTCGTTGAGACAGACCAGTCCTTAGCGAGAGAGAGAGAGTATCTCCTTTTACAACGTCGTTGAAAAATAAAACCAGACCGTTGTCGGGGAATTTGATCGTTAGTTGTGTTACAGCTGTACGCTGCATTGTGAGATGCGGAGTTAATCACTTTCTATTCCGAACCGATCGATGCTCGATTTTTGCCACGCCAAATGCGCATGTTCGCCTAACGAGTATCGATATTAATTATCGAGTGAATAATGCTCGTACCGAAGCTGAGCTGCGTGCGATGTAATGCCTTGCTCGACTGATGTAATAATTACAGTTCGTACCGAACCGGTCGCATGATAAACTGGATTCAGATTGACTGTCGATTACCGGTACGGTGTGTCATTATATCAATTAACCTGGGCCTAAATGTGCACCTGACTCAAGGCGTCCGGCAAGACGTGTCACGATTACACTTTAACACTAATTCCTAGCGACTGAAGAAGGGTGGAACAGAAGTTGCATGGAAGGATCAAGGTGGAACAGAAATTGAACTCGATTTACATTGAATATCGGACGTATTTGCATTTAAATTTCGTGTAAAGTTATTGACCTAAAATGTATTCGGCGATTTCCAAGTCACTTGTAAACTGTCAATGACACGATACAAGGAAATTGAGCCTCGATCTTATCAGATTCAGGAGTCGTTTAGATTTCCCGCAAGGATCTGTTATATTACCGCGTGTGGCGGAAGGTGGGATAATTTGAATAATTTGACCATTGCGAATATAATCATTGTAAATTGGTGATTCGTGCGTGGATGTATAAAGCGGCAACGAAATCGCCAATCCATTCACGGACAAAGTATAATACCGGAGCTGGAATATTGGCGGTGGAGATCAGAGATCCATAGATTCATCTCAATCAGTCCTGAGTCCTGAGAGTTCGTTGAGGTATTTCTGGGCCGATCGTGTCCCGTCCCATTCGACTCGGCGCGACTCGATTCGAGTTTCGCTCAACTCTCACAAGCCGGCAACCAACCAACCAACCAACCCCTCGCGTGCGAAATGCGAATACATTACGAGTCGTGCTGCACGCGGTATTCTTTTCACTCCGTCGACAATCTTCGGGCGTTGTCGGTGGTCCTCGTTGCGTTAATATTAAGGCCCAGCGGGCCCGACAGAGGATCTCGAGAACCAATGGCGAGAACAAGGAAAGGCTTAGAGAGTGTTATCTTTGATGGAGAGGCCTAAGAACCTCTATTAGGCTCGAAAACACTACCGGGCCCCGGTGCAGGGACGCAATTGCATCGGGGCCTTTGGTTCTCCGGGTTTTACTGCGCGCCCGCGTCGGCCGTCTCGTCTTCCTTCTTACGTCGGCTCCGTAAAGCATCCGCCCATAAATATATGTCTGTAAGAGCGTGTCTTTTTGAATTATGCAACGTACAATGTAGAATTAGTTTTGCGGTATTTAATGATTTTGAACGTTTCTTTTCTTTTTATTCTTGGCGGGAACTGGATCAGAGTAGCTTTTAAGTTTATCGTCGGAAAAAATTCTTCCCTACAACTTTCATAGTAAACGCTCAAATTTACAAGAACGAAGAATTTCGCATTATTCAGGAATTTGTTTCGTAAACGAAGGTTTGAATTGTGCAGTGTTTGAAAGAACATTGTCCAGAAGAACGCGCATGATTATCAAAGTAGTTTCTTGTGATTACTATTTCGAATTTAGTGGAAATAATTGTGAGAAATCGGTTATTCATGTAGAATAACACTTCAATGGTTTTTTAATTCCAGCCACGAAGCGATGCAAATACGAAGGATGAACATGTAATCTTATACCGATGTCTCAAATTACGTTCGTGGTTTTTTTCATTCGCTTTGCCAGTAGATGACGATTATGCTAATCGTAATAATATTGACTTACGAATCTTCCGAAATAAAATCATATAGTCGCTAGAATATAATCAGACATTGCGAATTTTCGAAAATGCAGTGCACGTGTCGTTGAAAATCGTATACATACATTAATCTTTGTACCAAACTGGAAGGAAATGAAGGAAAAATAATGACTGTGCGATTCGATCCTTCGTTAATATATAATGAAAAATATCCATCAGGTAATTAGAAAATAACAGTACACGCATAAGTTCAATACAAAATGAACAATACTCAAGTATCTATGTATAAGGACCCAGCAAAGAACTCTTATAATCATATAACACCCACGCTGTATATAAAAAAAATGATATTCGCGTGAGCACAGGCTGCTCATTGGTATCGTAAGCCGGCTCCCGTAATCACACAGCAATTTTGCAGTAGCTATAGAAGGTGTTCTCCGCACCCCGGGTGCGTTCGCGATCCGGATACTCGCAACCCGACAGTTACCGGACACGGGGTATCTCGATCACATCTCGAGGTTAATTCAGGCGAAGCCGCCGAAGTCGCCGAAGTTTAAGCGGGTTCGAGCGGAAATCGCGGGCATCTTGCATCGTAAGTATAACGGGTCCCCTGCAGCTGATTCCACCTTCGCTTACAATTAGGTATCAAATGGCGTTGGTTCTTGCACACGCGTTTCGTTTTAATTACCATTTCGCGTGACCTTCCTCTTTGATGCACCGCAGGGACTTGGCGCAGGGTGCCCGTGTCACCTCTCTTCGTCGTAACGCTTATGTTATACCGAGGCCCGAGCGTATACTAGACAGTATTTTAACAGATGTCAATAAATTCACAGATAAACTGTGAGAGTTTGCCTGAAAATATGTATATTCTTAGTCACTGTCTATACCGTGTCGCCTCTTGTACCCTATGAGGTACGTACTTCTCAGATTTCAGTGGCAAATTTCTTCACCATCAAATCTGTGTACCAAAACGATTCTCAGTCACCTAATAAGGTGTGTTAAATTATGTACCAGTTTAACAAGTTTACATTTTTCATTTGACAAATATATACGAAGAGACGTGTTCTTATTCCGTGTAAAACAAGAGTATTTATCACCGTTCCAAATTGACCGTTCGATATTTCTCTGCTATTCGATAAGCGACGTTATCACTCACTAACACGAATGAAATTTGTTCAATAATTTTCGCTTGACGCACGTATGTGTAATAATAATTCACGCGCGAACCCATATTATACACAAGCTTCGTATATATCGTAGGTGTCGTTTTTAGTTGATATACAATAATAATTATTCTAAGCAGAATTGCCCCGCGCCACGCACGGCGAACGGAGAGCCGAGGATACATCCATTGGCGTATATTGTACAAGTCGACGAAGCAAAACGAGTGTCTCGGGAATGAATCGAAGCGGCGCGTCGCGTCGCGGCGCCCTGCAATGGCGCCGTCACGTGACCCGGAGTCCCTTCCCAGATCCTGCCTGGGTCCCCCTAGGCGGCCCTTAAAGCCACGCGTGCCTTTCTCTCCCCCCCGCCCCTCGCCCCTTCCGGAATGGGCATTTATATCGGCCAATCAAGGATTCCGCGATGGAGTTTAACCGCAGTGACAATATTCAATTTCGTCAAATCGAAATGGAGGATAAGTACCGAGTACGCAGCGTCTTTTCCCCGTTTACCCAAACACATCGAATTTACGTGAAATGGAAATTTATACAGTGTGTATTAAATATGGCAAAAATGCATTTACCAAGAGTCGAATCGCTATCACTGCCAACGTTATCTTAATTTTCCTTCCCGAAATGGTTGCACAATGACTGGATACATAATCATATTTAATGTGTGTATGTATGTGCGCAAGTGTAAGAGGTCGAAATGTAATGCAGAGCCCAGAGGCACTGTTATCCATATTTATTAAACGGATCTCTTACCGAATAGCCGATAAATTGGGAAATTATCATTTCCATTCAGTTCAGATTACGAAAAGTCATTAGACCCAAGCAGTTTTCTTTCTCTTTTTTCGTTCTTTAAACGCTTCTTCGTTTTTGTTTATTTACTTTTTTTTTTTTTCCACTGAAAGAAACATCTACTCGTTTTACAGCTGCTGTACTGGCGCTGCGCGCAACATCAACCCTATACTTGTGTTTCTCTATTGCCCATTATACTGCTCAATTATCTACAAGCCGACTTATAACGTTTGTTCGGTTATGGAATTTAACGCATTGGTAACTCCAAGCGCGATATACCGCAGATACCGACAGCGATACGTTACTGGTATATACTTATTATATATACCTATTATATGTACCTACCGCAGTCGGTCAGAATGATGGATAAATTGACAGACGAGATATGGCAAACAATATTTTTTGTACAAAAATTGCAAACTCTTGCTACTCGGTAAAAGAATGTAAGGAAAAAAAAAATCCAAAAGTTTCTTTTCTACATGTTTAAAGGAGTGCTAAGAATTTGAATTGTATATTTGATGTTTGGTATTAACAATCCGATTCATGGGTAGGTATTTTTCTAGTTTGTCAAAGTTGACCGATGACACTGTACAGGACCCACAAAACCGACATTATACGGGGGATCTGGTTAGGCCAAAAATCAATCCTAAGAGTAATAAATTCCTGACCGTTTTATTCACCAGCACCTAATAGATAGTGCGGTTTTATTACGCACTTTAATATACCAATTCCGGTCCACCGAACGGCAAGATAGGAGGGAAATAATTTGTCCACCTCTTTCTGGCCGGGCTCACTAGAATTTAGAGTATTATGAACAATTAATTCGACATTTGGGATGCGTTAAAGATAGGGAGGCAGCACACGCAGCACTTTCGGTGAATCTACCCGGGCACAGACAAACCCATTCGCGTATCCATACATATACCTACATACGAACAAAATGCTTATATTCAATTTTATAATTTTATACGCGGGACGGCGTATTTGTGGCCTGTCTTAATAAATTCTAGGGTTTTATTTAAGGGATGCAGCGTCGGAGGGTCAGCTCGCCTTTACGCCTGGCCCAAAGAAGGCCCCGCCGCGTATATGTATAATACCTCATCGGTATCTAGCTCGGACTCTTTGGTCAGCTACCAAGCTTATCTTGTTGCTTTTTATTTTATTACTCTATCAACCTTTAATACGCAAGCCCGAACGTGTTCCTTCTTTTATAGCGTAGCGGCGGCGGCGGTGCCCTTTGATTCAATTAACCGATTTCAAGGTTGTGTTCTCTCGTCCCTAGCCGCCATCTTGCTGCTGCTGCTGATGCTGACGCTGACGCTTTTGCGCCATCATATGAACGAACCTTCGCTTCACCTTATGCACCTAATGCAAACTCATGTTTAAGTAAAATGTCCGCTGAATGAGACTCGCGTTTCGCGTTCGAGGATCTGTAAGGATCACGCTCTTAGTGAATAGAATGCAAGCCGTCCTACAAATTCATTTGAAAAATTAACAATCGACCGAGTAATTAACGTAGCGATTGACTGGACCGATTCATTCTGTTCTCTTTGTTTCGTTCATTTTTCTTCTATTTTAACAAGGCAGTTTCTTGTCGACTGACCAACAAAAAATCAGTCATTACAATCGAGTATTTGGCTCAACGAAGCGTGTTGAAGGTAATTGATAGAAGGTATTGGAGCTGTGATGATCATTCGGTAAAATAAATCCGTCGTCGTAAGGTCTTCAGTTCATTGTTTGCCTCAAGTTTAATCAGGAATGAATTTTAGTTGGAAAATTATTGTACTAATTTTATTCCAGACCTCGTCTAGGACCGGTAATTTTTGCAGAAATTGTTTTCACGCTTGCGGAACGACACTTTCATCGTCAAAGTTGAAGAAACGATAAGCTTGAAACAAAGAACATTGAATTACTTAAAATAGTGTGAAAAGTTATTTTTGCTGTATTTTTCGTTTGATATCTATCAGCTGTTGACAAACAGTGATGTAGAAGAGGTCAGATTTCGTTTCTTAATCGGGTGATAGATTTCCGTCCTTCGATATATGTATACGCGTCCCTGTGGTAATTATTGCTGTTTGGAAATCCACTGTTTTCTTTCGCGTGGCAATTAGGATTGACCCAAATTGTACGGAGTAACGATCCACGTTGCGAAAATTTACCTTCAAGGTTAGACTAGCGCGGTCGGAGACCAGTTTGTGGACAATAGAAAAGTTTAGTCAAGTAGTTACCCGCAAAAGGACATCGTCGATTAGTGGTTTTCCATGCTAGCAAGGGGAAAGCGGTTACTTTAGATGTGAAATCGATTCGAAAGAGCGTTCAATAAAAGATAATTGAAAATGCGGGTTCAGCCGAGAAGCGGTTTTTAAAGGTCCTAAAGGCCCCCGAAGGGCCCCGAGTGCAGGCGGCACTCTGGAGCCAGAAATCCATAAAATAGTAAAACAGATGAAAATCGTCTCGAGGAGGAACCTCGAACACACCGTTTGGCGTCAGCCAGTCGTTACTTTCCCGGACAAACTATTAGCCGTCTGTATGGCTGGACGGTCATGCCTTCGGAGAGCTGGTGCATAAAGTTCTTTGCACAGAAGGCAGTTGCCAGGCTCGAGAGACAGACGCAAAGCCGCTAATGCTGCCGCTGCTGTTTTGCAGTCTTCCGCTTCACGGTTCAATTGCGTAGTTAATTGCTGTCAATATCGTTAAGGCTTACGCAACGTGATTTATCGACCGGGCGACGTTTGATCGTTTGGTGGCTGATTTCGGCGTAACTTGGTTAGCTGACACAGCTCGCTTATTCCTTTCTATACGACGGCGTATACCTGCAATATATCTCTTATACTACTACCTACGCAAGGGCTGACTGTTTTGTACTGAAATACACGTTATTATAACCACATTGATTTCCGTGTCGATTACAATGTCTATCCGCTAAATATATTGCACGACGGAGAGATAGATCGCGGACACGAATTGTGAATGACGTAACGATTGTTAGAGCTACCGGTATAAACTATTATACCGTATGGGACTCGAGTCGTTCGTTATTCAAAACGTTTTTATCCCATGTATAAATGATTGCCGCGTGTGTAATATCTTGCGGAATGACGCTAAGCTGCAAACGTATTGAAAGTCGGACTTGTATCGGTTGTGCCAACTCGTTGCCACGTTTTTTCATCCTTTACTGCTTACCTATGTGGTAAAGTATCGTGAGTCTAGTTAGTCCCTCGTCATTTATCTGTAAATCCGGAACTTCTGTAGTCTCTAAAGTTCAAAACGCGTCGATTAATAATGCTTAACAGGCATAAAAGTCATCGGTTAGAATATAATAAATAAAATATTTGCGTTATTTTATCACGTACCTAAGTAGCCAAATCTTGACCATTTCTTCATCCCGTAAGAAACAACGCGTGGTATATGTTAAAAAAAAAAAATGAAGCTAGCGAATTCAATTTATCTCGCGTATACTCGCGTGCAAGGCCGATCCTCGATCCTGACAGTGTGGAAAACAGGTTTACCCCAATTCAATCAAAGAGTTTTCAGAACTGCTTCGTTTACCCGGATTTTTTCGTCCACGGCTCCGCACCCTTTAAGCCCTATCAATAATAACGGCGTGACCGCCCATATAGGTATACAAAATCATGATTAATCAATTAGCGAGTTCCGTACGACCTTCTGAAAATCGAACCACTGTACGGGCGGGGGCAAAAAACGGGGCAAAGGGGCCGCCGCCGGAATGAGTTGGCAAAATTCTAGGTTCCGTCCGCGCTGCCGGGGACTGTCAACCGATTCGAAAAACTTCCAACGGCTGCCCGTGCGGCAATTGGAATTGGAGTCTGCGGGTAGATCCGGGATTCGGGGCGGCGCGCGATCACGCGGCGATTCGACGGCTGTCCGTCGAAGGAATAAAGGACCTGAGCCAACGGCGAATTGGATTAGGTCAGACCATCACAAAGGGTTCGGAACCCTCGTGCAGAATTGTTGAATCCTCGTCAAATTGGGCCCGTTTTTGCGGAGACGCGGAGTGCGGGCTGCGGTCTGCGGGCCGTCGCGGCGTCGAAAAACGCAGCTTGTACCGGAGGAGGAAAGGCGTCGGAACGAGTCTCGGCCCCCCTCTTATCCCCTCAGAAAATCTCAATCATCTTCGCACCGTTTCTTTTCGAGCGCCCGCCGTCCAAAGACGACCTGCGATTGGTCCCCGGACGGTCAAAGGGCGCCGCCATGACTGGCAAACGTCGGTCCATTGTTTGTGAAACAAAAGGGGGGCCCTCACTTAACACGCCAATGGGATTGACAAAAATGGACCAATTTTATAATCTATTAGGTAAATTGACGGTCGCACGGCTCAAGGTGCGAAGATTGTTACCCTGCGATATGATCGGCTCGCCTATTTCGGCTCTCTAGCAACTCCGACGCTTTTCTCTCCTTTGAGATTCAAACGAGATACGCCAATTACCTTAATTAACTAATTACGGCTTTCCTAGTCCTCGACCGAAATCAGAATCACGTCCTTCCCAAGCTCCGTCGTGTACCAATCACGCCTTCCGCTGCTGCGGATCGATTCTATCTACGAACAAAAAACGTTTCGACTCACCGCGCAATCGGAATATATTGCGGAAAAAATCACGACTGTTTTCACAAATTCTTTATAATTATTCGTTTTGTTATTTACGTTACGACTGATGGATAAGTGCAATATTTCTTGCAATAAAAATTACGCATTGGATACGATCTAACTATAAGAAGAGAAAACGAAAAAAAAAAAAAAAACATGTTGGAAAAAAATTCCGACGGTCATTCGATTCGTTAACCGCTTCGGGAAAGCTTTTAGCGGGAAAGATTGTTTGAAGAGTAGAAGGTAAAACGAAAAAAGAGGAACAGAAAAACGAGAGAGGAAAAAAAAAGTTCTACTGTGGTGGCCCAATTAAGAGACGGAAAGATAATTATTCGATTATTCACACTGCTGCGGTGAAAAATAAGAAAAAGTAACTTTGCAGAAGAAAAAGAAAGAGGGGAAAAACGAGGTATAGAAGAAAAAAAACTCGGGGATTTATGAGCCATTACAATTAGTTCTGTACGATGCGAGTCGAGAGCGAGGATCGTTCCGCCATCTGGCAAATGAGTGAATTTTTGTTCGAGTCGGCGTGCCGATAAGTCAGGAAACTGTCGGTAAAATCGCCCTGCGGTCAGTAGGTCTGCTCACAGAAATCTACCGTGCTAGATCGCGGTACGGAAGCGTAATATCGACAGGGACTTGAAGGAAATAACGTTTACTGAGTCGGTCGGGCAGATTTCAAAAATCCACCTATCAACACTTGTCGATCGTATTCTTTATAAAAAAATTTTCACGAAGTTTGACAATCATCCTTAACGTGGAAAATACTGTTGTGAAAAAAAAAAGTAGAAGCGCCGAAATTTGCTCAATTTTTGAATGTCACAGTAGCACCGAAATTTAGTTCGATATACTTATATATATATATATACTATTATATACTTTTGTGTTATATCTCCAGCGGATTACGAATCAGATTGTTTTCTTGTTTGCGGACAGTTCGGTTTGAATCATCGAATTATTGGATATCTGCGAAATTATTTACCTTTTGAGAAATCGTTCGGTATCCGCGGAAAAAAGAGCGAACGGTCGGGGAGGGAGTGATAGGGGAGAGTTCGCTTTATAAATGAACCCAAACAGTTTGTGAGAAGTTCCGTCGCCATCTGGCGCCGTGGCAATCTCATAAAATCAAATAGTTCAGGCTTAACAGCTTAACACCCAATATAACTGCAGCAATAAAGACTGCAGCCACGGTCGGACCGTTCAACGACCGTTTCGAAACGAAAACGAAACGTTAACGTAAACTGAAAAACAATCGAGCAACGCCTGTCACTCCGTTGACGAGTTAGCTTCGCTCGCCAAAGCAGTCATCTGTTTCGTATGTCGTTTATTTTTCCAAAATGGCCGCTAAAACGCTCCGCGGACCCTCCGGGGTAATTTGAAAACTATTTATAGTCTCTATAGTCGGAATCGTTTAACGGAATAGGCGCATCCGAATTGTTCAAATATTGTATTTTGATTGCTTTTAGCCTGACGACAAGGTACCTCTATCAATCGGTGCCGAATTTTTTTGACTCCATTGCCTCCTGCATACGCATTACACCTTATAGGCTATTTGGATGGAAAGAAATTGCCACTGTTCCCTACATCCTCGGACGCGGCGCCTCTCAAGTATTTCACTTCCGGTGTACAGCGGTCTAGCATTTTTGATCAATTGAATACTGAAAATCTCAGTACCAAACTTTCAGGCTTTTCTAGAAGCTTTTGGTTGGCCGTTTCGTGATGATTTTTTTTTTTTATTTTATTTTACAGACAAAAAATCGTTTGTTTCTTAAACTGTTCGTGGTATTTCGGTATAAGGTGAATCAGTGTTTTTCGGATACCATTTACTTTGCATACATAGGTTCAGTCGAGAATTGCGTCTCAGAAAGTGTATTTTCCGAAAAAAAAAATAAAATCAAAATTCAGTCTCTCTGAATATCTCAACGATTGTTTATAGCAAATTTATTCAATGTGAGATGAAGAAAGAAACAAGTAATTTTGGATTGCGTTAAACTCACTCGTCGGGTATGCGGTAGGTACATGATTTAATAAATAAATAAATATACGAACGAATAATTAAACAACCAATATGACGCTCAATAAGGTATTTCAAAGGATATAATCAAAGATTTTTTTTTCCTAGAAAGTCCTCACAGAAGTTTGTCGTACGTTGCAGAAGCATTTTTGGGTCAAGTGGCTTTTCAGAAGTAAACTTTCTCGTCCACTTTTTCCTCGGTAAGATACCTTATACTATGTAAATACTGGTGAAAGAAAGAGCCCTTCTGAATGGAGTGAAAAGTGAATTATTAGAAATATGAAATAAACAGTGAAAATTAACGATCCGCCAAATGACGCTCTCACGAATAAAATCACAACGATTACACTGTTCGTCACTTTGACGTTAAACGACAGATGCAGTATTGGCTTAAACTTTCGACGACGACGGTGCAACGGCGAAAAGCACACGGTTATAGCGATTCCTTCTTATATCCATGAATAAAACTTGCGTAGAGTATAAAGATCGGGATGTGTGCTAATATCCTTGATATAAACATCGAGTTTTCGTGTAAACTCGTATAACGGCAAAGCATCGGTACACGAATTCTGTTAGCCTATAATACGTGCCCTGGATATTATACCGCACAAGCTACAGGGTATTTTTCAAGTACGCACTCACTCAAGTACCACTCCAAGTTTATTTCTGGCAAAAACAGCTCTTAAACGTTGGACTAAGTGACCTTTTAACCGCGAGCACTCTTAGAGAAACACGTATACACGTATCGTACGTAACGCACGTAAGTTATACACGATTTTTAATCGAGATGTATTGCGTCGTTTGCACACGCTCCCCGGGTCGCTGGATGCGAAGAAATTGCGAACGTATTTTACGGCTACACAGAAAATATGTGGTATGTAAATTACAATCGAGTACTTTCGGCGTTCGTAGGTGCGGCCCTGCAGTCTGAAGCGGGACTGATTGGCCAATCCAGGAACAATTTTCCCCAACGCCGTTCGAAGGAAAAATCAGTAAATTGCTTCTTTGAGACGGGAGGAAAAGCGGAAAAACGATTTCCTTAGTAGCCCGTCAACTTATTCTATCTTTCCGTTTATCCGCTCTCCTTTCCTTCCGTCTTGCCAGCGGTTCAGGAACGGCTTTCAATCTATATCACTCCTCCGCAATTCTTAATGCTCGAACGCTTTTAATCGATCGCTTCTGATTCGACGATAACGAGTGCAAATTTATCGACTTACCGAATGAAACGAGAGGAAGTTGAGTATCGAAATCGTTCGGTCATTGGGCACGTAAGATATTTTTTATCGTAATTATTTGCGACAACTTTAACTGTGATCTCATATTCAATTTTGGATATCTCCGTTACAATTGAACTCAGGCTGCGTTTTAAAATTACCTGTATTTGTGTAATTATTTTTTCTCAAGTCAATCCGTGGCATCTGGAGGATTGAATATGGGAGACTTGAGTCGAAGTCCACTTTAACCTCTTCAATAGTCGAAACCACGTAGCTTGGTCTCCTTGGCAACGGTCCCAATTGGTCGCGGGACGTAAGAAAAATAGGGGAAAAAATTGCGGGAAAACGAGGGAAAAGAGCGAGGTAGGAGGGAAAAAAAGTTGAGCATCGCCCGCGGAGTGCCGCGAGAAATCTCAAACTCCAAACCCGCAATTCACTCGCGGAGGAACTCTTGCAGGCGAACTGAATTTCTGAATAAAATTTCAGAATCTCACTCTTCTCAATTCTCTTCGCCGCGCTTACAACCGGCAATCTTTTTCTAATCGAATTCATATTCCGTACGAATCTCGAATTTTTATAGCTCAATCACCTCTGCGGCGGTTCGTGTACCAAGCTGCGAGTGTGAAATTTCACCATTGAGGGATGAAAAAAAATATCTGATCCGAGTTGGGCTTCGAAAATTGCTGAAAATCCGTGTTTAGATACCTGCAAGGGTGCAGGGAAAAGACCCTGAAAACAGCCGAGCATCGCGAATAATACTTTGCAGGTCTAATGACGCAACTCGGATAATTCCCAAGTGAAACAAGAGCGTAACGATTCGACGCTCAATCAAGCGACGATGGCTAATTTTCATTAGTTGTTAATGGCAGCTACCTCTTTCCCCTTTATTCACCCTCACACTCCCCGGTAGAGCCAACCTTTCAGGGAACGTTTTACGTCTCACGGAATCTAGTAGTTTTATACCCGCAGACACACCTAGCTGCTGTTACACTGTCGTTGGAGTAGACGATAAAATCTTTATCACACGAAGCTGTCGCAATGACAACTTGGGTGATTTTCAATCTTTCTTTTTTTCTTAGTTTTCTTAGGTATTCCGTACGCATAAATAGATCTGAGACTTGATAAGTTCGACTTCAACGTGTTTTCAAAGACAAATAATGCATCAGCTAAAAAAATTCACCCAACGGAAGCAATTACGACGTTCCATTTACTTTTGTGGAACGTTTTGCGAGGCAAGTGTATATAGGTATCCTGCGAATAAAGTTATTCATCACCGTGGCGATTACAGATTGCGTACGCGTCATTTCAGACCGGAATAAAAATCAGACATTTTCAATCCGCCCGCCAGGGATTCATTGTCTAAATAAATTTCACCCGCCAGTTTTGTCGTTCTGAAGCCAAGAAATTCGCAAGTATAATTTCCTCCTTGCTTCACACTTTTCCCCGATGAGTAATCCGATTTTTACGATTAATCAGCTGTGTAATATAATAAGATGCGAAAGAATTGCTTGTCCAAAAATTTTCTCACAGCATGAATAGTATAACTCGATTTAGTGATCGAATGATTTGATCAGTTGTTCATTTCCAACGAATGATCGTCGATTATGCAATTGTGACATTCGAATCCCTGGCCAAGTTGCGAACGAAATTAAGAAGTGGAATCAAACAACTGGGAGAAAATGAATAAAGATGTGTAAACCAGGGGGAAAGAAGAAGGAGGAGGTGGTGGACACCGAGGAGGCTCGCCCTCACTTAATTACCGCTTGAATCTCAGCTTGAAACGCCCGTGCTTTGTATCTCTCAGCACTGCACTCCGCGTTTTTGCCTTCTTCCCTCGTTAAATAATCCGCGAACAAGATGCAACAAACTGTCGGCTAAGAATAGGTCACCGAACCGCAACAGTTTCGATGTGGAAGACACATCTGCTGAGCGAAAATTTTAAGGAGGTCACAAGTTTTAGGTCTCATTAATAAGTATCGAGGTATCACTGCTCACGTTATTGATAATTTATTTGCAAAAGTGACAGAGATTACGATTTTTCATGCCATGAATTGATCCTGTGAGTTTTATTTAAATATATTTTTTATACCCTGCGTTATTTTACATCATGTGTTAATTATTTATCGTCGCAATTATTTTTGCTACACTTTAAAACCAATTCTAGGATCAAAATTGATCATTAAATAATATTTTTGGTGTCCACAATAAGTCAGGATAAGAACCGGTAGCAATCCTGTCTTGCTGAATGTTACAGCCAAATGATTAATATATCAGTGATAATTGAGATTTCATGTCTCTAGCTGAAAAATTCATAACCTGGCTTAGCAGTGAGTCGATATTAAAGAGCTTCTGGAGTAATTTCTGGCTCTAGGCCTTTAAATAATCGCATTTGATTATTGATAGCTTGTCAATTTGCGATAAATTTAGAAGTTTCAGCGGTTTCTTTTGCATTCCAATTTTTTTTTTTTTTTCTTTCATCAACAGGATTGCAAAAAGTGTCGGAAAACCACAAGTCATTAGGACTAGCCTCGGCACGAATAACGCTACAACTAGACAGACAAGCGACTGCTTCGGTAGAAGTGTATGATGGTCTCAGAATGTTTAGAAATTGTTATAAACAGAGCGCTAATGCACTGCAGAAGCGCCTGTACATTATCTTCCGTGTGGAGAGAAAAAAAAAAAAATCGGAATACATTCATGTAACAAAGAACCAACACTCGCATAACTACCGACACCGTTATGTATACCTATACGTCTAGGTGGAAGTTGGAAAAATATACAGATAAAAAACGTTGCATACATGCTTCCAGAAACAAAAGTTGTAAATAAGAGAGTGAAAGAAAGACGAAATTGCGGGAGGCAACGAATAATTATTCGTTGCTCATTTTTAAATCAATGAAATTCTTGTCGCTCTATTCTGTACGTTATAATAACGATATGCTTCGGTGTGTAGAAAAATTTTGAGAAAAAATATTATATCATATTTCAGAAGACAGTTCTTGAAGATTCTGCCGGCTCGAACCAAAGTCACTTGCTCGATGTAACGTTACTCTTTTGTTTACAACAGATGAGTGTCAGATCTTACTTTTTTCTTGGCTTACGGTTAAGTCTGCTTGACTGCGACTGAATAAACATATCTTCTGACTGCGGGCCACCCACCCGGGCAGACAGAACTATTAAAACACTTATAAGAAAAAATTACATCTTTTTAGAGGAGAAGAATCCAATTTTGGGACAAAAAATTACAAGAAGGGTATAAAAGAAGTGAAACCGTATTGCCGGCTGAGTATCACGATGGCTGGGGACTTACATTTTAAAGAGAAAAGTTAAATTCTTTAATATTTCTAAGGTTTGTGGCGGATTTTTCTTTCTTCCATTTTTAGAGTTACGGGGAAAATGAGGCAGTAAATTTTTTTTCACGTTCTTCTTTTCATTGGTATTTTTATTTTTTTTTGTTCCTCATATCCAGACCGTAGGTCCCAATCTATACATTTATTTACACTCTAATATACACAGTTCGTAATATCTATAATAAATAAGCTATTATATCAACGATTCTGTAGTTTCCCGCAGAACGTAATTAGATATTTCTAATAATTATCATAACTATTGAGTTCGAAGAAATTCGTGCATCGGGAAAACGAGTGCAAAAAAAAAAAAAAATACATAAATAATTGCATATTATATCTGGCGTTTAAATACTGTGCCGTCAGTGAATTTCAGTTATTCAATAATTTTTGACGAGTGCTCGAATCTCTCCGCTTCATGAATCCAAATTTATTTTTGAGGAAGAATAATTAACAAGTTTTAACAAACGCATATGTCTTCCGAACCCAATTTCTCTTTCAATTCTTACAATCCTCCGTCCCCGATTGGCTGTTCATTTTACAACTTATGCAGTATACACGATTCCGGTGCCTTTATTAGTATTTTATACAATTATATTTTAACGGCTGGCTGGCATGTCCAAAGGTTCAGATAATATACGATCTTAAAAAATTAATAAAATTATAGTTTCTTTTTCTGCACGATGTTTCGCGGATACAATATTCTTCTCAAAAGCTTCTCAAAAAAATAAAAATAGTAAACCAATCGTACGTCCAATATTCAAAATAATCCTATCGTAACGGTGTATTACTTTTCGTCGTCATTTTTCGAAAGCTGCATCTCTCGTTGCCTCTGATTCATATCCTGTATCGAGGTCTGGGATTGTATTTGAGCGGAATGAAGCGGTGGGCACAACAAGGGGTGATACGGGAGGCAGTAGTAGGGAAAACCGGAGAGCGCCTTGTTCACCGGATGTATCTGGGCGCCGGGATGCTGTCCGGGAATTTGGCCGGGACCGGGAAGCGGGACCCCTCGAAGATGCTCGTCCGGGTGAACAAGAACGCGAACCGCGACTCGCCGTGCGGATCCAGAGTTTACAAGGGCGCCGAGTTCCTGCTGCTGGCGTCTTTTGGTCTTGTACCTTGAATCAGCGAGGAGGAAACGTTGAGTTAGAAATGTAATAGTATTCGGGGAGCAGCGGCAGTGTCGGATAATAGAGAAACCGGGTGACTAGATAGATACCTTCGGTTTTGAAACCATATTTTGACTTGGGTCTCGGTGAGCTTGAGACCTCGAGCCAGATCGGCTCTTTCCGGTCCGGACAAGTATTTTTGCGCCGCGAATCGTCGTTCCAATTCGTATACCTGTGCGTGAGAGAAGGCAG
Source organism: Neodiprion pinetum (assembly GCF_021155775.2). NCBI lineage: Eukaryota > Metazoa > Arthropoda > Insecta > Hymenoptera > Diprionidae > Neodiprion > Neodiprion pinetum. The sequence goes on from NC_060232.1 coordinate 26,093,403, forward strand.
CTCTGCTCCTCTTCTTTCTGCCTTGAAGTGTTTGCCCGTGAGACTGAGAGTCGTAAATATCTTCCTCGACGTCGTCTGTGAGCATAAATGTTAAACGGTGGTTTTGAGCTTCGGTCCACGGCAAGTTACCTTCTTCAATTTTGTTACAGAAATTGTACGCGTTATGTTCTTTGTATTTGTTTATTGTTAATTATTTTCAAGACACGAGACAAGGGGGATAATTGAGTAGAGATTCGTGAAATGACTGTGTGTTTATTTCAAAGGACAAGCCAGGTTGCAGTTTGTATGTTATTTACATGGCTCACATGAATGCAAGGTATACAACACCTCCCGTCCTCTATTTTCGAATATCAATTTATCATTATTAAATAAGATAATAGCAACTAACGTCTCTGATCTAGAATCAACCCTGCGGACGTTTAATTTTATTTTCTAATGTTGGATAACATAGAGGAGGAAGGTGTCGCGTACCTTGCATGCGTGCGAACGATGTGCATGCGAACAAGTCTGAGGATCATTGCTGCCTGTAAAAGACCCTCGGTACGTTTTCAATCGTCTCCTGTAACTACATATATAAAGCATCTGTGAAACAGAGGTGCCACATACGAATTATGGTCCGGCTTTGACAGCGAACCTTGTTTTGAGAGATGGGAACATCGCCGCTTTTATCGATGAGGATTCGATGAAATGTGCCACTTTTATCACGAATGGTTAGATCAGGCTCGTTTGTATACATTTCGTACTTTGGCTCTGCGAGTCGCGATCGAGTAAGCCGTTTGCGAGGCTTGGAAAAGTAACCGAGGAACGGAGACACAGACATACGGAGCGACGAACCGGGCCCGGGGTGAAGGAACGGAGGGTGGAAGGGACTTGTTGGCTTTTGATGTCTCGTTCAAACATTAACACATGTCGCCGCTACTCTGATGTGTTTACTCGGCAGGCTTTATTATTGGATGATCCTAAACGATACTTGACTCGGCCAGCAGCGCGGCGAAATATTTGACGTCCCGATCGTCTTGTGTGCATTGATCCGGTGATTAGTTCCAAATCTGTGTACCATTCGTCCATGTGAAGTTTGGTACCCTTGCACTCTCGCAAACGACGTTTCCTCACGAGTTCCGCGGTTAGAAATAATACCGCCATTCCTCGACGAGTTTGTATACAAAACAAATCGGGTCTATCCCACCTACAGATTGCCCGAATCTTTGGTTTTACTTCAATTTTAATACACCCTTACACGTTCGACTCTGTGTATTGACGTTCCATCGTTTCATTTCGTTTTCAAACGCCTTTTCATTCAAAGAAATGCGTATTTCTCATCGAATTGAGGTATTTCAAGGGAATTTTTTTTCACGCATCAGTCGGAACTTTTAAGCCTTTGCCTTTTGTAGCTAGACACAGTCAACGTGAAAGCAGTTTTCGTGAGTAATCAGATCAACCGCTTTTTGGATACTATTAGATCCTTTGCGTTTGATATTGTTCGAAAAACGTACATCAATGAAACGAACATGGAGCCGTCTGATATTTCAAACATTCGGTATCGAAGCATCGAGAGATACAAAGATGAAATTTATAAGTTTCATAAGTTTATTAGAATGGATTTATATAACCAGAGTAAACGTTTTTTTTTTTTTTTTTAATGAAAAAGTTCCATACGCTTCTCCGACGAATGTAAATCTTTTTCAAACAATTAGCGAACAAAAACTTCATCGTTCAGACAGCAATCAATTTTATTCCTTACTATCACTGTTTTGACTTGGAATGAGTATACAAAGTGTTCGAATAACGTCCCCGAAGTTACAGATTCGTAATTCTCAAACTTGTCAAATGAAACGATATCATTAAGGCACCTGCAGAATTCGATAATAACTCTTAAAAGTAAACTTGAATAAAATTGAGTAACTTCTGAGGTATATTTTCGAGGCAATTACAATTTAAACAAAGTTCTCACTTTGTCATTCTGATTACCATCATTATACCATCGTGAAATAGCGAAGAACCGCATCGAGATGAGTTGCGGGTCGCTCGGTGCCATTAGCGTATTAAGTAACTCTAAACTAGCAAAAGTCCTGGGAAGCGAAAAGAGGGTAATTTCATAAGTGCAGAGGTTTGAATCAGCGGCACCAGGTACCGGCAGGTGCCACCCTGCCACCCGCAACGTATCACTGCCGTAAAAGGTGAGAACGCATTAGTTAATTGTAGGGTTCTGCACTTTTGTACATTTACCTAACAGGAAATTGTCCGCCAATGGGACACAATTTTCTCATAACTGCTTTCCCAGTTTTCAACCACGCGACATCCGTTCGCCGATAACGTTCCCTTCGTGAGAACGCGACGATAGAAATTTTTGCTTCATTTTTCACTACATCGTTGCCAGTTACGATATTCCTGACTCTGAGCACTTTTCTCGTTCTCCCAATTGGTCTATAACGATACCCGGTGCGAATTAACGTCACGGTTCAAGGTTACATTGGTTTGGACTCAGTCAGTGGATTACGATTCATTAAGAAAAAATTGGTAACGAGGTTCGAAAATGATGAAAGATTTTTCCGATTCCGTGACGTGTACTCACCACGTGTCTGCGAAGAGTTAATACCTACTTCTATATCTATACGTATCATCAAGCCCACTAGAGGATGTTTGGCAAGCGACGGGGCTTCGACGCATTAAGCGCGAGATGACATCAACTTGACGTCCAAAGTGATCAAATATAGATTCCGTTCAAATGTCCCCGTCGTACCGCCGCCGCTCTACTTCGTTCTCTGCTGCAGCCTCGCCTCCGCCACTAAATGTTAACAGTGTTTGCACGTGGATATAGTTTACCGCGAGTAAACAGGCCATTGTCATTACAGAACACGGTCGAATCGCTTCTCTCGCTGACGCGGACGTTTTTTAATTACCGATTTCGAAAATGCACGGGAGAATTTGAGTGAAGTTAAAATTCCACGATTCGCAGTCCCTCGGTTTCTTCACACGTGTCTATCCGGCACTGGAAAATTATCAAAATTCAACTCGAGTGTTTCGGCATTAGCAATCTTGACTCGCGGTGATAAATTAAACTCTACCATCAGTTTCTAGATACCTACTCTCGCAGGAGTGTAAAACCACTAGAGATGCTCTCAGCTTGTTTTGCGTCCAACGCCAAGTTCGGACTTCCGTTGTTCGGTGCTTTAAAATTCCTGATTCGTTAGAAAAATTTACCGTTATTACGCGGATAATTTTGTTCGTCTGATCTCGAGTGCGTTTGTACCCGGCGTTACGCGATAAAAGCTGTTAAACTGTGATTGATTCTGCACTCTAGGAGAATGCTGCTCTGTTTGTACTTTGTGGCGGTATGCGGGGAAGCATGTAACCCTATATCCAAAGGATTCTGCCCTTGTCCTCATCCCTGTCTGCGACGTCCTTCGGACGTACAAGTGCTTTGGGTCTGTGCCGCCCGCGTCTCTGAGGCCCCCAACCTTCGTTTCCAACAAGAAGTGTAGTGGCCACTTATGACGTCTGCTAGCTCAAGTGCCACTCATGCTACTAAAATTAAATTCAATTACCTTATCGCTGGCCGAGTTGACTTAAAAAAAGAAATTCAGAATGGATATAAATCAACCGAATCAACGTCAAACAATGATCATTGGGTTATCAATATTTTCCGATACACTATGAATTTTAATTCCATTTCCTAATCATCCCTAGCATTTTAATGCAATCGGTATTTTCCCTATACAGTCGATTATTCTGGATTGATTTATGTCGCACCCTTTACGTCGCGAAGTATATTCAGCTACATTTTATGATATTATTACTGAAATCATCTCTAGTTTTTTCACCCCTCAAATTTGTTATTTTTAGTCCGAGATTGAACCGCTCGATGCATGCCTCGGCCGACGCAGCGTTTATTTGTCTTGTTTTCTTTCGAATAACACTTGAAACGTTCCTTTTTTCTTCTATCCAGCATAACTTGGCGACAAAAAACCGTCGAGACGTGCGAGGGAAAGTCTAAGAAAATTTGAAACAGCCACTGCATCGGAAGCATGCACGCGTGTCCATAATTTTTTCAAGCAAAAGCATATTCGAACTGTGACCGTTAGATTCGAACATCGCTCAACTTCGTCCGATAAAAATTATTGAAGGATTTCCGACAAAAAATTCTGACGCATGACGGATATTGACTGTTTTTCGGTGACAAAAGTATGCTTGGATGAAATGCCGATTCGTACAATGGTGTAAAAAAATTTGTAAAGACCATATGACTCTAAAATTCGATCGTGCTGAAATTCGTGAGTTCGAACTCTCACGTAGAAAAGTTTCCATGTTCGACTTGGGAATTGTACATCAGCTAGCGTTAGGTTGACATTAAATTGTAGTCCACGTAGAAACGCGCACAGGATTTTCCCAGCAGTGAAGGATGCATAAAACGAGCAATTAGCTGATCCTCCACTTACCGAAAAGTTTGCTCTTGCTCATATCTAAAGCCTCGTCCTGTTGTCGCTGCGCGGAGTCTCTGGCCTCGGTGGCGCTCTGTTGATAAGCCGCGATCGTCCCGAGAGTTTCCAAGTGCTTGAAGCTCCCCTGTCCAAGGTGCTGAAGATTCCCGAAGCCGGTTAGGTTGGCCTGGGCTAAATTTCGTCTGAGGATATCGAGCTCGCGAGCCATGCTCAACTCCGGTGACGGAAATCTTGGAAACCGGGTTCCCTGAAGATGAGCCTCGGCTTCTGTCAAAGGGTGGCTGCTCGTGGTGCGCGCGTATTCAACGAGGAGTTTACCCTGAAGAGGATGTGTCAGTTTTTCTACCTCTTCGGAAGCGGCTTGACGTCTCTCCGGTTCCTGGGAGGATATTTCGCGGCTTAAAATATCCGCTATGCTGAAAGGAGTCGGTTGGGAGCCTTGCGAACCTTTCGGCGAGTTTGAGGCTTCTATTTTTTTCGGATCGTCCATCATGTCGCGACGTGACGTTTTCGAAACAACTCCCTTCTTCAAAATTTTTGCAATTTTTTGATTTTCGATGATTTTTATACGCGAAATCTCGACCGGAACAACGCGTCTTCAACAGTCTTCTTACAGAGGCGCGTTTTCAGCTTACACCGATTAGTTCAAGAAAGCGTTTCAGAAGTACCCACACTTTCGAGTGAAACCATCGTTTGAAAATTTTAGTGATATCACAGACACTTGCGGGCCAGGTTTTTTTCTAAAAAAAAACCAAGTCTTTTTCCCGCTTTATATTCCTTCGGTGATTCACGTTTGTGGAGTACAACTTGACTCCGACGCACTTTGGTTTATTGCTCGATGAAATATGCTTCGAAACTAGTTCAATCTCAACTTAACTTAAATATAATCACCATCCAAATACTCTCGAGTCCTTCGAGTAGTACGGTACATTGGAATGAAACTCGAACTGTCCGAACGTTGCCGCAATCGTAACTGTCTATCACTAAGAACAACGCAAGACGACCTGAGAAAACACCCTTCTGACCGAGGGTGCTTCGAGCAAGTGTGCTTGACGCACGGCGAACTTATTTTTCAAATTAAGATCGCCACTAGAGCTCTGATCTCCCTCCTTCGACACCGTCGTTGCGTCTCAGTCCCACTCCCTACGGATCCCATGCTCCCTCCTCCCTCGCACGCGTCTCGACACACGCACACGGCTCTCCCGATGCTTCTGTGTTCGTTCCACTCATTGAGAAATCCGGTCGTGCGCGCAGCATCTTCCGTCTCTCTCGCGCTTACGAGCGAACGCGCGTCTCTTCCTGCTTCACTCGTTACGAGTAGGTGGAGCTTTCGGCCTTTCATTCTTGTTCAACCTTACCGCGTTATCAGATTAGACCCGTTTCACTCCCGCGTAAGCCTCGCCCAGTAACCAATCCCCGGACGGGACGGGGAGCGAGCTTTCGACCAGCCAATTGGACGCCCTCAGTCGACGAGCTCGCCCGGAAGCTTCTGCGAAAGTGCGGCGGACGGAGGGGGACGCTTTCGGAGGGCTTTTAAACTGAGTATTCCCTGAGTATTAATATGATTCACAGCGGATACCGCGAGGGATGCTTTCGCCAGACTTTTTTTCACCTCTACGCACCTACGTGTATATTGTGCATACCTACGTACGTATTGTCGCGTATTTTCTTCTATGACATTCCACTAAGTATTAACGTGATGTGATTATAGCCTTTGATATCTATCTTTGCGTATTCTTTCCTCTTGAATGATGAGTAGCTTTTGGCAACGGTTTAAAATTTTTCGTGGTGCGATCAAACCGAGGACCCAGAAATAGTCGATTGGACTTAATGGGATGGGGCAACGATGATTTGTCATCCTGTCATCTAGGAGATCACTCAAATATTGAGTGAGCGTGCATTGTTTTTTTTTTAATACCATTACATCTATCGTCTTGTATACGGTTTCAGTAGGATATTGATTTTATATTAGCAGCAAAGCAGATTATTAATCTACCAATGAAAACTCTAATCGAACTAATAAAGCAATTCAATCAAATATACGCCTGTTTTAATTTATCTGGATCAAGTTTTCCACGAATTGAAATTGATTCGTTGAAGTTATCTTTTAGTAGCGCGCTTCCGATTGGATTTAAAAAGAATGAAAGTGCAATTTATTGTAACACCTTAGATCAAATTGGGTTCAATTTTTTATTTTTCGACTTCATCACCGTTGTTAAGAAATTTCTCTACCAGGCGAACAACGTGAACATATAATAATTGTATCGCACATCGATAATTTTTTTCAGAAACTGCACGGTGGGAAATTAACCGTCAATTTTTTAAATCTTTGGGGAATTTACTGTACAAATAAATTGCTAACCAGAGTAATTTTCCCAGCATCAAAGGATTCAACATTCGCTTGAAAGTGGTAACTTTGTTAAACAACTAAAGATCAGAGAATGCACAGCGTCGAAAAAGCGGGTGATCCGATCTCTCGCTGCTGCTTTTACTTCGAATACATCTAAATACAAAAACTGATGTCTCATGCAAATATTCTCAGTTTCACATGATTCTAATCAAAAGAAACTAGCTGACCCTTGCTTTTAGATTTTCAAATATTTCTAAATTCACTCTGATCTGACTGCGTTCAAACAAACTCCGGACAGCCTTCGCAGTTATTGAAAAAAAATATATCTCGAAGTTTTTAATCGATCGAAGCTCAATTGACGAGTGAATAGTGAATTCCATTAATATTGAAACCTGGCCACGACTGAAAAGTGCGCTAAACATGTTAATATGATTACCGGACTATATATTATATACACAACTATGCGATGGGAAATTTTCAATAGAACGAATGATCAGTGTCTGATGCAGGTAAATTCACAACTTGAAAAGAAGAAAATTTTCAGCAGTGTTACCGGCAATGACAGTCAATACCGCTTTCAGCACCGTTCAATATTCACATAATGTCCGGTGCACTCCGTCAACAGTTTATTAGTTTGCTCCGAAATAGCTTTTCAAGCGAAGACGCGTTTAATTCTACCAGTATTCAACCGATAGCGTATCGCGATCAGTTCGGTTATTTGAAGAATGATTTCCGAGAGGCAAGAGTCATCTTCACATCGGTAACAAGTTACGGTGTACCGGATGCAGGCGTTTCCCTAGCTGGAGGCGGTGTTGCCTGCCCGTTGCATATATAGGGTATGTTTTACATGACAATCGGCGCTAAAGACTTGCACCATTGTCTGCCACGTGGCAACTCCTACGGCTCCACGCTCTCCTATAGTCTGTTTAATTAAGTGTGAACCGCAGAAGTGTAGCTCACGCCTCACTTGACTCGATGATGACCCGAAGTCGGCCACGGAATGGACCGGCGCTCCGATTAACGTCCCACAGGTTTTGATAAAATTCTTTTAATTTCGAATCGAACTACGTAATACCATGGTTTTTCAATACAAATTTGCAGCCTTCGTCAGAACCGTGATTCCACAAAAATAAAAATGAATTACTATTTATTGTTGAAGTGGATGTTTTCAAATAATTTTATAAGGCTGTCGAGAATTCTTGCAACATATTTATAAATCGAATCACATTTATTGGCAAGCAGTTATGAAATATGGGTTAAAAAAATATTTTTCAATGTCCGAAGCGTCAAGATGCGATGTATTTTCAACCGATAATATACGCTTCTCGCACCATTCACGAATTTTGATGCATCACTGAGCAAATACCTTTAAAAAAAATTTCCTTTTTGTTTTTACACGCATATTTTCATGCACACATATTTAATTTTATTCCAACTCGTGCATATTGTACTCAACCTGAAAAAAATTCAAACGAATTTTGACCTGAACGAGGAAATTTGCGCGAGCATTATACACGGTTTTAAGTAAATTTTGCACGAATGTGCAGTCAGACTCAAAGTGAATCAAGGAAATTGTCGGTTTTGCCCAAAACCGTGTGAAATTTCACGTGACAAGAACTCGAAATTTTTAACAGTGTATCCGCACATCGGAATCTTGTAGTTTTTTTCATAGTTTCATTTCACTCTTTCAACAATCAACTGATCATAATTGTTGAATGTAAAATCTAAAATTCAAATTACAACTATTTGCACGCTTTATAATTTCATATTGGATCATTTAGAAATCTAGTTGCCAATCGTATCCAGTAACTATTTTAAAGATCAGAGACTCATTTGTGAGCAATCAGAATTTAAATAAATTTTTTCTACCGCACTTTCCGAAATACCGACTAAAATATGTTCAGCGTGAAAACTCTGATTATCTCTCGCAGAGCCAAACATGCTGCAGCCATACGTTGTGATAAGTGATTCGTTAAATTGACGAGCCTTAGACCAACGAGCATTGAAAATCGTGCGTAGATTGCCTAAACTTCACTGTGAAATTAATTTCTTCCATATCAGTTCGAAGTATCCGCCGTTTCGTCGGTGGTGACACGAAGAGTCGTTTCTTTACTTGGACTGGATCTAATCAATAACAAATGACAGGGGTCTCCCCTAAGCCAGTCTTCTCTGACCCTCTTGCTCAATTGGTTGCGATTCTTAAAGACCTTAAAGACCTTAATTGGCGCGGAAAATTATACCTTATAGACCGTTCCATACCCTCCCGCCGTCCTCCACCCTCCATCTCGTCCATCCCTCTTTCCGGCGAATCATTGGGTTTCTTTTCTTCCTTTCGTTACTTCTTTTCTGCCGTTCAATTTTTCCGTCTGTATTTCATACCAACGCCAATCATACGGTGGCTGAAGGGTGCCAGGAAAGCAGGTCGTCGTTTCGTCCTTACAACAACAGGCACGTTATTCAACGCGAATCGAAAGGAGTGAAGCGCGTTCAATAAATTTAACATCGCTTTTATGCGCGCAGTTGGAGTCACATTTCAATTGCAAATTAGCATAATTATGCTGTCCCAGTTTTTCACATCGGTGAAATATCTACTAAAACTTTACGGAACGGTTGTATACCACTTGGATGATTCGGTACAGTAATTGTTGGAACGTGTAACAAAATGTTTCATTGTCAGTATACTGTTCGCGAATTCGTTGAAGTGATATTAAGATTATCGCAAAATGCGGAGGTGTGGATTCTAAACACATTTCAATTAGTGATCAATAATCGTGTCCGAGGAAATTGCAATCCTATTTTGCTATGCTTTCGAAATTTTTAAGATTTTCAATCGACTACTGATCGCCGTAACTCGACAGTTTGTCGATTGATCGGACCGACGCTGGATCAAAGGATAAGTATTCTTCTGAAAGTATTACGGCATTCGCGTGACAGTCTCGGCTCGTTGAGCCGGAGGAACGGGCTCTCCGATCACGACCCCCCAGGTTCCATGTCGCGCGCACTCGTTCAGGGCGCCGTTGTACGAGGTGGGAAGGAAGCTTCAATCGCAATCTCAGAAATTCTACACCGACGCATATTTAACGAGAAAGTAACAAACCGGTAACCAACCAACGAGGGCGTCTTGGTAAAATTATAAAAACACCGGGACCGGATGACTGCGGATTGTTTGTTAGTCTTGGGTTTTAGAGTCCCGCGTGTCTGTCAGTCCGGAGATGTAATATTAGTGCTTAGTATACACTACTGTGCCTTCACCGCCCGGTATATTCACTCTAAACTCTAGCCTGACTTCGGATATACCCCGAGCATATAAAGTCCAGGGCATACTAACATTGGGGTTAACTAGACAAGAGTATAACTCCACGCTATTCTAGATCGGATTAGCTCTTATTCCGCGGTTTTCAAATATGATCCTTCTGTCCAAAGCTTTTCGCACGTCCACGTTGTGCAACATGCCAATTCACCCTACAGACAAAGATCAAATTGAAAACGATCGATTACATAACAAATTCGTGCAGATTTAATGTTCAGCGTTGCTCAAACAGACTCTTTGAATTGGCCCCAGTTATCGAGTTGTTAATTTACTCAGCTAATTGATTCGTGACACCCAAATGTCCAAATTATGTCCAAAATATGCCCGCAGTCATGAGCCTGGCTTTCGAGTTGTTCCAACAGTTGAAGGGTGTTTGGACAGTGTTGTATTACGTAAATCAGAGTAAATACTTTTCACATGTCAAAGGGGCGACGCGAATCATCGCAGCGGAGGTCTGACTAATCTTCGGGCTGACTCGCTGATCGTCGAAAGAAAACTGAATGATTCACTGTCGCGGAATTCCCCATGGCTGCTACAGAAGACCATTAGCCTCTCACGGTAAATGTTTTCGGTTTTACTTTCAGCCGGCGCGTGAGCTTGCAAAGCTCACACAACGGTCGGTAAAGCGAACAGCTTTCGTGAAACTATAATTTAAACTTAGTCCACATTACCATATAGACTCGTATAAAGCTTTTCCGCGTACTTACCGAGTTTGCGTATGTATTAGAAGATGTCGGAGTGCACGGACCCCCTTGTATTATTGATAAGCTTGTTTTCGCAACGGAGAATCAATTTTTGTCTTTTAGCGTAATTTTTTTTTTTTCCATAGTGATTCTCACATCAAATTGACCTGCAACGTGTTGTTTTTTCTTCTAAATAGTGCGAGGGTAAAAATTGAAACTGACGGTATTAATAATTTTGAAAATTTTTGTAATTCCGTGTTCGTACGATTAAATAATTACGATCTCGTGAGTTTGATAAAAGAATACAATCGCGGGGGAAGATTTTGCCTGCTCTAATGGAACACGGAAATCTGATGCATTATGCGCGGAGGTAGTCACCCTTCTGGCTTTAGGTATAGTTAAATAAGATCAAATTTCAACGTTGAACGGTACCTATCATGATTGATTGAATGAATATATGGCGATGTAATGGAGTTCTGTTTAACAAATAAGGGTGAATCTGAACATGTTGGTTGAATAACGAATGATCCATTGTCCTGCGATTAAAGTGTTGACCTTACGTTTACCAGGAGATAAAACTTATATCTACGAAACATGAATATATTTGTGATATTGGAGGAAATTTGAGGGAAAATATTTCTTTTTTTGTAAACAGTTTATTAAAAAAAAAAAAAAGAAGAAATCCATCTCTTTGCTTCTTATTTGGCTAAAATAACTATTAAGTACATTTGGTATCAATCATGGTCAACACGTGCTGCAGGTGCTTTTCCAATTTTGGAATAAAATATAGCCAAGCGGTTTCAGAATCATCGACATCGGAATCGAGGTGGGCTGCTATTTAGCGCCAACTTGAGAATATTATCTTGTTCCGTGGAACAGATATACCTGGCGGGTAAAATTAAGCCTGACAGTTTTATCGTTACGTTCCCAGGACCCTTAATGGCATCAGTAGCACCATGCTAAGACACGAGGCGATATAATAGTATAGAGAGTAAAGGCACCACCTATATGTACGCTATAGTTGGGCCACTTGACTGCCAGATGACCCATCGTGCTTTGGCTGATAACCTAAAAGCGCCCCTGGGATTGCTCAAGCTGTCAGAACTCACCTATTTATAAACTTAATATTTTGGTTCTTTTTTTTATTTGCCAAATTCGCAACGGGATTAAATCAACCTTCGAACAATGAAACCGTGAATTATTAACGACAATGCGAAGACACTCGGTTCGATTAACTGTACATTTGGCATTGGTTTTATTTTCAAAATTTATCAGTAAAATTTTTTCTTACTCAACATTAATGTCTACTGATTCTGATAAACTTGGAAAGTTTGCGAAAAATTATAAACGGTATTAACTCGGTTGTACGAGCGCGTACTTTTGCAGTATTGACACGATTAACTACATTAAAATGTGTAAAATAAATTTTCCATCGTACACGAACGGCGTTACTACTACTAATAATAATAGTTATAACGATAATTCCAATGCGATACAGAAATTTTGAACTTCGCGACGTAATTTAACAGAATGCGTCAACTGCAGTTTTTGGCGAAGACACAGGTTGAATAGGTTTGAATTGATGCTTCCGCAAAAAGCACTCAAACAATTTCCGCCCTGCTCTCTTGAGCGGCACTTAAAACATAGAGAACAAAAAACTATCCTACAGCTACTCTAGAAAATACAGCTGCCAATAACGTGTCCTATATATTCGTTAACTAGCCTATTTACGTTGAGTATTATCATCCTACTTGAACGTCAGCCTGCTTACTCAAACTTCCTAAATAATCCTAGTGAATACTTTTTGGTTATAATTTTGGTTAAGCGTTGGCGCAGCGAAGCCTAAAATGATATTGCACTACCACAGCCTCTGAAGGTTCTGTTCAATCGGAACCTGGTCCATGTAGTTTACGTACTGCATCTGATAATTCGGCGGGCCCAAGTAGTTTGAGAAATTGTAATCCGTACCCAAAATTTCCGGCGCTACTCTGTTTTCGTTCGTCATCGGCTTGGCCTCGACGCCGACGATCTTGTGATCGGAATAGGGCGAACCATCGCTGGAGAGATTCACGCAACACTCGGTCTTCACCAATCTTCCGTCGCACTGCATCGCCGGGCGAACTTCCGGCGTTAAATTCGCCCTGAACTCGGGACTTATGTGTCTGTGCACATCGGAGTTCAAGCTGGATCGTCCGCTGAGCTCCGAATTCAGATCCGATCGGAACTCCGGGCTGACGCTCGTGTCGAGACGCATGTCGGGTTGATGATTTCCCCTGAATTCCGGGCTCAGCCTGACGTCTCCGGAGCGGAAATCAGCCGGCTGCATTCCCATCCCGATTTCAGGCCGCAGGTTCGGCCAGTAAGGCGCGCTGTACGCGTCCTGGATGTTCGGTTTTCCGTCCTTGATCAGTACCGGTACCGGGATCTTCTTCAGGGACTGATTCTTCATGTTCTGTGCCTGCATCTTTTCCGCGTCCTCGAGTCGCGCCCGCTTGTTCTTGTACCGCCGGTTTTGGAACCAAATTTTCACCTGCGTACTCGTCAGCTTCAATGTCTGGGCCAGTAACTCTCGCTCCGGAGCGCTCAGGTATCTTTGCTGCTTGAAGCGTTGTTCCAGTTCGTATACCTGGGTCTGGAAATATACAATTTCATGATTATCTTAGCAGCCTTTTTACGACAATCGTATTTGGTGTAAAAACAGTATATTGCTTTCTGTTCTACTCACCTGCGAGAATAACACTCGGGGCTTTCGCTTTGATCTTTTCCCGGACTGACTCTTTCGAAGTTCAGTTTTGCTGGACGTTACCACGTTTCCTGTGAATCGGAAAATGATACTGTGCATATTGTAATTGAAACCTAACGGTCGCGGAACTTGAATGTTGAGTTATTTAACTTAATGTAAAAATGGGTGTAAACGGAAAGCAACTACTCACCATCCTCGGCAACCGAGGTCTCCTGATACGGCGGCATCACTTGACTCAGTTGGTGAACGTGATTCATTTCGGGGTGGTAATTCTGGTAGCCGGAAATTACTCCTTGTTGCTCTTTGTACTTTTCTACCTCCCAGTTGTTATCCGGCACTATGTTATACGTGTAGTAATCTTGCGGGAGATGCTGTTGTGGTTGAGGTTGCTGTTGTTGCTGTTGTGAATAGCAATCCATGGCACAAAATTGCTGATCTTCGTTCAGGATATCGCGGACGCTAAACGGGGTTGCCGAAGTGAAGGACGACAGCATTCTAACACATTTTCAAGTCTAATACCTCTCAACGTTCGTAAAATGTTTGTTTTTTTATTTTCAAATCCACAATCACTCGTTTTCTAAATTTCTCTGATTACGTATGCAGCGGAAGCAATCTGTCCCGTATAGAAAGAATTTAGATTACTTTTACACACTGGGTGACTTCTTCAAATTATCAAGACCGGTTTTATCCAACAATATTTAAATGCCGCACCGATCACTGTCACACTTCAATCTCCGCTTAAAAAATTCTCGAACGAACAAAAAATGGAAATTTATCAATCAGCCGAGACCGATCACGCACGTGTCACTAAATTTGTCGCGAAATATTTCGGCACCTCTTCAATCCCGAGGAGGATCCTCATTGAGTTTGACACCTCGATGTGTAAGGATTTCGGGAGGAATTACGCTTAGCGATTTTACAGCGTAATAAAACCTCGTACATCCACTTCTGACGTTTGTAATATACACTAACGACCGTAAGACACTTGAAGGTTTACTGCACTAGCACGTGAGGCGGGGAGACGTCACTAAATGTGACACAACGGCTACTTAGTAAAATCCAGTGAAGCGGTTAATTGGGACTATGTGATCTCTCGGTCCGTGATGCGGTCACACCGGTCAGGTCGGAGGGCAAAGGCACAGTGCGCGCCGAGGTTCGCCACGACTCCTTTCCAAACAGTCAAGTGTTCACTGTCGGAGAAACCCACGGATGTCCGACTGCCGTTTGTGGTGGTGAGCTCACAGATTATCGGCCATTTTTAACCCACACATCAAACCTGCCTACTTGGTTGCCAGTACAAGAGGATCATTTTAAGCGATTTGTGTATGCGCTGCATCGATCATTTACAAATTCGATTCATTGAGATCTCTTTCCGAATAATCTCCAGTTGAAATATGGAGACTGGATTCAATTGATATTTGGATTAGTTTATTTCGCGAGAAATTGCAAGAATACGTCACTGACATTGCGAACATTTTTTAGAAACATAAAATTTTTGCTGATAAATATACGGCTAACGCAAATAAATATTTTCCAGCATTCGATTCGAATTAATAATGTCGAACATATTCCCAGCTATCAGCCCTTAAAATGTTAGGTCGTGTCTTTTTAAAAATTTTCCGACATCACCATTTTTATCGGTTGGACTTATTCAAATTTTTCAATCGTGATTATCCTATGTAGCAAGAAGCATAAATTTACTATCAGAATTGCGATTTTGTCAGTTACTTTTTCATCAGATACAATATAAATATTTTAGGGGTTTCTATCTATGAAAACTTAGTAAAAAAAAATAAAACATTTCGTCGTCTACTTACTTTTGCATGTAGCTGATGCTAGAGAAAAAAAATTAACGGTACCGCATCATAATTTGTGTAGTAATTCATGTTCTTGGCGTACCTACGATAACCGAGGAATTTTTTTGCGGCAGGTTTTTGTGAAGAACAAAAATACGTGTTTATATCCTTATGACTGAATGTATTGAATATAATTAATTCAATCAGGCTTATGGAAAATACTTGATTTGCAAGTATTAATATCAGTCGAAGTATCGTATTTTCGGAAAAAATCGTCATTCTTGGTAAGAAGAAAATAGGCATTTTTAGAGTCTGAAACATTAGGAGCTCGTTAAGCTTCCAATGGATCGGCTTAATTGCTATCTAGTGTTCCAGTAAAAAGTGGTAATCTTTCGCGTATTACATTATTGTAAATATATTCACCCTATGAATAGCGACTCGTTTAAAAGTACAGTGAATTTTTTTTCTTGGCAAAAACATTGTATATCTCGAACTACACGGAACGACTTTTGGAATAAAGTTCATTTCGTATCATAATATATTTGTAGAAAACATTGATTGACGTGTGTCGGTGAATTTTATTAGATTTTTTAGCCAGCCATACTGTTGCATCAGCTCTGGACTCTCTGGGCGGAGAATCGAGGCAGAGACCCGCCTTTTCAGAAGGTCTGGACCAATCCCGACGATACCAGCTTGCCGGAGTATTTTAACATTAAATATTGACTCACGTTTTTCTCCGTACCGATGAAGCAATGGTTGCAAATTACAGGGGGCTGGATATTGAAATCCGTTTTTTCAGCTCACGATGAGTAGAATTATACTTTGCTCCTTATACGATTCACACCCACATGACTTGCACGATCAAACGTTTAATGATTCAAATTTATTAATTGAACAAGTTACGCGGATCAGCTCACGTTTCGAAGCTAATGAACTTGGCTCGATCATTGCCCTTTGCTCATATCTCAGCGGGACGTTAATATTAGCAATGGCTCTAGGAGATCTGCTGTATTAAATTCAGATACGTGAGTGCAGTTATCATTCGACATAAATGCAAATTAAAAACTAGTCTACAATTTTTAACTAGAGATAAGGTAAATAAATGTGTCGAATTAAATCCGAGTCTCTTTCGCACTTGAAGCTTATTTACGGGAGTGTGTCAGTCAAAAATGCTGATAAGGAAAGCAGGAAAAGTTAACTCTATCAAAACCGGGACGTGAAAAAAACAAGACAATTCATTTTCCCACCGTCAGCGACTGCTCAGCCGAGCAAGTGTCAGTTTCTTTTCTTAACACGTTCCAGACGCGTCTGTCGGGATGTACACTTGAATTTCTGATCTTCCGTTTCGAAGATTCGGAATTAATTAAACGGCACCAGCTAAATTCATGAAAATTGAAAGCAACTCGGACGACGGGGTGGAGAATATCTGGTAAAAATCTTGCCGGGATCGGTTGACTCCTTCTCGAGTTTTAATTCTTTGAAAAATGAGACGCGTGCCTGGCTAGCTGTAAGATGCAGGCGCCAGGCGATAGTAGGCGCCGTTTTTAACTGTGGGAACGCGCGCTGCGGGCGTCGGCGTCTGCGCGACGCCTGAAACACGACGACGACTTTGGAGCAATGACGTCATTGCAAAATTGAAAAATTATTCGCTCGATAAATTTGACACTTTAGGTTCTGACATTTTTTTCCCCATGTATTCAAAATTCAACGAAAGCTGCTAAAAATAATTTCATTAGTCAAAATCGACGCGTCGCGACGACTTGTTAGAAAATATTTTACAAAAGCGTGATTGAACGAATGAATTCTCGATGAATAGGATCACGGCTGGCTACTTCTAAGTCCCTGAGAAACTTGACGAGCCTGTATTAGCAAGGTCTGGACTGATTGTAAGAATCAATTTTTTTCAGGCTACCCGAGTCGAGACATCTTTCCAATCGTAATTTCGCTGTGACCTCTGATTTATCGCTGAAAATTTGTCAAAGAGTTTAACGAAACCGGTTACTCTCCGCAAGCTCAGCCCCGTTCAAGTCGCTTTTAATTACGCATTGTACTTGAATCCCCTTTCCGAATGGCACGATTTTATTTTACTCTCGTGAAAGCTCAAGTAGCGTGAAATTGTGTAAAAAGAATACGCCCGAGGGGCGTCAGGAGGAGGCTTAAGCAGCCGGGTGTCGCGGTGTCCGATTCCAGAGTCTTGGACGAACGCTGGCCGTCGAAAAGACGCCTCGACGGTGGCGTTGGCGCATATAAAAGGGCGCTTTGTATTCCCACGTCTAAACAACCGTGCCGTGTCCATGGCATGGCGGTAAACGCCGATCGACGAGGCCTGGCACGGGTCCCTCGGACATCGCTTACCAAAATCCTACAGAGAAGGTGGTGTGTTTCACTCGCATGGGGGGTCCCACCGCCCATGGAGATACGCGTACGCTCCAAGGATCTCTTTCGGCCTGTCCGTCTGCTCCAGGTTTCCTCTCTGCTCTCACGTAACCGATGCACCCAGGCATCCACGCACAAATCGGGCATTGGCATAGGCGCCGGTTGCGACAGCTTTTGCACAACAGTGCGGCTAAAACGGCGGCTCTGATCTTTTCAAACCGCCTGTGTGTACGTGCAGTAAAGACCGGAAGTAGTCCTTTGGCAAACTGAGCAGCTCCTTACCGCACTTCCGACTTTAGATTCCTTTGATCGACTGCCCGAAGTCGTTCAACGTACGAGTCATTTTCGCACTCGAATCGATGATCAATTTTTACTCGCGGTGAGATCATTAGTTATCGCAACATTTCGTGGAACACGTGATGCGGACGTTGGATCACGGGGATATCCAAAATTACTAGTTAGAAATTTGGGATGAGATGAAGATTCGGTGGAAGGATCAAGCGCGGTTCGTTTTGGCACGATTAACGCTTGAATATTCTGTTACACGTCATATTTCGTTTCACTCGGATGTATGATTCGTTCCTGTGACTATTAGCCATGTAGTATTAAGATGGTGCTATCAGTGATATCCACACTTATACCACTTATCCCTATGCGCCCCCTGAGAAAGGCACCTACATATTTTCAATTTCTTAAAAAAATTAAGTGCAATCATACAAGGGCTTATAATTAATCAGAAATTAGTGTAGTCAGTTGATTTAATCGTCGGTGTCTTGAGTCACAAAAGAAGTCACGGTTCAAATTTTTTAATCCGCATCTTGATAAAGACCTCTGAAATTATTATAGTTGGTTAACAATTAACGTGCTGTACGTTTGTTATAACGGAAGTTTATGCATCATTGTCGGTGTGGCGTGCAACGAAACAATCAAAAAAATCAGAAAAAGACAGAGAATTTTAAGGAATTGAAAATGTCACGCAATAGTCGGTAAATTAATTTCATTAATAAAAAAAATAAATAAACTTCACCTGAGTACCGTTTTGATTAATTTAAGAATATATTTTGGGGCATATTGCGTCCAGAAAAAATAATTAAATATTGATCAATAAACAGACACAACTTCTTAATTTATGTATGCAAATCCAAATTTATGGCTTAGAAAATTCTGGGAAGAGCCAAGAAATTAAATTTTTTGTAATTAATTTTTTTTTACCCAAGAAATCGTTGCGGAATAATATCGAGTTATCTTTCTATTATATTCATTGCTAAACGGGAATTGAGTATGTATGATATTTTTTGCGATTAAACCGAAGCATTATCAAGTTTATGAATTTTTCAAATTCACTGCGGTAATAATTTCTGTATTCTATGTCAGAGGATATATATGATACAATGCGTCAATTGATTGTGAAAGGATCGAAAAATTTTGTCTGGTCACACATCTCCATTTTCACTTAAAAAAAATTTCAAGTTGTCGTTACTTCTCATTATTTAGCTCTTTTTGGTCTTTATCAGATCCAAAAATTATAGTTCTCGGTACAAAATAAAAACGCGTTCTGTATCTGTAACAAGAAAATCTAGTTTGTGTTACTATAACGTTTGGCAATTGTACTCGGAATCATTTGTTACCACAACGATTTGGACAATTTGACGTTGGACCAATAATAAATCGATGCGAAGACCTTTAACCGAAAAGATGCAGTGAACTAAACAAAGAGATCAACAATTCTCCAATCAGTGAGTGCAGTGTATTGAAAATTGTAATCACACTAAACACTGACTTGAACTACATTTACTTGTAATTTCGACCATGTATATTTGTAACGTTACCTCAAGAATTCTCATTTCACTAGAATCTACTATTATTTATAAAAAGCCAATTTTTATCACTTTAGCGTTATTGCAACCGATTCTCTGTTCCCCGCGTACACCTAATGGCCTATATATTCTGTCTTGAGAGTAGCTATTAAGAAGCTTGTACTAAATTTCTGCACTTCTATATCTAAGCCAGACGCAAAATTTTCTCACGAGCGGTTCGACCCCGTACGTGTAGGCCTGAAAACTGCAGGCTCTAGACAATTGCGTGGATCTGACTGTCTAGACGGATGCATCCCTTGCGGGTTACATTTACCAGATTCGCTTTCTGTCGTCTCTGACTTACGGATAGGCTCGGAAATCGTAGAAACTTATGTGTTCTCCTAACAATGTATTTCAACATCGTTCCAGTCCGAGACTTGCCTCAACATTCGACGCTATAGATACATTGGAAATTATCGTCGTGTATAGACGGGAAATAATAATGAGGAATTTAAATTCAATTTCTCGATTGATCGAAGCATAAAATACCTCAATCCGATTGAAACGATTTTGCATATCGTTTGTTGATTATTTTATGAAATCGAGACCCTCACTCAGAGACTTCGAAGGTTGAATGAAAAAGTACGTCATGGTTGATTGAAGCCGTGGTATGAGTAAATTAATGAAGAAAAACAACTTTGGTATCGTCTGATCGTTGGTTCGATATGGCGAACGACGTTGTAGTTATCAATAAAAATAATCAAATCCGGTGAGAACGGTAGCCTGATTCCAATTACAATCTTATCTCATAACCTTTTTTTTTCTTCTTTTTTAACTCGCGTCCTAAAACTTGAATACACAGACGAAGACGCAGCTATGATCTGGACAACGTCACGACGCCACTGTCTGCGACTTGGTTTCTCCGTCGGCGTCGTCTCGAGTAATTTACCGTCGTTTTCAAATCCCAACGCGGTGCATATAATTTTACATTTTGAAAACATGTAAGAAAATCAAACAAGTAGTACAACGACATGAAAATTTGACGTATAGTCAAGGCGCACAAGACATACCCTAAGAGTGATTTTGAATGAATTAAAGTGACGTGATGTTGAAGATATTTCACATAACGATTTATAAGATAAAAGAAAAATCCGTGCATGAATTGTTCGAAAGTTTGCTGCACTAATTGTTCTTCGCGATTCAAGTTACTCGAAAGACTTTAGTAAATTAATTTGAACTTTTACTGCAAATGGGAGAAAAGCAGCTCTGCGTACAGTATTATTAAAAATGTTTCGTGTGGATAAAATTTCACATGATATCGTTCGAAATCGGCCATTTTTCTATAATAAATTCTACTCTACACGCGCTTGTGCAAAATTAGTATGAACAAGTCGGTAGTTCGTACAAGTTTGCTTGTTTCGAAGGAAATCTACACCAACTGGTGTGAACTTTACGTACAGATATCGGGAAGTGCGGGACTACTTTTACTCTGATCCATTGTTTCATAGTTTCACATTTTTCCACCCAACAGCCTATCTTGAAATTAGTGAAAAAGTGAAAATGCGAAATCGGGAAATAACATGACGTGATGTTAATTCGTTAACTTAATCATTCAGGTAAAAAATATCTTAATCGTAATATGTCAAGATATCGGGAGGCGTGACTCAGATTTCTGAACTGATGGGAAGCAACCGCAAGCCTTCCTATGTGGGAAAGAATGCATTGCTTAAGTTCTGTGCTGAGGTACTTCATCTTGACTTGGGTTAACTGTCGTTTTATCGTTGTCCGACATTGTATAAACAAACCAGGTTGTTGATTACGAACCTTGGACCACTTAAGTCGTAGACAGACTGCAGAAGAAGAGCCAAACAGGCATTCGATACAGGCGAGAACGCAAATATTTATTTATTTTCATATACAGGGGATGTGCCCTCAGCTTAATTATTAGTTCAGAAGTAGTAGGAGCAATTTCGACACTATTTACTATGGGAATTTAACCAATAATCTCGATCATTTAGCACTGCAAATTCATCACACGTACCGCGTTGCATAGTTGTAAGATAGAGGGGAAAAATTAAATTATTACAAACAGAAAGAAATTATTCTTGGGTTCATTTTTATTTTACGTATTTTGTTTTACGATAATTAACAATTTTTTGTCAAACTTGTCGAGTTAATTCAAATAGTTTGGATTAGCATAGCCGAAGTATGATTGTTTACAATTGTTACCGATCGAATGGATATCTTTTTGAGTCAGTTTGTTGGTGCTTGTTTCTTTGATGACAGAATCCTTTCTGAACATGTGTAGCTTCACGTTTATCGACGTCGCTAAAGTAGAGATTTATCTCAGTTCAGGCCGACGTCGGCAGGAGAGTGGAATTAACGTCGGTCGATAGAAAGTCCTCTACCATGGATAGAAAATCTCGGAGGCTTCAGAAGAGGGAGTCGACTAAACTTGACCGTGTATCCAGAGCTTGAAATTAGTTGCCTCATCGCCAGATGACGCTACCGTCGGTGATCATAGTTGTGTATAGTTGGGGGGGACCGACTAATTGTGGAAATCACAAACTGCCTTAGTCAAATATCATGTTTCCACGAAATGCGTTATTGCCACTATATCGTGGTTGTGAAAGTGTGAAGGACTAATTTGTATTTCGAGAAAATGTGATGAATTAATTAAACGCGTCATACCGGCGATGAATCTATTTAGTTTTATTCTTTCGAAACGAATGATCCCGTGGAACTAGAATTTATACAAGTTAATTAAAATACCAAAAACCATACGATTATGTTCGTAGTTTTTAATTGGGATCAAGTTTCTTATAGGTCAAGGATAGAATTTCAATATATTGAATCGTTTTCGTTAACAAATTAGGCGAGAGTTACGATTATACATCGGGTATTCGATTATGCAGCAACGGTACAAGTGGTCACAGTCTAGCTGACTTCTGACTTATCTTGAGAATAATATACGAGGCAGTGACAGGCAGCATATAGTCTCTCCATTGAAATATTCAATAAGGGGGAAAAAAAAACTCCGATTGCCTGGAACAGGAGTCGTCCATGCGGGGGCGCGCTCTTTGAACCGGCCTAAAAAAGCACCCCGAAACCCGGGAGGAAAGACCGTTCCCGATATCTTAATCAAGTTAGTTATCAGCC
The DNA here is from genome assembly GCF_021155775.2 of Neodiprion pinetum. NCBI lineage: Eukaryota > Metazoa > Arthropoda > Insecta > Hymenoptera > Diprionidae > Neodiprion > Neodiprion pinetum. The sequence continues at coordinate 26,116,055 of NC_060232.1, forward strand.
GCTAATGAATTCCTGACAAGGGTTACAAATGCCACATTACGAAATTAGTTTGAACCTCTGCTGCTGAAAAGGGCTTCCCAGGCCATTTATTTAAAACTCGTAAATCACGAAAAAATATAGGACAAGACGAGGGCAAAAAATGCCCACGGTCCATTGAGCGGCACGGGAAAGGGAAATTGGATTTAGGATTTTTTTTTAATCCTTCTTGCCCACTTTTTTTCTTGCCCTCTTTTTTTCTTGCCTCCGCTCCAGGGAAGGTGAAAGGAGGAGTCACGGGCACTCTCGCCCCCGGAGAAGTCAATTAGGGTCGTTATTCGCCCTCAGAATTATAATAATATTTTGATCGGTGCGAACAAGGGTGTCCGTGTAGGCGTTCGATGATTTTTTACCGAGAAAAAAAAAAAAATCTTGACTCTACCTATCCCCGACTTTTCTCTTCGACGACGCTTCCTGCACTGCTCTTAAAGAATATTACGAGAAACATTTATCGTGATAACACTGTTTTGGGAAACATTCCGAAAATTTTTATCCCAAATTTCATGCTGCGGAGCTGAAAGAATGACCACTATTTCAACTGGTTCCCAAGGATGATGTTACATTAAGTCCATTGGATTGATCTCCTTTCAGTCGGTTTGTTAGTTCTTGCTTCATGCGTTTCTTCTGCCCAGAAGAGAACAGAAAGAAAAAGAGCTTACAGGCCATTTCTCACGTTCAATGTACATGTAATTAAATACTCATTTAAAAATGGTCACTGGTCTGCTACGATTGAGAGAAAAAGAGCGAGGCTCATTTAAATTGCAAAACCCTGAAGCTAGAGTGAAAAAAAACGGTAATCAAACATATCATAACGTGTAAACTGTCTGTCGCCAATGGATTCGGAATGATGCATAGATGTTTCGTTCCAAACGGATGTTCGTCCTATCGGAGACAGTCGGTCGATCCTCGTACTACAAAATCTAAAGAGTACGTTAGGGCGTCGTAAAGCTATCCATAAAGTTATACGACTCGATCGGAGATAGCGTCCGAAGTTAATTGCCGGTTATTAAGCCGAACTCATCAACGATTACGTGTCCACATCTACGATTACAAACTAGTATCAGTCCTATAATATAAGTGTCAGCTAAAGCATGAGCTGCCAAACATTCACACTACCGTTTGACAGGGTGAAAGATCATGGCAAGGAGAGCATATCTCACGAGCAATAAATGCGGCGCTGGTGCTGGACGGACCGTTGACCAACGGGGTTAAAATTCCATGGTACCCCATGGTGGGCTTGCAGACGTATCCGAAGAGCCTCGCCGGTGCAGCGAGTGAGTGTTTTCTTCTTGAGTTGCGTGCGCAGGACACCGGGGGGTAGGCCCAGGGTGGTCCAATTTGTCTGCCGGTCCGATATTGTATATTGTTGCAGACCCGAGGCCAGTAATGATAAAGATTGACGATGCTCGGCGTCCTTCTCAACTGGCCGGTGCAGTTGTAGGTACGAGATGCCTGCGATGATCCGCAGACGGCGAGAGCCGGTCGCTTTTGCGGGTGCATATGCGAGCTGGTCGGCATGGGAGAAGAGGCTCGGTTCGCGATAAGGGATGTTGTATTCCAGAGATTTCAAACTGGCCCCGGGCTTATCGGGCGCTGAACTAGAGCGCAGATTCATCTCCGGCTCGGAGACGCGAGTCTGACGTGGATTTATGGGAGAGGAATCGCAGTGACTGACACCGGGCGGTTGAAATATGTGACAAAAAATTAAAGTCGCGGGTTTTGCAGCGGATCGCCTAATTCCTCGGACACCGTATCACCCAGGCGCTATTGGTCGCTCTCCAGCCTCTCGGCCAATAAGAGATTCGATCGAACCGCAAGCTCGTAAAAGTATCGTTGGGGTCAACCGGCGGAGATAAGGCGAGGGCATCGTGCTGCCAACCTGAAGACGATAAACAATTTGTAACGGTATATAATACGGGAAGAAATCACTCGCGACGACGACACGCCGCTTGTCACAATTCCTTTACCAATTCTGCACACCGATGTTACGTCAAGCCTGTGCGACGACATATTTACCTACGTATCGACGCTTATTGCGCTGTCTGTCTGTTGTACATTTAAAACGATACCGTGCACACGCGCCAGTTTCGTTCAAAACTACGCTGCACTGTACGTTTCTGGAATGAAATATCGGGGCATGTAACTCGATTGCTCGAATTCATGCGTGCGTGAATACATGCGTCCATACCCATTCGTACATTTGTGTTGTTACAATTTAGATAAAGCCGCGCTATCGCGACCGCCAACCGAAATACAAATGCGCGTGAAACACGCTCGATCCTCTCGTTTCCCGACCCGGCAGTCATACCAACTCGTAATTATCTCTCCCACTGGATATGCGGCGTAATTCCCTATCATTTACGGTCCCTCTTTCTGTCACCGCGTCAATCATGCTCTTGTACAAAACGAGCCTCGACAATTCTCCGATTTTGAATTACAGAAATTGTACGTGACATCGGCCACTGCTGTTAAATAACACGGCTGCAACAGGCATTGCTCTTATCGCATCCTTGAAGTAAGGGGTCTCTTTTTAAACGCGTTACCAATCTTTCCTTCTAGTTCCGTTCCATGTCTAATCACGTAGATACTTACAGATTTGAACCCTGAACGAACTGCTTGTGACGGTTGTGAGAAGTGAAAAATCGATGTGAGTAGGTACGATACGCTCGACCAAGACGGATACGTCTAAGCATTTTTGGACCCGTAAAGTGTCGAGGCGAGACCTCGGGAAACGGGACTAAAAGTCTTTCGAATTAGCAAGATTATTTTTTTCGGTTAAGGCTTCCTCTACGACCCGCTCCAAGAGTTGTTCTCGGTGTGGCTAATAATCTTCTAACACGGCGGAAAACTGTCGGAACAGACGTCTCATCGAGGTAGTAAAGAGACGAGCGGACAAACGGTTGAAAAGTGAGAAAGAAATCGAAACCGTTGAAGGATAATAAATACAAAAAACGCATGTGTATAAGGAGGTAAGAATAAAAAAAGAAAATGAATCGAATAGAACAAAAGGAAGTATACCTATATTCGTTACTAATGGTTTCGGGTTTTCGACTTCGGACAGTGGGATGAGAAACATCTCCATTTCGGAGCCGGCGGAGGAATTCATAAGAGAGTAATGTTTGTCGGTTGAAAATTAATTTAATTTGTACGAAAGAGAGAATGGGAGGAAGGAAGGACCGAACGGACCGGCGAAGCTGGGCTAGAAACTCGCCGAGTCCCCCGCTGCGTAAAATATCGAGAGCCAACTGCTTCGGACGCTGCGGAGCTGTCTCCACCACGGACTCCTTAGCGGTCCATTCAAGTTACCCTACCAGCCATAATTGATATGGATGTCTTCTACGAGGAGCATTCGGCTTGGATTTAAATTATGACGCGGCCTGATCTCAGATTCGTCAATGTTTGTCGACTCCGTAGGCATGAAACCACCCGACTCGACAACATCTTTCCCGGCGACTCTGTTATACCCTGACCCTCCTCTCTCTCTCTCTCTGTAATTACATCGTAATTGACATCGGTTATAGATACCCACCTCCCGATGCTTGTGCCGTACACGTCGACGGTGTCGATCGCCTCAAGCTCCGAGAAAACCCGAGTACACCTTTAGAATTGTATGCTTTCAATTATTTCCTCATTTTGCATACCTAATCAAACTAATTTCCCGCTATTCTGTCCGTGTTCCGTGTCATTAGAGAAATACAACACACTGTGCTCTGTACTCGCGGTTATACTTTAGATCGATTATTGTCCCGAAATTGCCACAGTTACGAATGACGGTGAATAAATTTACGAGGTGTCGTTTATCTCTTCGGGAATCAATAGAACTGTAAACTGATTCGAGGTCGACAATGAATTTTTTCTACTTATAAACATACCGAAGTTGCTCGCGGTAAGTACGAGAGTCGATTGTTGATTAGAGGTTTTTTTTTTGTGAATTTTTTTCTTATTTCCTTCATATTTTTCTAATACCATCATGCAATAGTCGTATTAATTTTTACGGAGGTGTGCCAGAGGCAATTACCATTTCTGTTTAGTACACGCGTACGCATATGGCGCCATTGCTAAGGAGAACATTTATCCTCAAATTACATGTTTTGAGTGTAGAGTTCACCGACTTTTCGAAACGTACTATTTATACTTGAACACCATTCAAAATTTTGCGTAATGCGCAATACGGCGGAGGTGAAAAAAAATTCACTGCATCTTTCAACATCGGTAATTGCCTCGATGAGAAACTTCTACCAACACGCGGCTTGATCTAACTTATGCAACCGTTGAAAGAAAAAAAGTGGTAATTTTTTTATTTTATTTTTTGTTTGATTGAATATTGTCGTCGTATTTCGCTGAGCAAACGGATTCCCCGAGAAATGCGTCAGCGGGTCAGTGGTTTCATCGCTCGTAACGTCTATTTACGGAGTGGTAATCGTTCTTCTCATGCTGTTTTTTCTCATCTTCTGCAACAAGTTACGACGATAAGAGCTAAGATCGTGCAACGAAAACAGTCAAGAGCTCACGCAGTAACAATTTATTTTCCTGTTTCTAATTATAACGTTGAATATTGTTATTGTTATTCGGTTTTCTTAATGCGATATTTCGAACACGCGCTAAAAAGAAGCGAGTAATTAACTCTGCCATCATATGTCTAGTATTACTCCGAAATCACGCATACCCGAATTTCAAGAATATGAATTTATCGTTCAATAAATACGTTGACATTAATTGAAACTCGTTAAATTAACAAAACGTTTAAATTATTCTGACCATTTCTCCGACGTATCTTATTAAACTTTATCGCGTTGCCGTTTTTACGACTCTCTCAATAATAATACTCACGCATGTCAAATATCTCAATCTCCTAAACTACAAAAATCCTAAACTCGATTCTCGTTTCATACTTCGCCCGTGTTTCCATTTTCTCTTTATAGCCTGTTCAAACTCTCTTTTAAAGACTCGGATTTCAAGTAATCGGTTAAATTTACAGCAGATCCGTAACCGCTAATCTCTAAATTTGAATCAGTGAAAATTCACTGATTCCCAGTTTTAAGTATATACCACTGGAAAAAAACAAGTGCGTGTACACTGATTTACGCCAATGGTACACTTGCGACTGATTCACGCTTGGAAA